>NC_062551.1:92049073-92349073 GCF_016906955.1 Phacochoerus africanus
CTGGACTATCAGAAGTGGGCTTTTAGGTGCTGCCTTGTTATGCTTGTGCCTTGATGTGTAAGCCACAGACAGATCAGGACCATTCCTGGGCCTCATTAACCATATGTACAAATTGGGTGACACTGTTTTCTCCCCTCAGGGCAGCCAAAAAACCACTCCTCTCTCTGTCTCTATCAAACATCCCACTGGGGAAACAAAACAAAACAGAACCAAAACCCAAGTCCTCCAAGATGAATCCTCACGGTTCTGGTGACCAAGTATGGCCAACTTGGCCTGCAAGGAGCTGTGTGCATGGAGGAGGCCCAGGCTCTCCTAACCAGTGTCTCGGGCTCCTCACACCCCACCCCTAGGAAAGCTCAGAGACAGGCTGTGACCGCCCGCATGGAGAGCTCACAGTCATCGCCGAGGCTAGGAGACCACAGTGTGGCCTACGGGCTGATGGGGCTTTATGGCGCTGGGCTCTGCGGGGTACCCGGCACAGTGGGCTGAGGCTTGCATCACTGCACCTCAGCGGGTGTGCCTGTCATCCGGCCCTCTTCTTTCTGGACATGCTCAGCTGCAAAGCACACCTGGGGGAGGGCAGGACGGTGCGGTTCTGCTGAGCAGCACGGGAAGGGGGGCATTCCAGGGCACGGAGGTCAGGATGCCTCTGGGCAGAGCCTCACCTGGTGCAGGGCCTCCACCACGCGCACCACGTCATAGAAGATGACCACGGTCTCGCGCTCGCTGAGCCTCTTCTCCTTGATGACGTAGTGCTGCAGGTTGATCAGGTCAGCGGTCTTGTCGCTGAAGTCGTGAGCGCAGAGGCAGTCGAGGACGAGGCAGATGCGCTTCTTCATCTTCTTAACCATCCGGTTGGATTCTGCATCTTCGACAATTTCACAGGTGCGGTCCTGGGAGGAGGGGGAAGACCAGGGCTCGGCTACGGGCCCAGCAGGGCCAGGGCCTTGGGGCTCCTCTGGAGCTGACCACACAAACCAGTGAGGGAGCCTGGGAAAGCCTGTGTGTGTGGGCGCTGGAGGCCTGAGGCCTGGGCAGCACGGACCATGGGCTGCTCAGCACTCCCCCACCTCCCCTGTGCCAGTGTCAGGCTTGGCCAGGGCTGAGGCTGAAGTAGTTTAGGCTCAGGCTTCATGGTCTGGTCCTAATGCAAAGTGTCTGGATCAGGGCTGGGCACTGGCAGTCAAAGGACCCTGAGCTCAGGGTGCAGGCAGCAGGCCCAGGCCTGGGGCAGCCTCCCCTCCATGGCGCTCCTAGGGTTTCTAGTAATGACCAATGTCCACTTCCTTCCAGTGCCCAAGATGGTGGAAGCCATGTGCCCTGTGTGTCCAGGACAACTGCTTTCACACGGACGGAGGACTCCTGGGCAGCCATGTCACAGCTGGGTGCAGGCCCTGGCTCTACTGCGTCCTAGCCGCGGGACCAGGGCAGCTCACCTAGCCTCTCCAAGTCTCTGGCTCCTCGTCTGTGACAGGGAGCCAGCAACCCCTACCTCACAGGCTGTGGGGAGAAAGGCAACCATGCCAAGTACTCGGTCCTGCCCAGCCAGGGCTCCGTAAGCTGGCACTGCAACGAACCCCCAGGTGGGCAGTTCTGGACCCATTTTCCTTGCTGAAAAGGTACTTCCAGTGAGAAAAAACACACGTGCCACACGAGGACTTTTATCCTGCCAGCCTGAGGAGGCCCTCAGTGTCAACCCAGCAGACTGGGAACTCCAGGGGATGAAACATCCACACTGCTCCTTCAGGGCAGGATCCTACCTCTCATCCTCTCTTCCCCAGAGGCCCAGCATCTGGCACACAGAGGACTCTGGAAATCCTTCTAACCACTCAGGTTCTCTTATCCAAAATGACCTACACTGGAGTTCCTGTCGTGGTGCAGCGGAAACGAATCCAACTAGGAACCATGAGGTTGCGGGCTTGATCCCTGGCCTCGCTCAGTAGGTTAAGGATTCGGTGTTGCTGCGGCTGTGGTGTGGGCTGGCAGCAACAGCTCCTATTAGACCCCGAGCCTGGGAATCTACATATGCCGCAGGTGTAGCCCTAAAAAGACAAAAGACCAAAACAAACAAACAAAATGACCTACAGCAAGGCCAAGCTCTGGAAGCTACCAGAGATGAAACAGGAAATCATGATCACTACCCTCATTTGATCTCATGTTTAAGGAAAACTCTAATTTTCAGAGTTGCCTGCTGATGCTCCAAGTTGGCTCTCATTGCAAATCTAAGAATAAAGACTGGAGTTCCGTCGTGATGCAGCGGAAACAAATCTGACTAGGAACCATGAGGTTGTGGGTTTGATCCCTGGCCTCGCTCAGTGGGTTAAGGATCCTGTGTTGCTGTAGCTCTGGTGTAGGCTGGCAGATGTAGCTCCTATTAGACCCCTGGCCTGTGAACCTCCATATGCTGTGGGTGTGGCCCTAAAAAGACAAAACGACCAAAATAAAAAATAAGAACTTGGTGGGGTGTATGTGTTGGGGTGAGAAGTATTTTCCACTTATCTTACCTCAAGAAATCAAAGTGATAAGGGACAGCTCAGTGCTCTGTTTGTCTGTCCGTCCATCCATCTATCCATCCATCCATCCATCCATCCATCTTTTTTGGCCACATGCATGGCATATGGAGGTTCCAGGGCTAGAGATCGAATCTGAGCTGCAGTTGTAACCTCTACCACAGCTCTAGCAATGCCAGATCCTTAATCCACTGTGCTAGCAGGCTGGGAATCGAATCCATACTACCAGAGAGACAACACCAGATCCTTAACCTGCTGCACCACAGCAGGTCCTCCGGCTCAGTGCCTTATAGCCTCTCATTCATTTCCTACCACCTTCTTCCAAGGTAGGCACCATTATCATTATCCCAATTTGCAGATGAGGAATCTGGGGCTTAGAAACCTGAGTGACTGACTTGCCCAAGGTCACACAACCTGTGTGCCCTTCCTGATACCAGGCTGCCTCTCAAGTACTAGGTTCATCCTAGCACAAGTGGGCCTGGCCAAAGCATCGGGCTGTGGGTGCTGCAAAAGCTCCAAGGGGGGGGCCTGAACAAGGCGACCCTTCACCCCTACCATTCTGAACCCAGCTTTTTTTTGTTGAAGATGCAGTTTCAGAACTGTCCCGAGGAGGGCTCTTTTTAGAGTACCAGTTACTAATTAGTACCTTTCCTAAGGGACCTGGACCATCCAAGCCCGGGGCTTAGGGATCCTTGCTATGGAAGCTGAAACACCCAGATGGACAGAAGGACTGCTGGTACCAAAAGCAACTGGGAGATCCACAGATGCCCCGGTGCCCAGCCCTCCTCACCGCCCTCCCTTTCACCCTGGCCTGGCCGTTCCTGACAACACAGCTAGAAGGAGCCCATGTGTCTTTAAATAACTTCCTGCTTTCCGCTTTTCTCGGAAAAGCGGCTCCTCAAAGAAAGCCTGCAAGCTGCAAACTGGGTGCATTCCCGCTAGGCTGCCATCATCATAGCAGGCGTGCTGGCCCAGCCTGACCTCCAGCCCACCCACTGGGAAACACCACTGCAGGGAGACAATGGGGGGCGGGGGGGGGGGGCTCACTAGCATGATGCGGGGGGTGGGGGGACGACAGGCAGCCCCCTCTGCCACTCACCTGGAAGAGCCCGTGGTGGTGAACCACGCCATCCTGCGTGTGGAGGAGGGAGAGCAGGGAGTACTCAGTGTGTAACAGCATCTTGCCTTGCCTTTCCTCCTGGCTTTCTATCCCTTGGTCGCCCCTCTCCTCAAGGGTGAGGATCTTTAGAAGGCACACACACACAAAAAAACAAAACCCCACAGCCCTTAATTTTCCAAGCAGGGTGACCAAAACAGGAGAAGCAGGGGGTCACATCCTCCCACGCCACCCTGGCACATGTGCCCACACGTGCATGGATGAAGTGAAAGGGTCTTTCCCAGCGTAATGGCAATGTGTGTACACACCAACAGCACCCCAGGAAGAAATGGCACTGCTCTTGGTCACAAGAGATGCAGGAGAAGCTGGGAGGAGGGAGGAGCCAAGCTGGCAGGATGGCTCCCCACATCTGGTACCTCACTTACCTTTAGCTGGTAGAAGTCATCTGTGCCATCTTTCCTTGCCAAACACTGGACGATGCTTGGCACCGGTGAGTTGCCCAGACGGGGACCTACGGCACAAAGAGCCACTCGCTTACTTCTCAGGAACCCTGTCTATGGTGGCACTGAGCCACCGTGTGGTCTTTTGGCTAGATCTTCTCTCCTGGAGGGCATATGGTTCACATCCACTGAACTCACAGTGTCCCCTCTGAAAATGTAGGGGTACGTGCCCATGTGCCTGAGTACACCCAGCTTTTTTTTTTTTTTTGCTTTGTAGGGCCCCACATGCGGCATATGGAGGTTCCCAGGCTAGGGGTCCAATTGGAGCTGTAGCTGCCAGCCTACACCACAGCCACAGCAACCTGAGATCCGAGCCGCGTCTGCAACCTATACCACAGCTCACGGCAATGCTGGATCGTTAACCCACTGAGCAAGGGCAGGGACCGAACCCTCAACCTCATGGTTCCTAGTCGGATTCGTTAACCACTGCGCCATGATGGGAACTCCAGCAATGCCAGATTCTTAACCCACTGAGCGAGGTCAGAGATCGAACCCACAACCTCATGGTTCCTAGTCGGATTCATTTCTGCTGCGCCATGATGGTAACTCCTGTATGCCCAGCTTTTATAGGCACACTTCTCAAGAGGGGCTCTCAGTACTGGGTGTGTACTGGAATCTCTGAGAAGCATGTGTTAAAATAGAGATCCCAGTTGCAACCTGGGCTCTCTGAGTCAGCAACTCCAGGGGGAGGATCCAGGAATTCGTCCCTTTAACAGGCTCCCATTGTGGTCTGATGTGGCCCCTAAGTACCAGCTTTCAGAAACTTCTGTAGTTCTGGAGATGCATACTGTTTGCTGTCCTGGGACAGTGCCCTGAGCTTTCACAGCATAAATCAGATAATGTCACAGCATCACGGCACTGCTAAAAAACCTTAACAGTGGAGTTCCCATTGTGACTCAGCAGGTTAAGAACCAAGCTAGTATCCATGAGGATGTGGGTTTGATCCCTGGCTTCGCTCAGTAGGTTAAGGATCTGGTGTTGCCATGAGTTGTGGTGTAGGTCAAAGAAGCAGCTCGGATCTCAAATTGCGGTGGCTGTGGCGTAGGCCGGCATCTGGCACAGAGAGGACTCTGGAAATACTTCTAACCACTCAGGTTCTCTTATCCAAAATGACCTACACTGGAGTTCCTATCATGGAGCAGCGGAAACGAATCCGACTAGGAACCATGAGGTTTTGGGTTCGATCCCCGGCCTTGCTCAGTGGGTTAAAGGATCCGGCGTTGCCGTGAGCTGTGGGTGGTGTAGGTTGCAGATGCGGCTCGGATCTGGTGTTGCTGTGGCCCTGGCATAGGCCGGCAGCTCCAGCTCCGATTAGACCCCTAGCCTGGGAACCTCCATATGCCACAGGTGTGGCCCTAAAAAGCAAAAAAAGCAGAACAAACCAAAAAACCTTAACAGCGCACCACTGCTTTTGATATGCAATCAAAGCTCCTTTTTTGGCCTCCAACGTCTTGCATGATTTGGTTCCTGTCCACCTTTCAACTGATCGTGTTTCCCCACCCCTCCTACCACACTCCAGCTAAAGGTCTCCTAATTCCTGCCTCTGGGCCTTTGCATTTGCTGTTTGTTCCTTCTGTCTGGAATGCTCTTCCCCCAGCTGCTCCTTCTCATACTCAGGTGACAGTGCAAACGTCACTTCCTCATACAGAACCTTCCTTGTCTACACTGTCTCTAGGCCCTTCCCACTCTCTTATCATCTTCTCTACTTCCTTCAAAGGACCTACCCCCCCCCACTCCCCCCCCCCCCCCCCCCCCCCCCCCCCCGCCCCGCCACAGAGATGATCTCATGTGTTTACTATCGGTTTCTTTTCCCAGCTGGAATGTTAAGTTCCACGAGGGTAGGAATTTGTCTGTCTTAAGGATTGATAAATAGCACAGGCCCAGGAGTTCCCATTGTGGCTCAGTGGTTAACGAATCCGACTAGGAACCATGAGGTTGTGGGTTTGATCCCTGGCCTTGCTCAGTGGGTTAACGATCCAGCATTGCTGTGACCTGTGGTGTAGGTCGCAGGCGCGGCTCGTATCCTGAGTTGCTGTGGCTGTGGTGTAGGCTGGCGGCTACAGCTCCAATTAGACCCCTAGCCTGGGAACCTCCATATGCCACGGTGTGGCCCTAGAAAAGACAAAAAAAAAAAAAAAAAAAAAGCACAGTGCCGTGAACCGTTTGCTGAGTGGCTGGAGCTGGAACAATCCTGTGCCCATGAGTCCAAGATACTGTTCCAAAGTAAAATTTACACCTAGTCTCTGCTGCTGGGAGAGCTGGGGTCCTCAAAGTCCCCTACACTTGCAATCTTGAGCACAAGCTCTATGGACTTGCTGTGCCTCGGACATCCTACAAAAAAGGCCCCATTGCTCCTCCGGACCACTGGGGGCGCCCAATTCTACATGATCTCTCTGCCAATTTTATAAGTTTGTGGGCTGTACCAAACACTTTGTGAAATTGACGCCAAGAATGTTCAGATTAGTGCTTTGGATGATGGACATTCTAAGGCAGCTTGTGTGCTCCCCGCGGGTAATGTCCTGGGGGCACAGAAGACTTTCTCTGGGAGCAGAAAGACTAGCTCTCAGTTGAGACGAATCTAAGGCACACAGACACAACTGTTGGTGCAGAGTGACCTTCCACTCTCCTAAACAGACCCCATGTCAAGCGACAGTGTTGGTCAGGTCTCACACTGGAGCAGATGTGGTGTTTCACTCTGCATGTCCGCAGGTCAGATGTGCACCCGCCGCTTGAGCCAGCACCCCCCACAACCCCCAATCAAGCTGCAGTCAGAAGAGGCTTACCCAGGATGAATGGTCCAGCTCTCTTTGCGTTATTTCCAGAAATCCCACTTCCAAGAGCCTTCGCCTTGGCCGACGTTTCCCCAGCTCCTCTGTCTGATGCTCTCCGCTTCATTCTCAGCTCTAGACAGGACAGAGAAGAGCCTTCTCACTGAGCAAGTCAGCGACTTTCCTTAACGCTCACCCAGCCTGTGAGTCTCTGAGGGGGGATGCATCACAGCTGCTGCTGCTGTTGCCACCAACACTGCCACCCAGAGGTGCATGGAAGGTTCCCAGTGACAAAGAACCACAGCTCCTTTACTGGGGATTAACTAGGGGTTCAAGGTGGATGTACTGGTTACAGAGGTGGGCAGCCGGCCCGCCTCAAAGGAGCCAAACGCAGAGAGGAGTACACTGAGTTTTGTGCAGATGCCGACTGGCGTCCCACTGAGACAGAGAGCTGGCCCTGGAGCGATTCTTCCCAAAGTGAGGTCTTCTCCACGAATACCTACAGACAGCCACTTGGCCAGAGGTGCTGATTCCTGGGAAATGGCATGATGGACATGAAGGGGAGGATGACTGTCCCAAGGAGCTCCTCTCTCAAACTCCTGACTCTCAAGTGGAAAGACACCCCAAAGTTGTCAAGTGGGACTTACTTTCTCTTCTCTACTTTCAATTAAAATTTTTTTTTTAAATTTTATCTTATTTTTATTTATTTATTTTTTGGGTTGGGCCCATAGCATACAAAAGTTCCCAGGCCAGGGATCAAACCCTAGGGATCGAACCTGTATTACAGCAGTGACCAGAGCCACAGCAGTGACAACATCGGATCCTTAACCACTAGGCCACCGGCAGTTGGCTCTATCATTTAAAAAAAATTATTTTTAAGAAAGAAAGAAAAAAAAAAAACACGTTGTGAATTTAAGAGCCAGTAAAAGGACAATAATGGAGGTTGCTGAGCTCTTTGACTTGCTTGGTCATGCCTGTCTCCTCCAGAGTTAAAAGGAAAGGGAACAAAGAAAATTAGAAGCCCTTAACATCTAGATATGGATGAAAAAAACAAAACAGGGAGTTTCCACTGTGGCTCAGCTGAAACGAACCCAACTAGGATCCATGAGGATGCAGGTTCAATCTCTGGCCTCACTCAGTGGGTTGAGGATCTAGCGTTGCCATGAGCTGTGGTGTCTGTTGTAGACGCAGCTTGGATCCCGCGTTGCTGTGGTTGGGGGGTAGGGCAGGAGCTGTGGCCTCAGATTTGACCTCTATCCTGGGAACTTCCATATGCTGTGGGTGCGGCCCTAAAAAGAAAAGAAAACAAAACAAAACCAGAGTTGCTCCTTCAGGCTCTCTACAGTTAACCCCTTGGCAAGGCAGTGTCCTGGAAGTGGGTGAGGAAAGAGATCTGCACAGGTGAGTCCCACACAGGGAGAGCAGGGGTCGCAGGGTGCCCAGAGAAGGCCAGCTGTGCACTCCCAAAGAGAGGCCTCTGGCCCAGAGTGGGTGCAGGGACTCAGGGGAAACTTCCCTGAGGAGCCGATACCGGAGTGGGTAGGGCAAGGGGCAAGGTCACTCCAGGCAGAGGACCTGGTGTGCAAATGCACACGGTAAGAAAGGGTGTCTAAGTAACAAACTCCAAGGAGTCTGAGTTGCTGGAGTGTGTGTCATGAGGCAGGAAGTAGCCATAGGTGACCCAGAGAGGGAAGCAAGGGCCAGATCTAGGGGACCTGATGGCCATGTTAGGAGTATAGCATTTACCCTTCCACAGAGGGTTTGGGAACACTGAACCCTAAGCTCCCATATTTTTTTTTCTTTTTATAAAAGTAATTGGCATTTCCTGCAGCAACATTAGAAAATACAGACATGCAAAAATAAGAATATAATGGATAATAAGGTATCCATTATTTTACCACCTGGATGTAATCACTGTTAATATTCAAGCAGACTTTCCTGTGTGCATGTTTGTGCTGTATGTGTTGCTTACAGTTCTCATTATTACAAAAATTGGGACCATGCTATGATACCATTTTCTTTTTTTTGTCTCTTTAAGGCTGCACCCGCAGCACATGGAGGTTCCTGGGCTAGGGGTCGACTAGGAGCAGCAGCTGCCGGCCTACACCATGGCCACAGCAACGTGGGATCCAAGCCATGTCTGCAACCTACAACACAGCTCATGGCAATGCCAGATCCTTAACCCACTGAGCAAGGCCAGGGACCAAACCTGCAACCTCATGGTTCCTAGTCGGATTCATTTCTGCTGAGCCATAACAGGAACTCCAGAGGGTGTTTTATGGTATGTAAAACATATCTCAATAAAACCATAAAAAAGCAAACCAAAAACTATTAGTAACATCCTTGTATGACAATATTCTTCTGTAGCATCACTTGCAATAGCTATGCAGTCTCTTTGGTAAGAACATATCATGATTTATCAAACCACACTCTCATTCATGGACTTCTAGACTCTTTCTACTGTTTTTATATATATATATATATATATATTTTGTTTTGTTTTGTTTTGCTATTTCTTGGGCCGCTCCTGCGGCATATGGAGGTTCCCAGGCTAGGGGTCGAATCGGAGCTGTAGCCACCAGCCTACGCCAGAGCCACAGCAACGCAGGATCCGAGCCGCGTCTGCAACCTACACCACAGCTCACAGCAACGTCGGATCGTTAACCCACTGAGCAAGGGCAGGGACCGAACCCGCAATCTCATGGTTCCTAGTCGGATTCGTTAACCACTGCGCCACGACGGGAACTCCCTTTTTTTTTTTTTTTTTTGCTATATTTTTTTTATTATCAGTTATGTACATACATCTTGGCATACCTGCCTCTCTCAGGATAAACTCTGAGAAATGGAACTGCAGGGTCAAATGGGGCACATTATTTTTAAAGGTGTGTGACACACACTGCCAGGCTGCTTTCAGGGAGGCTGTGCCAATTTTCACACCATCAGTGGTGTGGAAGAGTCAGTCCCAAACCTGTATCAGGACTATTTCCATAATTGTTTTTTAAAAAAACTGCCAATCTGATGAGTAATAAAAAGTACGTTTAAATTCATAATTCCTTAATTATTCATGGGGTTGAATTTCCAGTTCATATCCCCCCCCCTTTTTGTACTGCTTTGTGTATATTAGCTTTAGGGATTTTTAAGGAACTCTTTATATGTTAAGGCTATAACTGACATAGGATGTAGTTTCTCTCTTTTTTTTTTGGCCGTGCCTGTGGCACATGGAAGTTCCCAGGCCAGGGACTGAACCTGTGCCACAGCAGTGACCCAAGCTGCTGCAATGACAATACCGGATCCTTAAACCACTGTGCCCAAGGGCACTCCAGAATATAGTTTTTCTTAATCTTTTAACTTTATTATTTTTTTTGTCTTTTGTCTTTTTAGGGCTGCACCCACAGCATATAGAGGTTCCCAGGCTAGGGGTCTAATCGGAGCTCTAGCTGCTGGCCTACACCACAGCCACAGCAATGCCAGATCCAAGCCATGTCTGCGACCTACACCACAGCTCACGGCAACGCCGGATCCTAACCCACTGAGAAGCCAGGGATCGAATCCGCAACCTCATGGTTCCTAGTCGGATTCGTTTCCGCTGAGCCCCGACGGGAACTCCATCTTTTAATTTTTTTTTAACTTAAAAAAAAAAAAAAGATCAAATGTTTATGTAGTCCTCTTTTCCATCAGTTTGTTTTTGCTGTTATTCCTAGAAGGCACCCCTAACTCTGAAAACAGGTATATATTCACTAGTTAGCTTATTATCTTCTCATGCTGCCATTCTGGCCCTTATTCTAAACCCCAGGAGACTGATTCCATGCAGTGAACTGGAAAGTAGGAGAGCTGGCCTGCCTCTCATCAAGCCCTAATACATTCTCAGAGCTGTGCCACTGAGGAGCAGACCCACGATTTCATCCTGAGAGTAACTAGGGCCGGGTAACTCAGCAGGCCCTGCCAGTCCCCAGAAGGAGCAGAAGCCATAGGTAGGCTCGGCCAAGGAGGCTCATGATGGAGGTAGATTTAGTCATTCACACAAAAGCAGGGATAAGCAGAACAGCTTCTAGAAAAATCTTACAAAGCTGTGCAGTAATATGTTTAGCACAGTGTGCCTACTCTTTGTCTGACTAATTTCTATGCATCCTTCTCAATTTAAATCACTTCTGGGAGTTCCCGTCATGGCGCGGCGGAAATGAAACCTCCTAGTATCCATGAGGATGCGGGTTCGATCCCTGGCTTCGCTCAGTGGGTTAAGGATCTGGCGTTGCCATGAGCTGTGGAGTAGGTCGCAGACGAGGCTCAGATCCTGTGTTGCTGTGGCTGTGGTGTAGGCTGGCAGCTGTAGCTCTGATCCGACACCCCATCTGGGAATTTCCATATGCCTCAGGTGCGGCCCTAAAAAGCAAAATAAATAAATCAATAGATAAATAAATATCTATCACTTCCTCGGAGAAGTCTTCTTGATGTCCCCCCACCAATGGGTCACAGGTGGTCTCACTCGGTATCCTATAATCTTCATTCATAGCACTTACCACAGTTTGTGTCATGTATTTATTTGTATTCTTATATGCTTAGTGTCTCCCCCCCCCGCCCAAGAAAAACATACATAAAACCACTCCTCCCAGTGACTGGCCCAGCAGATACCCTGTGAACGGCTGCATACCTTCTCTCCAGGTGGTGCCAGTTCCTACTGGGTCAGCAGCCCTGTGCTGGAGCTGCTCTGCCCTGGTGGGTAAGTTGGTTTCATTATCATTCAGGCCCTATTCTCTGCCTTCCCTGGAGCACTAGGCCTCCCCTTTCTTCTCGGTTCCTTGGAGAGCACCGCGGTGGCATCATCGGATCTATAGACGCTGCTTAGGTGCCCACGCACAGGCCTGGTCTAGACAACAGTTTGCTGAGACCAGCTGTGGCACAGACAGTGAGTGGGCTCAGCCTGACCCCACCCACCCCACTAAGGATTCAGCTAAAGCAAATGGCATGGGAATTGCTCCAAAATGTAGGCAGACAGAAGGATGAGCGCAGACAGGCAGGAGGGGGAGAAGATGCTGGCAGGGGAAGTGGCAGCAGGGCTGTTTCCCTCCTGAACATCCCTTCGCTCCACCAGAGCTGGTGGAGGCAATGGAAGCAGCGTGAAGAGGCAGGCCTGGGTAAGCGGAAGGTGCTGCCGGCTCACTGACAGGATGAGCAAAGACAACCCCCTGGTGACAGACCCTCCTGTCCCCTGCCCCCTGCTGATGCATGGGCAGGTCTGTCTCACCCTCCTGATCTCAATGCAGCCCCTCCAGAGACATACTTGCAAATGGCCCACAGATGCTGCCACAGCAGGGGAGGCTGCTTTGAGGGATCCTGGCTTGACAGTGAGATCTGTGATGAGGAAGCTCTGGCTATTCTGCTTTCAGAAGGATATGGGCCCAGACCCCTCCAGAGACACTGGTCCTCAGGCTGGGGTGAAGGGTCCTGGCCCAGCCTGGCTAAGAGGCAGCCATCTGCCTGGTTTCTCCTGGGCCAGGGCTCAGCTCACCAGGAACTCAGCAGTCCTGGCTACGACGTCTCCGGAGCTTTAAATCTGTCAACTATTCCATGTGCTATCCTCCCAAGTCAGCGCCAGTTCCCTTAGAACCTGGTCTCAACAAGCAGCTCAGTGAGGCAACAATGGAGGTGGGGGTGGGGGGCCTGGAGGGAGGCATCCCGGCCCCCGGAGGCTGCGCTTCTTGACCTTGAAAGCAGGGAGTTCCCTTTGCTCAGCCCAACCTGGGGAGCAAGTTGTGGGCCTCAGCATGAGGGCCCCCGCTCTGTGACAGCCACCCCAGCATGGCCAGAGGGGGGAATGCCAGCTCACAGTTAAGGTCATCTCCCCCCAGGCTGCTGGGGTATCTCCCAGATGGCAGCGAAGGCCAGGCCATGGGCACCACATTAAGGGTCCAAGGCCCATGATGCCGGGTCCAGGGGTGTCGTGTGACGGGGTACAGGACAGTTGGGCAGGGCAGTGCTAGTCAGGGCACCCCATGACATTGCACAGTTCAATACGGCGGACATACCACCAACCCCCAGAGGAACTGGGCTGCAAAGAGTGATGGCACCCAGGCCTCCCAGCTCAGTCTTGCCTCAGCTGCACCCAATGACAGAGCAGCTGAAGCCTGGCCATGGCAAGGAGGGGCCCGTTACTCACACCCAGAAGCATCCCCGCAGGCCTCCACACAGGTGTGCAGACTTGTGGCCCCAGGGACACTCATTTGTGCACAGAGCCAGCATGAGCCCCCCCCCCCCAAACATGAGGACAGCCTGGGGCCTACCCACAGGTGCAGAGAGTTCTGTACTCAGCCTCTTCATAGGCTTCTGGCTGCAACCTTGGGTTCCTGGAGAGATGGGTGACCCTGTAAACCAAACTAGCGCAGGCGGAGTGCAAGGTGGTCCTTGCCGGGGGGAGCAGCAAGGTTCACTGCCCTATGTGTGCATGTGCATGGTGATAACACCGCTGGAGCCACGACAGGTCAGCAGCCGCGAATGCCTGCTGGGAGCCTAAGGACTTGCTTCCCTGAAGCGTTAGGCTGAGCCAATGGTGCTGTGCCAGGATTCAAGTTGTCCCTGTCAGCTGTCCCTAGCCCCACCCCCATGTTTCCTGGCTCAGTCAAAACAAACAAAAAGATCCTGAGCCTCTGTCTTCTAGACTTTACCTCTGGCCCTCTTTGGCCCTGCGTCCAACCCACCTGGCACCTGGAAGTGAGCACGGGGGCCACCCCCCCATCCCGGCCTCAGTCCTACTTGCCATGCATGTGTTAAAGGTCTGTGTGGCTAGACCCGCACCAGACCCTAAGAGGGAGACAGGAAAATCGTCTCTGCCCACGGGACGCTCAGGCGGCAGAGCAGTGTGGTCAGAGCAATGCGCCTCAGTCTTTTTTGCGTCACGGCTCAGACAAAAACATCTATAGAGCACTCGGGGGTGAAAGGCTGGGAACCCCAGCTGTGCTCTGCTCTAGTCACTCTTGGGCTAAAGGGATCACCGTCTTGACCTATATAACCCACACTGGCTGGGAAGCTCTGAGTGAGCTAAACCTGGTTCCAAGTCCAGTACCATCACTTCACAGTGCTGACATCTCAGACAAGGTACTTATTCTGTACCTACAAAACCCAGAGTACCAGCTCCACCTTACAAGTTTGTCTAAGGACTGAGTCACCTATGCAAACGGGTTAGCAAGAGTACATACTGGCACATGGTAAGCATCTGATAAATTGTGCTTTTCTTAGCTTAAACACAGTAGCTTTAAATTTACTGCCCAAGGAGAAAGGGATAGTTAGGCGCTGACTCAGTGGGGTGGGGGGAGCAGAAGAAAGAGAGTAACCAGATGGAAGGTTTAAGAGACCTTGAACTTGCTGTCTGTCTGCTGGTGGTGGGAGTGGTCCAATGACCAGCCTGAGTGACATGTTCAACTCAGTGTTGGGAGGAGAGGAGCCCTGGGGGTTGGCTGAACTGCTGAGGAGGTAGAGGGGTGCTGGGTAGTACCTGGTACAATTCTGTAGCAGAGGGCAGAGTACAGTTTTGTGGGTCAAGGGGACTGCCTGTTCTTTCAGGCAGAGGCACACAGCATCTCATCCTCGTTCTGTTCATCAGTTTATTGGGGAGCAGAGGCTGGATCACCAGCTGGCAATGATCAGCTCCAGGCACAGTAAGGGACTGTCCAGGATGATGAGGCCACCCTAAAAGGGTCCTTCATCATGATCTAGTTGGGGGCAGGGAGGAATGTGGAACTAAGCCCTGGTGCCTCTAGTTTAGAATCTCTCTGAGAGGATTGTGAGAGGGGGACAGAGCACATACACTGGCCTATAAAGCTTCTGCTGTCCAAGGACATAACTCTGGATGTGTTTGTCAAAATGACTAAACTGTACAGTTAAAAGACTTGTGAAATTCAGTATGTGAAAATATACCTTGATTTAAAAAAAAAAAAAAAAGGTGCAACCTTAACCAGATAATCAAAGTTAATATCACTAACAAGAGAACAAACTGATATCATGTTACTCCTGATATAATACAATATCACTTAAGTTTGTTTGGGTTTTTTTGGCCATGTCCGCAGCATGCGGAAGTTCCTTGGCCAGGGACTGAACCCGTACCACAGCAATGACCTGAGCTGCTGCAATGACAAGGCTGGATCCTTAACCCTCTGAGCACCACGTGAACTCCTTATTTCTTTCTTTCGCCGAAAATGCATAACCTGAATGTGAGCATGAGGCAAACTCACATTGAGGGACATTCAACAGAATAGGCTTGGATGCTTCAAAAACATCAATGTCAGATAGTTAAAGGCTGAAGAACTAGCCTCAATTAAAGGAGATTAAAGACGAGACAAGTAACTGCATGGGGTGATCATGGGGAGAAGAAGTGTACAGAATGTGACTGGGCAATCGGCAGAATTTGAATATGGACTGTGTATTAGATAACAATGTCAAATTTCCTGAATTTGAAAACTGTGTTGTGGTTATACAGGAGAATGTCCTTGTTCTTCGGTGACAGATACTGAAGTGTTTAGAGGTGAAGGGCCATGATGTCTGTAACTTACTCTCAGGTCCCTGGAAACAAGGGAGAAAGTGTAACCTGCCAGACCAGCTCCCAAGACTCTGAAGGAATCTGTTGTCCAGATTCAGTTTCAAAGGGATTTCTTGTTGGCACATAGCTCACAGTGGCAGAACTTGGCACTGGGTTGGGTAGAGTCAGCCTGGCATGAACAGGAGTTTGTTCTTGAATGCCCCCCTTTCTCCAGGCCAAACACTGTACTGTGTTTAAGAAATAAGGGAAAAAAGGAGGTCTCTGTGCAATTTCCAGGTCTGCCACCTGGTGGCGTGTTTCTGTAGTGCATCTTCAAAGGGTTTCCCTCTGTACCAGCTACAAGATGGTGGGGTGCTGCTCTTCAAGAGGCTGATCAGAAAGGATGCAGTTAGGGGAATTTCCTGGTGATGCAGTGGGTTAAGGGCCTGGTGGTGTCACTGCAGCGGCTTGAGTTGCTGCTGTGGTGCAGGTTTGATCCCTGGCCCAGGAGCTTCCACAAGTCGCAGGCAAAGCCAAAAGAAAAAGAAAGATGCAGGTACGACTCCATCAGAAGACCCCCCCCCCCACCTCAGCTACCTGTGTGACTGGGGCTGGACAAACAGATTCCATTGGGCTACACTTTCTCTTGTGCTCAGAGACCTGGGCCTGCAGTACCTCCATCTGTCTCTACTGTGGGGGGTCCTAGAACGCTTCCTGCGGTCTTTAGGTAAAAACCCAACCTCCTCCCAGGCTCCTTTCTCCAGCTTCACTGGCCTTAGATGCCTCCTAAATCCAGCCACACCGAATGACTCACAGTTCCCCGAGTGTTCCATGATCACCCTTGTCTTGACCTCCTCTCCCTGGTTGGCTGGTCCTTCTCCCTCGTCCTCACTGGTGTCACCTTCTGCAGCAAGTCCTTTCCTCCCCCAGCTCCCAGAGCATACTCTGTCCACTCCCACAGTGCTGTGCTGTGACCATTGGTTTATCTGACTCCCCTGTCCCCACCACTCTCCAGGCTGTGGGCTCCCCTGAGGGAGAAACCCTAGTTCATTTCTGCCTCCCTGCATCCATCCAGTGCCTGGCAAACTGCTGAATGAGAAAATAGAGACTGCACAACTTTTTTTGGTCTTTTTTTAGGGACACAAGCAAGGGCATATGGAGGTTCCCAGTCTAGGGGTCTAATCAGAGCTATAGCTGCCAGCCTACACCACAGCCACAGCCATGCCAGATCTTAGCTGTGTCTGTGACCTACACCACAGCTCAGGACAATGCCAGATCCTTAACCTACTGAGCGAGGCCAGGGATCGAACCCACAACCTCATGGTTCCTAGTTAATTTCCGCTGTGCCATGATGGGAATTTCCAGGAGTGCACACCTTTTTAGATGCACCCAGAAGGAACTAAAGCCCACATTGGGGCAGGGGACAGAGACCACCCAACTAGAGGCAAGGGGTTGAAGTGAGACCCAAAAGAAAATATGGATGGCCCCAGCTCATGCAGGAGACAGAATCTAAAATCAGAGAGACAGGGGGTCGTGGTGGTGGGTAACTGGGCTGCAACAGTGCTGGGAAAAGTCCTGTGCCAGAAATGCCTGGGTACCTGGGACAGGGCGATTCTGGGCTGATCACCAAGGGTTGTCCTTAGACAGTGTTCGCAGCAGGAGGGCACCCCCCCACCCCCCACCCCCCACCCCTGGAGGAATGAAAACCACTCACAGCATGCCTGCAGCCTGGGGCCTACCCCTCACTGCACCTCAGTGTCACAGGGACATGCTTCTACCAGCACCCCAACTTCCCCCCACACCTGCTCTCCATCCACAAAACCAACCCAGGGAACCAAGAGAAAGTCACAGCCCATGAACCAAGTGTTTCAAGCCATGGACCAGTTCCCCAAATGGCAGCTGGGAGAACAAGATGGATTTTAGGGTCAGGCAGGCCTGGGTTCAAACTCCAGCTTCTGTCACTCACTAGCTATATGACCCTGAACTAGTCACCTACCCTCTGTGAGAGGCCGTGAGGTCTCTGTGGGGCCTCAGTTTCGGCATCCATAAAAGAGGGATGTCTTGAGGTCTTTGCTAGACGAAAGATAAACCTTTCCTGCTCCATGCTGAGGTAGTCTCTCCAGGTGCACATCTTTAAAACCTTTTTTTTTTTTTGTCTTTTTTAGGGCTGCTCCTGTGGCATAGGGAAGTTCCCAGGCTAGGGGTCTAATTGGAGCTGCAGCTGCCGGCCTACACTACAGCCACAGCCACGCTAGATCCTTAACCCACTGAGTGAGGCCAGGGATCGAACCTGCGTCCTCATGGATACTAGTCAAGTTCGTTACCGCCGAGCCACGATGAGAACTCCCTAAAGTGTCTATTTGATGGACACTCACTGCTTGCCAGGAACCGTTCTTAGTGTTTTCAAGATTTTCTTTAAATTCTCAATTTATGAAGTAAAGATTTCCCGGTTTTTTTTGGTCGGCTGATAAACCAAAGCCCAGGGAGAGCCCAGTTTATTGGGTCAGAGGAGGCTGCCTGGGGCCTGTTCTCTTCTACTTCTGCTAGCTGGCTGGGTTTCTGTGTGAGGGCTTTTCTTTTGAATTTGAATGACAGCCATCCCTGAAGCAGGCATGAACTCTCCCTGGGAGCCTGGAGGCTACAAGCAATCTCCCTAGGAACCCGCTGGAAGCTTTGGCTTCCGTGCTCAAGATGGATGCTTGGGGGTGGGGGGAGGTGGATTAGTAATCCCTCAGCTTTAGCCAGGACTCCCTGATGACAAAGATTCATGCATGTGCTGTCATCTCCACTGTTCCAGAACAGAGCGATGATTTTGTTCGTTTTTAAAATGCAGGATATGCACAGCTCCAATTTGTCAGGAATACATAATATCACATCCTTCTCTAAATGCCGTGCCTTACTGCCTCAGGGGTACCTGGTGAACCGGCTGGCTGCTACCAACCAGAACGCCTCTCCAGCACAGGGGGAAGCCCGCCCCCTGAAGGCCGCTCTGCGGAGCCTGTGGGAAGTACCTGCCACCGCCAGAGAGGAAGTGACTCAGCCCAGTGGGAAGTGGGAGGGGCGGTCAGAACGAGGGCCGAGGGCCATGCCCAGCCTGCTCCCCTTCAGCACATCCGCACCAGACCCGCCCCCTGCGGCCCCCCCTTCCTCGGCAGGACTAGGGTGCTGAGCGCAGCAGTCCTGGGGGCCGGCAGGGGCCAAAGAGCCCGCTGCTCAGAGAGCCCAGCGCCTGCAGCTTGGAGGTCCTGCCCTACCTCCTCCGGGAGGCGAGATTCACACACAAGGAGATTACAGACTCAGCGACGTCCCTCTTCACCCCCCTGCTCTGAGCAAGCCCCACCAGGCTCCTCCGGGGCCTCCATGAAGGCTGAGGGGAGAGACTGGAGGCTGAAGGATTGCCCCGTGTGATCCCGGAGAAGAGGCTCCAGGGCTGTGCACACAGAGGGGGACCTGTAGGCCCATCTGGGGAAGATAAACAGAGGAAGAGACCAGTTCCTGTGGACGGGGTAAAGGGCTCCAGCAGCAGCCTTTCTGAGAATCACCAGAGCAGAATCCAGGGCAGAATCACCAGCCCTGCCACCAGCTACCCCTCCCAAGGGCCTCCGGAAGCAGCTGATGTGACAACAAATAATCCGTCACTGTGTGTGGGTGTTGGAAGAGGAAGGGACAGACTTAGACTTAATAGCTCTTTCTCTGGCCGGGCTGCCCTGGTATCTCCCATCTAGAGAAGAAGCTGCGGGAAGCAGCCAAGCACACTAGCTGGGAGACATTCCTGGTGGCCCCCTGGCTCTGTGGGGGGACCTTCTGCCATGCACAGTGACAGCAGGCTGAGTCACTGGCAGCCCTCCCCTGTCAGGCTAGCCTGCCCGCAACTAGGAGACCCTTCTTCAGCTCAGATGGTCAGTTACTGCTTTGTTCAGAGGGAACAAGGACTGCCACGGGTCCCTCGTGGAATTCAGGTTCTTAACACCCCTGGTGGCCCAAGTCAGGTGAGGAGAAAGCTGCAAGTGACTAAAGAAGGGCTGGGTCTGAGAGCACCTTTGTGTTCTGCTCCAGTCTCCCACCTCTAAGAGAGGGGCGGTGTCGCCCCAGAGCAGGGTTCTCTGAGGACTGTGCAGAGCCAGCGTGTAGGAAGCACAAGGCAAATACTCCCTTTCCTCCCTCCATCCCAGCCGGCCAGGGCGACAGACCTGGGAAGGCCCGGGCCAGGCCCAGGTGCGTGCAGTTCTCTTTTTCTGCTGGTTTTAACAGAGAAGTCACCACCACAATCACCCTGGGAGAAAGGTGATTTGGCCTGGGGCCAGCAAACTGCCATTGTTTAAGTGCCTCTACCAAAAATGAAATTCAATTAAATCTCACAACCTTACAAATGGACAATACAGTTCAGTTTCTGCAGGTTTACCCAATTTTGCTGGCTGTGGCTGCCTGATAGGGCAAGATGATAGAGGCAAACAGCAGGCTTTGCCATCAGGGTGCCCCTCAGTGGGCCATTCAGACAAGGGGACCCACACAAGGGCCTCCCCCCGGTCTGAGCCACTGAGGCCGGCCACGAGCCCTGCTCCGTCCAGGCCTGGGTGAGAACATGCTGGCCTGTGCCTCTCCAGAGGGTGAGCCCCAGGCCCTGCCCACCTCAGAATTCCCTGTACAGGCCCAACAGGTGTGCAGAGGACAAAGTGAAACCACAGCCAACAAAGCAGAAGTGCCCTTGCCCTGGTCCAGTTCTAGGGCTTTATCCTCCAGTCACTTGCACAAGCTCACCAAGAGGAAGGTGCTCAACGAGGGGCCCCCGAGAGCCCTGGGCAGCAGCAAAACAAAAACAAACCAAAAACTCAAGACAAAACCACAAAAATTAAAACACCCACCCACCCACCCTACAGGAAAGCATCTTAAAGTCCATCAAGAGAGGACTGGTTCACTCCATCATGGGACATCCAGACAGGGGATGCTATGCAGATTGCTGGTAGATGAAGATCTCTAGGACACATTACATTAAAAAAAAAAAAGTAAACTGCAGTATTATTTGTATAAGATGATCCCATCTGGGTAGAAAAAAATTTACAGATCCTTGAATATGCATAGGAAATTTCTAGAAGCAATTTAACAGTGGACACTTCTAGGCAATCGAACAAGGGGCCCAAGAAGAAGATGAGAGTTTTACCGTAGGCTACTATAATAATATTTAAAACTCCAAAAACTTTCTGAACCCATTAGAGTTATTAAGAGCAGTAATGGAATCACTGGGGCTTAGAGAAGGCACACCTGAGAGCAGGCACAAGAACACCTGATGCAAGGCTGCAGCAGGGGAGTGGCGGGAGGAAGGGACAAAGCTGCACTCCAGGCACGCTTCAGCTCTCCCACGCAAGTTGGAAACTCACTTATAAGGAACTTCCTGTTGGTCACCTGGTTTCCATAAGGGCCAAGAAGACCACCACCACACAGTCCAAACTGGAGACCTGGAGGCTGGTGCACGATGCCTCTTTTGAGCCACTCAGACCCACCAGCAAAGAGCTCACTTGGGCCTCTCCAGAGCCAGCCCCTGCCACAGACAAGAACACCTTGTGTCTAATGCTCATCACTACTTTAGGAGCAAGGAGCTCTAAGTTCATTTTACAGAGGAGGAAACTGGAGTTGGAGATAGCAAGTGACTTGTTCAAGGTCGCTCAGCTAGCAAGTGGCAAAACCGCGTTCTGAAGCCAGTCTGATCTGAGCCTTAAGTGCTGGGTGACATGGTTGAGAGTCTCCTTACCCACTACTCACAGGGCATGAGGGGAGGGACCTATCTCCAGGCGATGGCAGTTTCCATTCTTCTGGAAAAAAAAGGGACTGTTTCAGCTTTGTCAAGGTCCCTTCCAGCTCCACGGCTTTATGAATCCAAGATTCCATGTGGGCTGGTCTCCCGGGGGCCAGAGCCTGGCCAGGATGGAGGAATGGGAGGGCATGGATCTAGGGTTGAGCGTGGACTGCAAATCTGGCTCTGCTCTTGCTGGCTGAATAACAGTGGACAGGTTCCTTAACCCCTCTGGGCCCGGGGGCTCTCTGTAGAACAGAGACAACCCCTCCTTTCTCAGATTGGGAGAAGGCCTCAATACATATTGCAAAGTACTTAGCAAAGGACCTGGAAGGTGGTGGGGATCCTCCTTTTTCTGGCTGTTTTCCTCCTTCTTCCTTCAGAAGGGACCAGCTTGGGAGTGGAGTGGGAAGAGCACATACCCACAGAAGTCACCCCAAACATGGTAACGCCAGGAGCTCTGTGTCTGCTGCAAAAGGAGGCGGGACTCTTGCTCTCCAGAGGTGGTGATGCCAGCACTGAGGCTCCAAAAGCCCCAGAGAATCTGGGGCTGTACAAGTGCCAAGGTCTCCCAAGGTGCTGAACTGAGCCTCTCCCTAGAGGTACCTGCTATCCCGTCACACCTCGAACCAGCTCTGCCCTAAACTCAAAGACAGGTGACAGGCACACCAGTCCTGCTCTTGCCACGTTCTACTAGTGTCCAGGCCACTTTCTCTTCCTCCTGGACCTCTGGATCACAGACTCCCTAAAGGCGAAAGATCTTCTGTCTGTCTCTTTTGCCAAGTAGGTGGTGGTCTGTAGAGGGGACAGCTTGAACCTAAATGACAAGAGCCCATCTTAGTTTTCTCTGGAGCTTTCCAGCAATCAGAGTTTCTTTGGAATCATCAGATCTGTAAACTGCTGGACTGGGTAAGCTCTAGGGAAGCCCAGCTCACACAGACCACCAAGAGCCAAAAGAGGGTGACCACCCTGAACCATCACTTCTTCAGGGAGAGGTTCTCAGTGCCTCTTTGGGAAGAGGAACCTCAATCCAAAAGAGTACCTTTGTGCTCTGGGAGAAAATCAGGTTGCTCTAGTTCATTAAAAGGAGGCCTAGGAGCTCCCTGGTGGTTTAGGGGGTTAAGGATCTGGTGCTGTCACTGCAGCGGCTTAAATCTCTGCTGTGGCATGGGTTCCATCCCTGGCCCAGGAACCTTCACATAATGCAGGCGTGGCCAATAATAGTAAGAAGTTTGAAGAATTTGTTGCTCTTTTTTAAAGTTTTAATTTATTTATTTTTGCTTTTTAGGGCTGCACCCGTAGCATATGGAGGTTCCCAGGCCAGGGGTCAAATTGGAGTTGTAGCTGCTGGTCTACGCCACAGCCACAGCAACACAGGATCCAAGCCGCGTCTGTGACCTACACCACAGCTCATGGCAAGGCTGGATCCTTAACCTACTGAGCGAGGCCAGGGATCAAACCCGAAACCTCACGGTTCCTAGTCAGATTTGTTTTTGCTGCACCACGAAGGGAACTCCTCTACTTTCTTTTTTCTTTTTGCTTTTTAGGGCCACATGCGCAGCATTTGGAAGTTCCTGGGCTAGGGGTTGAACCGGAGCTGCAGCTGCTGGCCTACAACACAGACACAGCCACGCCAGATCCAAGCTGGATCTGCAACCTACATCACAGCTCACAGCAACACTGGATCCTTAACCTGCTGATCAAGGCCAGGGATTGAATCTGCATCCTCATGGATATTAGTCAAGTTCGTTATTGCTGAGCCATGATGGGAACTCCCTCTTCTACCTTCTTTACACCACAAATGCAAGGATAAATCCCGCAAAAAATTTCCCTAATTCCAAAGAGCCTATCTGAAGCCCTCTCCACAGTCCAACCTGACTCAGGTCTAGCGGGGAACCTCTATAGAGCTCAGGGGAGTAAGAGCACAAAAGCAGTGCCCTTTCATTTCCCTAGTGGTTCTGGGCAAGTCCTAGACATCCCTCCTACCTGAGAAGAGGGACTGAGCTGGATGACCTGGCCTCTGGAGTAAATCCAACCTCAAGGTCTCTTTCTAGATAAGCTCTCCAGGGAGCACTGGGAACACCGTCTCTCCCCTGAGGGCACGCCGCTGGCCTGGACCCCATCCCTTGCCGAATCAGTGTGGACAGCACCAGACTGAAGAGCTGCGCTTTAGGGCCACTGGAAGGCTGAAAAAGTCACAGGAGTTTTTTAGACTCAGCCGCTTGAGTTTCTGAAACACTGAAGAAGTCTGCCTCCCTAGGTAAATCTGGCCAGAGGAAGATGAAGGAAGGGAAGCTGCCCTTTCCCCAGATGCTGACTCCGGCAAAACCAGAGAGAAGCCTGGCCTAAAGCCGGACAGAATGCCACAGACTTTGCAACTGATCCTCTCCCATGAGAGGGCTTACTGAATGAAGCTGGTGGATTTCACAGGCCATTCTCTTTCGAGGTCTCGATCTCTGCACTATTGTTCACTCCGTCAGCCAAATCAGGAACCTTGGGGTCACTTACCATCACCAGTCATCACTTTCAAACACTCCCAGAGTCCAGCTGATTTCCCTCAAAACAGCTTTGACCTCTGCCCTTCCTCTGCGTCCCAACTGCCTCTGCCCTGATCCAGGCCCCTGCAGCCCTGACTGTGATTACTGTGAAAGCTTCCGGCAGAGACTCCAGACTTGTTCTCTCCCCAGTCCATCCTCCCAGAGGGCTCTTGGGAAGATGCAGATCGAACAGTGTTTCCTCCACTTAAGACAAGGCGTCCCGTCACCAGGAGAAAAAGTTCAAACATCTTAGCACTGGTGCTCCCCTCTCCAGCATCTCCTCAAGCCAGGTCCCCTCACGTCCTGGCCTAGAGCCTCTTGTGGTTTCTCCAGTGCACACACACCAGACTGCATCCACCCCTGTGCCTTGCTGCTCCCCTGCCTGGAGCGCTTCAGGAACCCTCAGAACTCAGTGAGCCCTCAAGATTCAGTTCATTCGTCAAGTTCCCAAGTTCTCCCCAGTCACCTGAGCCCCCAGGAGAATCACTGCTTCCTCTAAGCGCCCACCACGTGCTGCACAGACTTCTGTGAGACGCTGAAGTCTCCAAGTGTTAAATGGTTAGGAGGCTGCACGGTTCCTGTTAGGCCACAGGCTCCTCCGGGGCAGGGCCTGCCTGTCCGTTCTCCTTCTGCATCTGGTACCCAGCACATCCCCAGCCACACATGGGAGCTCATGTGTGTGGAACTGGGGCTCTGGCTTTTAAGCTACCACACACATCAATGTGTGCTTTTTGTGGTATTAATTCAGATACCAGACTAGGGGCACTAATAGGGACACACATGGAAGAAACTGTAAATACTTTTCGTCCTAGTATACTTTAAAAAATGATTTTCTTTTTCCCCTCAGCAGTCCTGTTTTTAAAAATGGTTCTTTCAAAGAGCTGAGCCCAATCATCTGCATGGCTCCCATACAGACTGGGTAAACTCCCCATAGATTTCTTTTTTGGAGAGAATACAATAAAATTCTGTAATCTTGTGGTTTCTGTAGGACACCTCTGACAGCTCAATGGCACACAAGTTTTAGTTGCCACTGACTGCTTCAACTAATCCTCAGTTCTGCAGCCTATGACAGCAGCTAATATTGACCAAGCATTTCTTACTCAGTGTGGGCTACATGCCCACGCCTACAACACCTTACTTATCTCACAACTGCCTACTGGCAAGGGGCTCTTACTGCCCTCACCTCACAGATGAGAAAGCTGGGAAAGGAAGGAATAAGTAACCTCTACTGACCAGCAGGGCTGGGCTTAGAACTGAGAGTCCATCTGAGAGCAGAGCCAAATAGGCTCCCTCCACCCCCTGCCCTTTTTGGCTGCCCCCTGGCATATGGAGTTCCCAGGCCAGGAATCAGATCCGAGCCACACTTGTGAACTAGGCCACAGCTGTGACCTACACCACAGCTGCAGCAACGCGGGATTCTTAACCCACTGTGCCAGGCCAGGGATCAAACCTGTTTCCCAGTGCTCCACAGACACTGCCAATCCCTTTGCACCACAGCGGGAACTCCCAGACAGGCTTGTAACCTCTACGATCTGACCTTCCCAAAAGGTCAAGTTAAAGGCATAAAGCAGCAAGTAGAGCAGCCCTTACAACTGACCTTCTGAGAGGACAGCCTCACCATCTCAGCTGCCTGAGTGACCTGCAGTCTCAGGAAGAGAGGGCCACAGGCTCATATGTGGGCTGCTAGGCAGAGCAGCCTGGGGAATGCAGAGAGCTTGTCACTTGTCATTGGCAGCATACAGTGCTGTCAGCAAAGGCCAACACCAACTCACTGCATACCAACTCTCCTCTCTCAGATGCCTGCAGGGGGCCTCAGAAAAGGTCTCCAGTCCTTTAGTCTCTCCTCTCCTCTCCTCTCCCTTCCCTCCTCTGCTGAGGCTCCGGAGAGCTCTAAGACACAGATTCAATCATGGTACTCCTCTGCTTAAGTCCTTTTTGCTGGCCCCCTACTGGTTTTGGTACAAAGTCACAAATTATTAATGTGGCATTTCCTTGTCAACCTGAACCGCTTTACCCAGCACCAAGGTGACTTTCACACCAACCATATTATAGAACAGTCTGAAGTTTCTGGAATGAACTATGAGTTTACATGTCTAAGTAGCACACGTTGTCCCTTTGTTCTTATCTGGCCGACCCTTTCCATCCTTCTAGCCAAAGCTCGAGCATCATCACTTCTGCCAAGCCTTCCCCAAAACATTCTCTCACACTCAGGCTGAGCTAGACTTCTAGACCACGTTTTAAAGACGTGTTTCTCCCTTAACCAGACCATGAGCTTCTTGAAATAAGAATAATAGCTAACACCGGGAGTTCCCGTCGTGGCTCAGCGGTTAACGAACCTAATTAGTATCAATGAAGATGCAGGTTTAAACCCTGGCCTTGCTCAGGGAGTTAAGGATCCGTCGTTGCTGTGGCTGTGACATAGGTGGGCAGCTGTAGCTCCAATTTGACCCCTAGCCTGGGAACCTCCATATGCCACAGGTGTAGCCATAAAAAAAAAAAAAAAAGAATAGCTAACATTTATTGAACTCATTACGTGGCAGACATTGTGTGGTTCTATGTGTTTTACATATGTTAACTTTCCCTTTTCTTTTCTTTCTTTCCTTTTTTTTTTTTTGGCCTTTTCTAGGGCCGCTCCCAAGGCATGTGGAGGTTCCCAGGATAGGGGTCTAATTACAGCTGTAGCTGCTGGCCAGCCTACACCACAGCCATAGCAACGCTGGATCCTTAACCCACTGAGCAAGGCCAGGGATCGAACCCACAACCTCATGGTTCCTAGTTGGATTCGTTAACCACTGAGCCACAACAGGGACTCCTCTTTTCTTTTCTTTCTTTTTTTTTTTGTTGTTGTTGTTGTTGCTGCTATTTCTTGGGCCGCTCCTGCGGCATATGGAGGTTCCCAGGCTAGGGGTTGAATCGGAGCTGTAGCCACCGGCCTACACCAGAGCCACAGCAACGCGGGATCCGAGCCACGTCTGCAACCTACACCACAGCTCACGGCAACACTGGATCGTTAACCCACTGAGCAAGGGCAGGGACCGAACCCTCAACCTCATGGTTCCTAGTCGGATTCGTTAACCACTGCGCCACGACGAGAACTCCTCTTTCTTTTTTTTTTCCTGCTTTTTTGGTCCTCATTTGCAGCATATGGAAGTTCCCAGGCTAGGGGTCTAATCAGAACTACAGCTGCTGGCCTATGCCACAGCCACAGCAATGTGGGATCTGAGCCGCGTCAGCAACCTACACACCACAGCTCACAGCAATGCCAGATCCTTAACCCACTGAGCAAGACTAGGGATCGAACCTGCATTTTCATGGATAGTAGGATTCGTTTCCACTGCGCCACAACGGGAACTCCCTACATGTGCTAACTTTTTAAATCTTCTTAACAATCTATGTTATCACCCCTGTTTTATAGCTGAGGCTCAGAGAGGTGAAACAATATGCCCAAGGTCACACACCTGCAAATCTGCAGAGCTGGAATTTGAACTCAGGAAGTCTGGCTCCAAAGCCCACTCTTAACCCCTTAACCAAGTAATATAGGGTACTTGCCTCTCCAGGCAAGGACACTGTTAGCATGTGGGGAATGAATGAATGAATGAATGAATGAGAACTATCTCCAGACTGCCTGGATCTCAGGAATAAACAACCGGCACAGCAGGGCTGTTAAGGAGCACTGGCCCAGCTCGAAGGCACTGTTTACAAACAAGGATTCTTTTGGCCTTACAATTACATATCCTGCTCTTCCTTAGCTCATGCAAAGCCAAGCCAAGAAGGAAAGCGCCCAGCCCAGAGTGACTACCCTCTTCTTCACTGCTCTCAAAACTGAGCAAAGCCAACCGGTTTCCCCCTGTGACTTAACACAGCACAAAGTCTATCCTGCCAACGAAGGCGGCTGTCATCTCTTCCTTCCGCCAAAAAACGGGCATCAAACCTAGGGAGTGGGGGTGAGAGAAATCCCAATGCCCCTACCTACGGGCTGGAAGGTGGGGCCAAGTGGTGTGGGAATGGGCGGGCCTGATAAGGCATGGCAGGTGAAACAGTGACCATAGCAGCAGGCTCTCTCTTTGGAAAAGGCTGACCAAACGTAGCACCGGCAAGCACAGGTAGCTCAGACTCGCACCTGTATGCCGCCCGGAATTCGAAAATTCCCCAATAGCGATAGTGCCCGTGCCAGCGGGTTAGGGTTCCTGGAGGAAGCCCTGGCTGGTCCTCCCTGGGGACTCGTTCCAACTTCCAAATCACTCTCGGGATCAGGAGGGCAGCATGGAGAGGCAGAGGGTGTCTTTTGGGAAAAATCTGGCTGGTTCAAATCCGGCACCTTCACTGACTGGCGGAGTGACTCCGGACTAGGCTGGCAGTGCCACCTCCCAGGGTTGCGGGGGGACCGAGACTCTCCACAGCCGTCCGGTACTCGGCACCCGGGAAGGGCAGACCCGGTAGAGGACCGGGTATTCGCTGTTGCCGTTTCTGTTGCAGCCAGACAGCCTCAGGCTGTCACCCTGGTCCCCGCGCCACAGCCCCCAAGGCCCGCCCCGCCAACCTGCACCCCCCCCCCCGGCGCCCGACTCCCCGCTCCCAGAGCCCCTCTCTTACCTTCCCCCGGTGCTCAGCGCTACTCGCCCATAGTCCGTAGCCCGGAGCCGGGGCTGCTCGGCGCTCCGTCCCGGGGGGCCGGGGCCGGGCCGGGGGCGTGGGAGCCGCTCACAGTCGCCTCTCAGCACAGCAGCCCCAGCCGCCACCACCGCCGCCGCCTCCCTCCATGGCTGCGGCGCCGCCACCTGACAACGGAAGTGACGCACCGCCCCCTCCTCCCGGGCCGAGCCACAGCCCCGCCCCTCGCTGGTGTCTACCGCCCAAGGCGCAGGGATTGGGCGCCATCTTGACGATGGGCGGAAGCCTTCAGGCAAGAGGCCAGAATCCGACGGAGGATTGGTTAAGGGCGGGGCCCTGGCCGAAACCTGGGGAACGATTGGAGGCTTAGACTCTAAGGGGCGGTACTTACCGCTTATCTATGTCAGCTGTGAGCCAGGCCAGGAGGCACCGCTCCCGCCCCGACTTCACTGAGCCTCTGGTGCCCTACACTTGCCCTCCCGGGCTTGGAGACGTGTCCAGCAGTCTGAAGATCGGCCAGCTGTAGTGTATTTATCAAAAAAGTGATTCTTCCTTGACCCCCATTTCTCGGTTTCTGGAGTCCTGAGCGGAGAGCGCTGCCGTGAGGTTCAATCAATGACTGGAATTCCTGTCGCAGCCCTCACAATTCATTTCCCTCTGGGCCTCTCGCTTTTTTAGAAACCCCGCTTCAATCTGAAGATCTCTGGAGTCTTGACCAAGGAGGTTTACAGTAAAGAGTTCCTATTAGCTATTCCAGCCACCTAACCTCAGCCCCTCCTGCAGCAGTTTCGGTCCCTTTCTCCTCCTCCTCCAGCAACCACGCCCTCCATGAATCAGCTTCTTGCACCAGCAGATGAGCCCTTTAAAGGGATTGCATCAGGCTGGTGACTCACTGCGGCCCTTTGAGAGCCTGGCTTCCCTCTGCTGGTTTGCAGAAGCAGCTAAAAGGGCTCCGTCGCAGCAGCACTAGCGACCAGGGCTCTATTCCTTTGTCTCCGAGGTGTGAGCCAGGGTGTTTGCCGCGTCTGACTGTTGCGTCTGACTGTTTAACTCCGGGGGTGTCATTCTGTATCCCTGTGTGGGCACACGTGTTCAATCCTGTGTGCGTTGCTGCGTTTCCCTCGGGTGTGTGGCTGTCACTTATCTGTCATTGCCTACACAGGCAGTACTAGGACAGGAGAGTTGGTGTGAGTCTGGCTACCTCCTCCTGTGTCCATCTCTTTGTCTCTGAGTGCCTGGTGCACGCTGAGCTGACAGGGCTGAATAACAATAATAAAGAGCGCTCCCACTGTGCTGTCACATACTATGTTAAGCACTTTAGAGACATCAGCCATTAAGGGTCTGTGAATAGATGGAGAAGCTAGAGCTCCAAGAGGGAAAATAACCTGTCCAAAGACACACAGCTAATAATGGCAGGGCTGTGATTTGAACCAAGACTGGCAGATGCCGAAAAGTTTGGATTTGAGTCCTTGCTGTATCCCTTACAAGGTGAGTGACTGTGTGCAAGTTCTCTAACCTTCTCTGTCAAAGTAGAGGTAACACTTGGTGGAATCAAGTGGGTTAAGAATCTGACTGCAGTTGCTCAGGTCGCTGTGGAGGCTTGGGTTTGATCCCCAGCCTGGTGCAGTAGGTTAAACGACCCAGCAGCTGAAGCCTGGATTCAATTCCTGGCCTGGGAACTTCTGTATGCTGCAGGTGAGGCCATTTAAAAAAAAAAAAAAAAAAAAGAATGCTCATAGTTACTGAGCAGTGGAAGGCTGAAAGTCAAGTACAAGGAAGCCTGGCCCAGCCTGGCCCCGCAAGCTCCTCTCTCTGACAAAGGGAAAAGCCTAGGGATTCCGGAAGCCCTGACTCTGACAGGAATGAGTGTTGGGTTTTCCAGAGCTCTAATTATCAGCTAGATGAATCACTTGGAGCTGACACCACCATCCCACCCCCAAGAGGCTCTCAGCAGATTCAAAATAGAGAATTTTAACAAAGAGGAGGAAGAGAAAGAGGAGAGTAGAAGAGGTAATGAATAGAAAGGAAAGGTGGCAGTCAGAGGAAATGAAAAATTGTCACCAGGACACCAACATGAGACCTCTCTCTCTCTCTCTCTCACACACACACACACACACACACACACGGTGACATGCTCTCCTGCTGGCTCTCTAACTCTGGGCATACTAGCAGACAGCACTGCCATAACAAAGTGATGCCTGTCACAACAGCATGAGATGGTTGCTTGATGAGGTACAGGCAGATCTGCCTATCACAGAAGGAGAGGAGGAGACCTTCAACCCCAGGGAACGTCCTTAGGCTTCTGGAACAGAGCAAACCCTTCCCACTGGCTGGCTTCTGCCTTCTCTTTGTGGCCTAGCCCCTAAACCCGAGGTAAGGCAAGTTCTGAGTGCCAGTGGTGGCTGGGTACCACCACTGTGATGAGCAGAGGCACTGCTTATCTTACCCTGTCACCAGTGTCAGGACTGCTGGGAGGCACACCAGTATAGTGTCATAGTTGAGAGCATAGAGTTTGAGAAATACAAGTTCAAATCCTCACTGCTGTACACTAGCTCTTTGACCTTGAGCAAGTCACTTAACCTCTCTGAGGCTGTTTGGTCATCTGTAAAATGGGGCTACTAATACACATCCCCGGGGCAGTTGTCATGATGAAATGCAATGATTCTTTCATGCCACAAAGATGTATGGAGTGGCTGTTACGTGCAGAACGTGGAACTGGGTGCTAGAGATCGAGTGGGACTGAAGAGACCACAGCTCTGCCCTCCTGGGGCACGTAAAGCCCCTAGCACAGGGCCTGGCAGACAATGAGAGTCAACAAGTGGGAGCTATTTATGATGACCATCTGGCGCTCTGCCATTACCTTAATCATGGGACCCGGGGTTGGGGGGGGAACCCTCATCCTTCCCCCTGAGGAAAGTAGGCCTCAGTTCCCTCCACTGTAAAATGGCAAGAGTTGAACTGGGTCATTGGTTCCTAACCTTCTTACTTGAAAGCTTCTATTAGTATTTTCCATCCACGAGAGCCTCCTATCTGGTAAGATTTTTTATCTCCTGTACAACCTGCATCAAGTCATTTCTTCCTTTTTCATTCTGGCCTCATTTTATAGCCATTGGAGTTTGTGATCCGGAGCAGCAAGCCAGTAGGGCCACCATGCTTGCTGCTGCTATAATTCCGGCCTGATGCAAAGACCAAGCCTGTCTGGTTAACCCTTCATACACTATGTGCTGTTTCCCTGGTCCTTCTGGAACATTAAATGAGAACTCAAGGGACCCCTGCTGCCCCCTCCCCCCTCCTCCCCCCCGCCCAGGGACCCTTCAGTGGAGGGTGCCAGATGGGAACTCATTGAACTGGATGTTCTCCTTCAAGTCCCATCCAGCTGAGAGCTGGAGACACTGCCTCACTTGTGTGACCCCCAGGGAAGATGGGAACCTCAAGCCGAAGGCCACCCAACCCTCCTCAGAGCCCCCTGGACTCTTCTCTCCAGGACCAGGAGGGGAGAGAGGGGCATGCAACACTACCTGAGCACTCAGAATTCCTGGGGGCTCAGTCAGCACCTTTGGCCCCCACATCGGTGTGTGCGCAGGCAGGAACAATGGCGGTAGCAACGAGGAGCACAAAACCCAAACTCCAATGGGATGATGACGTTTTCTTTTTTTGTCTTTTTAGGGCTACACCTATGTTACATGGACGTTCCCAGGCTAGGGGTCGAATCGGAGCTGCAGCTGCGGGTGGCCTATACCACAGCCAGAGCAACGCAGCATCCGAGCCACATCTTTGACCGGCACACCTTTGACCTGCAATGCCAGATCCTAAACCCACTGAGTGAGGCCAGGGATCAAACCTGCATCCTCATGGATACTAGTCCGGTTCATTACCGCTGAGCCACGATGGGAACTCCGGGATGATGACTTTTGGAAACACATTTTCCATCTTTTCCTTGGTGTCCCTCAGCCCCTCCCTCATGCAGATAGTTAGTTACTCTGCATACATTATGCCAGGAACAAGGGATACAACAGAATGCAGAGTTCATTTTTAGCTTCTGAATTCCAGAAGCCTCGCCTTCAGGGAGGAATGGGGAGAATATCTGTGCAGATCCATATATAGAAAACGGTAGCAAGGGGGATCTGGGAGACTGAGACTTGGGGGTTGGTCCCTGAGAAGAGAGAAGCTTCCCCTCAGCCTCTTAACTGGAGGGCATTTGCTGGGTCTCGGGCACCATGGCACAGGAAGGGTTGTGCTCCTTTTTTCCTGGTGGAGCACCAAGAAGTAACAAAACCCTCTGAAGAAGCAGTTGTGTGCTGCACCAGGGCAAACGGGGCCTAACTAACCCAAGACCCTAAGAATTTCCTGGCCCTGCCTGGCCTGGAAAAAGTAGAAGAATCTGAACACTGTGAGGGGTATGGGTCACCCTTGAAGAGGAGGTCAGGGGGCCATTTGGATAGAGAGGAAGGACTCAGCAGCATCCTCAGCGGGCTGATGACAGAAGACCAGAACAAAACGAGGACACCTCAGTGGGCGCTGGTGTGACTGGACCAGGCCACCACCAGATCAGATTACCCTTCCCATGGAGCTCCTGTCATGGCTCAGTGGTTAACAAATCTGACTAGTATCCATGAGGATGCAGGTTTGATCCCTGGCCTCGCTCAGTGGGTTAAGGATCCATTGTTGCTCTGAGCTGTGGTATAGTCACAGATGCAGCTCAGATCTGGTGTTGCTGTGGCTGTGGTGTAGGCCAGTGGCTACAGCTCTGATTGGACCCCTAGGCTGGGAATCTTTATATGCCACAGGTGTGGCCCTAAAAAGGAAAAAAAAAAAAAAGAAAGACGACACTTCCCATGCTACAGCACCTTGGAAGGAAGTGCCCTAGAATTCAACCAATTCTGAAGAAAGTGGTGGGGGAACTCTGAAGTTCTGCCACTCTGGCAAAATATGCATTCAGTTGAGTTAGAGAAAATTCAAGTTATATTTCTCACACCAGCTATACTCCTCACCCACAAGCCCTTGTATCATGTGCCTCACCTGCCCCTCTCCCCTCAACAGTCACAATGGTTAATTCTGGTATTGCCCCAACCCCCAAGCTTCCCTACCTCGGGTCTTTTGCACTGGTGATTTTCTCTGCCTTCCCTTCGCTCTTTATTTTTGTTTATGTTTGTTTTGTTTTGGCTGTGCCTGTGGCAGGTGGAAGTTCCTGGGCCAGGAATCAAACCCTAGCCACAGCAGCAACCCAAGCATTAAGTGACAACACTGGATCCTTAACCCACTGCACCACAAGTGAACTCCCTTCGATCCTTAAATGGTAGGCTCCTTCTCAGTTTAAGTTTCACTTCTTCAGAGCATGCTTTCTGAAATAAATTCATCTCTCTATTCTCCCTCAAAGTGCCCTATATATTTCCTTCATGACATTTATAGGTTTTTGGGTTTTTTTTTTCCCCTTTTTAGGGCCACACCCGCGGCATATGGAAGTTCCCAAGCTAGGGGTCGAATCGGAGCTACAGCTGCTGGCCTATGCCACAGCTACAGCCACACAAGACCTGAACTGCATCTGCAAACTATGCCACAGCTTGCGGCAACGCCAGATCCTTAACTCACTGATCGAGGCCAGGGATCAAACCTGCATCCTCATGGATCCTAGTCAAGTGTTTTTTTTTGTCTTTGTCTTTTTAGGGCCGCACCCGCGGCCTATGGAGGTTCCCAGGCTAGGGGTCCAATCAGAGCTGTAGCTGCTGGCCTATGCCACAGCCACAGCAATGCTGGATCTGAGCTGTGTCTGTGACCTACACCACAGCTCTTGGCAATGCCGGATCCTTAACCCACTGATCGAGGCCAGGCATCGAACCCACATCCTCATGGATGCTAGTCAGGTTCATTAACTGCCAAGCCACAAAGGGAACTCCCCAGTCAGGTTCTTAAACCTGCTGAGCCTCAACGGGAACTCCTGGAGCCGGATTTCTTGCAGCTGGATCAGCTCCCACACTTGAGGGGAGGGCCCAGGATGACTCCATCTGTCCACCTCAGCAAAGAGCAATGAGACTAACAACCTCTTGGACAGGGGATTTGAACAGAAAAGTCAGTTTCCACCTGACCAGACTGAAGGCCTCTCCTACATCCTCAAACTTTGTTGTATATTAGCATCACCGGGAAAATTTATTAAAAAAAAAAAAATCCCACTGCCCAGGTCACACCTCATACCAATTAAATCTGAGTAGATGTTAGGGGAACAGGTGATTCCGATGTGCAGCCAAGCTTGCCACCAGCACCCTGAGACATAGGACCGACACAGAGCCTACAACACAGGGAAAGGCACAAGGCAAGGACCTGCCTGCATCCCAGTTTAGTTTCATGAGACAGAGAAAACAAACACAATTACAAGAGAAACAGGGATGCTCAGGAGAGGCTCAGCACGAGCACGTTTAATAATCCTTACTGGGAGAGGCGTGAAAACTATATGACAGATTCCCTAAATCAGTAAATCAGAGATTCGGATAAATAATGATCCCATGGGGGGCTTGTCACCTACTCCAAGGCCACAACAGATAACTAGAATTCTGGGTCCCAGGGTGAGTCTGAGAGGTGAGACCCTGCAAAATGCAGCGGTGACAGGGGATGTCTGTCAGACACCAGTTTCTGGACTGGCCCTGCTCCCTTCCCAGGTTCTGGGCGGTGAGGGAGAACATGCTTTGGCTCAGTAGAACTCTGGACCAGGCAGGGGCGGGGACCAGGGCTGGCCGAGGGAACAGGCTCACTTAGAGTTTTTGGAGGGAAATTCCCGGCGCCCCATGCCACCAAAGTTGCGCACCCGATGGATGACCTGCAGCTGCCGCTCGATGGTCGCGGTGATGTTCACGTCATCGGGGATGTGGACGTAACGGACATTCCGGCCCATCACAAAGAGGTCATCCAGCTCAACCTGATGCCCCCAACGGTCCGTATAGGTGACCTGGGCCAGGCGGATGTTCATGAAGGCATCGACGTTGTCTATGCGTCCGCGGGCCACACTCTCATCCCGCAGGTCCACGGTGGTGACCTGGCCCTGGAGGCCCTGCAGCAGGATGATCAGGCTGTTCTCCGAGATGGTCCGCTCTTTCACTGAGTGGCTCACCGCCATTCTTCCACACCACTGGCTGCTGGCTGTGGGAGGGGCAGACAGAGGGGAGCTGTAGCAGGCTCAGGGCCGGAGTTGCAAACTCACCTCCACCAGGTTTTATTTTTATTTATTTTTTGCTTTTTAGGGCCGCACCCGCCGCCTATGGAGGTTCCTAGGCTGGGGGTCACATTGGAGCTGCAGCTGCTGGCCTATGCCACAGCCACAGCAACACAGGATCTGAGCTTCGGCTGTGACCTACACCATAGTTCTTGGCAACGCCAGATCCTTAATCCACTGAGCAAGGCCAGGGATTGAACCTACGTCCTCATGGATACTAGTCAGATTCGTTAACTGCTGAGCCATAACAGGAACTCCTCCAGGTTTTAGGACACAATCCCCAGCCCAGACCTCCCCATGGCTGCCCAGCTATGGGCAATTTTTGTGGCTATGGAGCACCCCCAGGTGCTTCACGTACACACCTCATAGAAGCCTCACACTGCCTTGTAAGCCAAGAATCACTTATACTCATTTTAAAACCCAGGAAAATATGGCCAGGAGAAGTTAAGCAACTTGTCCAAGATCAACTAAGTGGAGGTGCTGGGATTCCAATCCATGCCTGCCTGACTCCAAACCCCACACCAGTGATTCTGAACCCTCACTATTGAATCATCTGCTGAGTTTTAACCTGACCATTATGCCCCAGAGGTCCTGATTCATTTGGTCAGGGGTGGGGCCCAGATAGCCTATTTTTTTAAAAGCTCCCCAGGTAATTCTAATGTGCATCCGAGCTTGAGAACCACTAGTGTAGTTTACACCCTTGCTACTCAAGGTATGGTCCCTGGACCAGGAGTTTCAGCATCACCCAGGCACTTGTTGGAAATGAGGAATCTTTTCTTTCCCCAGACCTACTTAAAGAATCTGCATTTTGGGAGTTCCCATCGTGGCGCAGTGGTTAACAAATCTGACTAGGAACCATGAGGTTGCGGGTTCGATCCCTGCCCTTGCTCAGTGGGTTAAGGATCCGGCGTTGCTGTGAGCTGTGGTGCAGGTTGCAGACGTGGCTTGGATCCTGCGTTGCTGTGGCTCTGGCATAGGCCGGCAGCTATAGCTCCGATTTGACCCCTAGCCTGGGAACATCCATATGCCGCGGGAGCAGCCCAAGAAATGGCAAAAAGACAAAAAAAAAAAAAATCTGCATTTTGGAGTACCCATTGTGGCACAGTGATAAGGAGCCAAAGTAGTATCCATGAGGATGTGGGTTCGATTCCTGGCCTCGATCAGTGGGTTAAGGATCTGGCGTTGTCCTGAGCTGTGGTGTAGGTCGCAAACTGCAGCTCCAAATTCAACCTCTAGCCTGGGAATTTCCATATGCCTTAGGTGTGGCCCTGAAAAGCAAAAAAAAAAAAAAAAATCTGCATTTTAACATGACCCCTATGTGAATCACCAGTTCTTAAACATTAGTGCACATCCGAATCACCTGGAGGACGTGTTACACCAAAAACTGATGAGCCGCCCTCCTAGTTTCTAATTTAGTCAGAGGTGGGGCCCAAGAATGTGCATTTGTAAAGACAGTCAATGCTGATGTTGCTGGTCTGCCCCCACTCCCGCCCCAGAACGACTGTTCTACACCATGCCACCACCTTACCAATAGAAATTTAGACAACTGATTGAAAAAGGAAATGGCAGCATATATAGCACATAAGTTTTGTTTTTTAAAATTTTTTTTAGGGCTGTACCCACGGCATATGGAAGTTCCCAGGCTAGAGACTGAGTGGGAGCTGTAGCTGCCGCCTGCACCACTGCCACAGCAACATGGGACTAGAGCCACATCTGCGACCCACACCAGTCATGGCAACACGGGATCCGATCCCCAATCCAGTAAGCCAGGCCAGGGATCCAACCTGCATCCTCATGGATACTGGTCGGATTCGTTTCTGCTGTGATACAACGGGAAATCCTTGTTTTTTCATTTTTAAACTCAATGAATTTTACCATATTTATAGTTATACAACCATCCAGCACATAGGTTTTGCAGGTAGAGAAACCTACGTTAGAGGCTCTGCTCCACCACACACTCTATAAACCTAGGACGGTTATTTAACTCTGAACCCGTTTCCACATGGGTTAAACCATAGACGAAACGAGGCTAACAGGCTCTCACCACATTGAACGTATTTTCCTTTGCTTTCAGAATGTCCTGATACCGTATTCCTGTAACTTTGTTTTATCTATTCCCCATTTTCAGACGCTGAGTGCAAGGTGATGGAACTTTCTTTTCTTTCCTTAAGATCTCACTCAGGATCCCGACAGGGCTGAGCGGGGCGGCATTAAGTGTGGAAAGTTACCTACACCACTGACGAGAGGCTAAGAGCTGGGCCAGAAGACTCTAACAATCCTACCCGGGCTTCTCCAGGAGTAGACGGCCAAGCAAGGGTCCGAGGCAGCACAGCGACCGCAAAGAGGCGCGTTTGGGCTCGAGTACCGGTTCGGCCACTTCCTAGAGGGGCGACCTCGAGCAAGGCACTTCACTTCTTCAAGCCTGTTGGCCAATTCCTAAAATGGGGACGATGACGACCCTTTACTCACAGAGCGTGGGAGTGGGTTTGGGAGAGGAGCTACACTCAGCGATCGGGAGGAGAACGCTTGGCCCGCTCCCGCCGCCTTCGCGGTTCCAGGCTCCCTTGCGCTCAGCCCCGGGCTCCTCGGACACACCGCGAGGGTTCCTTCCGCTGTGCAGCTCCGCGTGGCCCCGAAACTAGCGGGCGCCTAGCTGGGTGGCCTCCCTTGCCCGGCGGACCTGCGAAACCATGGCAACAGCAAGGCCGCTCTATCCACCCAGAGCACCGAGAGCGGGGCCGCGCGCCGGGCCGCCACCGCGGCGAGCCGGGAACTACAATCCCCAGAATGCCGCGGGCGCGCGACTCGCGCCCCGGAGCGCCGGATAACATCATTGGACTCTCCTTTGGACTCATCCTTTTATTCAGCAAATCAACTCGTCCCTTCCCACGCCTCCTTTAGTTCCGTGACGCCCGCAGATACCAAAACCCCAGGATGCTCAAGTCTCTTCTATGAAATGGCGTCGTGCAGGCGTGTTCCGCTTTTCCGGACAGAGAATTTACTAAGCCTTCACCGAGTGCCGGACCCCTTCCCAGGCTCTGGACCTGATCTGATGTTACGACCCTTAATTCTACCGCGTGCGGGGACTGGGGGAAGTGCCGGGAGTGGGGGAGTGGGGGGAGGGAGGACCGAAGGAATCTATAAGAAAACAAATAGTCGCATCCAAAAGAATAAAACACCTAGGAGTAAACCTACCTAAAGAGTCAAAAGACCTGTACTCTGAAAACTATAAGACACTGATGAAAGGAATCAAAGATGACACAAATAGATGGAAGGACATACCATGCTCTTGGATTGCAAGAGTTAATATTATCAAAATGACTATATTACTAAGGCAATCTACAGATTCAATGCAATTCCTATCAAATTACCAAGGCCATTTTTCACAGAACTTGAACAAAATATTTCAAAGCTTATATGGAAGCACAAAAGACCCAGAGTCGACAAAGACATCCTGAAAAGGAAAAATGGAGCTGGAGGAATCAGGCTCCAGACTTCAGACTACACTACAAAGCAACAATCATCAAAACTGTATAGTACTGACACAAAGACAGAAATATAGATCAGTGGAACAGGATAGAAAGCCCAGAATTAAACCCACGCACCTACAACCAACTGATCTATGACAAAGGAGGCAAGAATATACAATGGAGAAAAGACAGCTTGTTCAATAAGTGGTGCTGGGAAAACTGGACAGCCACATGTAAAAGAATGAAATCAGAACACTCCCTAACACCATACACAAAAATAAACTCCACATGAATTAAAGACCTAGATATAAGACCAGATACCATAAAACTCTTAGAGGAAAACATAGGTCAAACACTCTCTGACATAAATGACAGCAACATCTTCTCAGATCCACCTCTTAGAGTAATGACAATAAAAACAAAAATAAACAAATGGGACTTAATTAAACTGAAAAGTTTCTGCACAGCAAAGGAAACCCTAAACAACACAAAAAGACAACCCACAGAATGGGAGAAAATCTTTGCAAATGAATCAGCTGACAAGGGATTCATCTCCAAAATTTATAAACACCTTCTTCAGCTCAATACCAAAAAAAACAAACAACCCCATCAAAAAACGGGCAGAAGATCAAAACAGACAATTCTCCAAAAAAAGACATACAGATGGCCAAAAAACACATGAAAAGATGTTCAGTTTCACTCATTATTAGAGAAATGCAAATCTAAACCACTATAAGGTACCACCTTACACCAGCCAGAATGGCCATCATCAAAAAGTCTACAAACAATAAGTGCTGGAGAGGGTGTGGAGAAAAAGGAACTCTGTTACACTGTTGGTGGGATTGTAAATTGGTGCAACCACTGTGGAAAACAGTATGGAGATTCCTCAGAAAACTAAAACTAGAACTACCATTTGATCCAGCAATCCCACTCCTGGGCATCTAACCAGAGAACACCATGACTCGCAAAGACACATGTACTCCGATGTTCATTGCAGTACTCTTTTCAACAGCCAAGACATGGAAACAACTTAAATGTCCATCGACAGAGGAGTGGATCAAGAAGATGTGGTACATATACACAATGGAATATTCCTTAACCCACTGAGCAAGGCCAGAGATAGAACCTGCAACCCCATGGTTCCTAGTCGGATTCGTTAACCACTGTGCCATGATGGGAACTCCTCTATCTCTATTTTTTTTTTAACCCTACTTCATTCTATTCCCTAAACATATATGCTTTTTCTGGGGGTATATTCCCAGCCCAGCTCTCTGCTTGGTCGAGTATCTCCTTGCTGACGACTCCTACATGCTGAGTCCCTTGTCTGCACCTCCCGCCCAGGCCTCTGTTTCCCAACCATCTGTTGCTTATTCCCATGTGTCTCACTGGTACTTGAAACTCAGCATGTCTGCAACACAGTTTCAGCAAGTCCTTTGCAAATGAGTTGCTGCTCTGAATTCTATTTCTGTGATTGCTACCACCATTTTTCAACCACCCAAGACAGGCACCTTGAATAAACTTGATAACTTCTATCATTTCTTTTATTGTTTTAAAGGCCACACCTGCAGCATATGGAAGTTCCCAGGCTGGGGGTTGAGAATCAGAGTTGCAGCTTCAACCTCCGCTGCAGCTTGTGGCAACACTGGATCCTTAACCCACTGAGCAAGGCCAAGGATTGAACCTGCATCCTCACAATGTCAGGTCCTTAACCCACCGAGCCACAATGGGAATTCCAACTTCTATCATTTCATGATTCCCCCACACCTGTCACAGTCACTGAGCCTTGCAAATTCCTTGAAATTTGTCTCCTACTTTTTTTTCTTTGGCCACACTCTTGGCATGTGGAAGTTCCCAGGCCAGGGACTGAACCCAAGCGATAGCAGTAGCCTGAGCCACAGTAGTGCCAATGCTGCATCTCCAACCCACCAAGCCATGAGGTCTCCCATTCTTGCCTTTTTATCCTGACTGCCGCTATTCTAGTTGAGACTCGTTTTCTCATTTAATTCATTACAAAAGCCATCTTACTGGTTTGGGTGTCCCATGAGCCTTTGCAAACAAAGTACACCTATGAACTTAATTCACCTGCTAAGAAAAAATTAAAAAGCAATTCACTAGCAGAATAGTCTCCAATATTGACATCGATTTGGTTCCAACCTACCTCTAAGCTGGATCTCCTTTAGGTTCTCTATGTAGACTTTCCAACCAGTCTCCCTTCTTCCCTCCCTCCCTTTCTTCGTTTCCTTTTGCCACTCTCGAGGCGTTCCTGGGCCAGGGATCAAACCCATGAGACAGCAGCGGCCCAAGATGCTACAGCAACAATGCTGGATCCTTAACCTACTGTGCCATAAGAGAATGCCTCTCCATCCAGTGTTTCTTAAGGTGTGTATGGAAACCATTTGCCTTAACATTATCTAGAATGCTTGTTAAACTAACCCCATACCTATTGAATCAGAAATGGAGCCTGGGAATCTGCCTGTCTAACAATACACACTAAAATTAGACTCCTTTCTAGTCAGACTCAGCCCCTCAGCAACCCCCAGACAAGCCCTGCATCCTTGTCTCTGCCTTCGCTAGCCTGCTCCATCTGCTGGGATCCGCTCTGCTTTATTCTATAGATAGGAGGTCCAATCCCTCCTTCAGAGGCTGGCTGGTGACCTAAACTCAGGCATTATCAGATTCTAAGTCTGAAGCGAGTGACATGAACCAGCAGGAACTGTTTGGGCTCCGTCCTGGTGCCTGCGTCATCCGGCACCTCATTCCTGGGGTTGCTGCTGGGGCTGGAGTGCTTCCCTGTGCTGCCTGCCCTTCCTTGGTTCCTGGCCATTTTCCCATGGCCCTTCGGACTTCCTGTCAGCTGGGAGTTGCCGAAGCCCTTTCAGTAGATTCTTTTCCCAGCTAAGTAGCCAGAATTAGTTTTGATTTTTTGCAACCTCAAACCCGGTCTACGGCCCACTTGAATTGAGTTCATTTCAGGAGTCTTGAATATTTCTGTTCCCTTTTGATGAGCTGTGCCGTGGTTCTATTTCCAAACTGTCAGAGGAGCAAAGAATCCTGAGAGAATCCTGTTCCAGCTTGCCATCCGGGGTGCAAATCCCCTCTCCAGCAGCCTGAAGATGCTCCCCTAACACGGCCCGAGACCCAGGGGCCAGCAACTCCCTCCTCTGCCAGGTGTTGTACTCCTTTGCTGGGAAGTTTGGGGTAACTTCTACCCATTGCTTTTGGTGCCTTTCTATGGAGAACTGTCTTACTTTATATTATATTTTAAAAGTTCCTGCTGTGGCGCCACAGCATTGGTGGTGTCTCTCCAGTGCGAGGGCACAGGTTTGATCCCTGGGTTGGTACAGTGGGTTAAAGATCCAGTGTTGCCGAAGCTGTGGCATAGGTTGCAACTGTAGCTCGGATCTGATCCCTGCCCCAGGAACTCCATAGGCTGTGGGGTGGCCAAAAAAAGTTTTTTCGTGCCCTTTGAAAGTGAAGTAAATGTCCTGAATAAATAAAAATGACATCAGTCTACGCGTGACGTGATGGAACATCTCTGGGAAAGTGAGCCTGCAGACCAGGTGAGGGGGACACAGATTTGCAAGTTAATAGTTACGGTTAAAAGTAATGGCCTTGGAGTTCCTGTCGTGGCTCAGCAGTAATGAACCCCATTACTATCCACGAGGATGACAATTTGCCTTCTGGCCTTGATCAGTGGGTTAAGGATCTGGTGTAACTGTGAGCTGTGGTGTAGGTCGAAGACGCAGCTCGGATCTGGTGTTGCTGTGGCTGTGGTGCAGGTTCGCAGCTGCAGCTCCGATTCGACCCCTAACTTGGGAACCTCCATATGCTGCAGGTGTGGCCCTAAAAAGACAAAGAAAAAAAAAAGTAATGGCCTTTCTAAAAAAAAGTGATGCAAAACGATCTGCAGAAGAATGCAAACTAAGCACTGCAGGACACATAAAACGTTTGGTCAGCACTGGAGTGGGAGTAATGACAGGGTGAGAGTGAGAAATGGAGTGAGAGAGAGATGAGGTAGGAATGAAGATGGGGGGAAACGCCAGGGACGAAATAAGGATCCTCCAGCCATGGCCCTGGCCATTCAGACAGACTTTTTAAGAAGGCTATGGGAGTTTCTATTGTGGCACAGCAGAAATGAATCCGACTAGTAACCATGAGGTTGTAGGTTCGATCCCTGGCCTCGCTCAGTGGGTTAAGGATCCCCTGTTGCTGTGACTGTGGTGTAGGCTAGCAGCTACAGCTCTGATTCGACCCCTAGCCTGGGAACCTCCATATGCCGCAGGTGTAGCCCTCAAAAGGCAAAAAAAAGGCTACGATCCTCAGTCAGAAGTCCCCCGGGGAGAGAAAAGGCGTGGTCAGAAATTCATACGACTCAGGGCCTGGAGACAGAGGAGGGACGTGTGGTGTGACAGGAGCTATGGGAGCAGAAGGGAGGAAGGCGAGGCGCACTGAAGCCTGGAGAGCTGGTGAGTGAGGGAAGGAGGCCCTGGGGAGCAGAGGCCACGGCGTGGGAGTGGGCTGGAGAGCTGGATGGAGCGCCTCAGCCACCACTCGGTGAGGTGCAGAAAGGGGACTGCGTAGGTTCGAAACAGATAAAAGATGTGCCGAGGTAGAGAGAAGGCGGGGAGAGCACAGGGCACAGGTATTAGCTTCTCAGCTGTGACTGAACCTGCGCAGGATATCTTTTGAACACACAGAAAAACTGTCAGCCCCAAACTTTCTTTTTCTTTTTTTTTTAATGTCTTTTAGGGCTGCACCGGAGGCATACGGAGGTTCCCAGGCTAGGGGTTGAATTGGAGCTGTAGCCACTGGCCTACACCACAGCCACAGCCACAGCAGTGTAGGATCCAAGCTGCATCTGCGACCTACACCACAGCTCACAGTAATGCTAGATCCTTAACCCCACCGAGCGAGGCCAGGGATCGAACCTGCATCCTCATGAATGCTAGTCAGATTCGTTTCCGCTGAGCCACGACGGGAACTCCAGCCCCAAAGTTTCTAGAGGAAGTTGGGAGTTTTATAAAGATAAAAGGAGACCTGAAGCAAATGAGCATCTAGGAGTCAGGAGGCCTGGGTGTGCACGCAGCTCTTCCGAGGCTGTGCTACTGATGTGGCCTCACTAGGCCTAATGGAACTGGGGTGTCATGTGGTTTGGGGAACTGACAGAGAAAGTAATGTTGTTTTTGTTGGCAGAGGCACCACAGCCCTGAAACAAAAATACTATAGAGTAGGTGTGTCTGTGGAGTGGTGGGGGGTACAATCGAATAATCCAGAATAATTGCCACTGGCCTTAGGAATACAACTTGACATCCTCATTTGAAAAGAGGTGGGGAGTTCCCATCGTGACTCAGTGGTTAGTGAATCTGACTAGGAACCATGAGGTTGCGGGTTCGATCCCTGGCCTTGCTCAGTGGGTTAGGGATCCAGCGTTGCCGTGGGCCGTGGTATGGGTCGCAGATGTGGCTCGGATCCCATGTTGCCGTGGCTCTGGCAGAGACTGGTGGCTACAGCTCCAATTAGACCCCTAGCCTGGGACCCTCCATATGCTGTGGGAGTGGCCCTAGAAAAGGCAAAAAGACAAAAAAAAAAAAAAAAGAAACAGACAGATATACCAGCAAAGCATGGAGTGGGGGGTGAGGTGGGGGTTGCATGGGTAAAAATTCCATTCTCAGATCCCACCTGGGCGAGACCTAGGAATGTGTTAGCTCAGCAGCTTAGCTGGGCAAGCCGGCTTGGAGTCTACAAACTAGTTCCTTTCCTTTCATACAGATGAGGAAACTGAGGCTCAGGGAAGGCACCTGCCCGAGACAGATGCCAGGGTGAATTTGGGGCAGGGATGGGGACTGTGGTGCACCTTCCCTTGGGGTGCACTGGGCACTAGTGTGGGACACCCTCAGACCCCAGGACCTGGTTTTAAGTGAACACGGACGTCTTGTCAGTACTCAGCCCACATTCTTGCCTCAGTAACCCCTTGTCTTCTCTTCCTCTTCCCCCTCCTGACTCCCCTGCCTTCTCTGGGTGTCCTGAACCACCAGGCACATAAACCTGTTTTCGTTAACATTTGTGCAAGTCTAGATACATGAAACTCAAAGATTGCCTCATCCCCAGGCTGTCTTACCAAAGATCTGTATCTTGTTTATTCACTGCGAGAACAGATGCGTTTGAAATCGTCAGCACGGCTCTGGGGTAGGCGGAGGGAGGAGGCTGCTTCCCCGTGGCTGTGGCCCACCTCCAAGGACCAGGACAGGCTCGGAGCCGACAATGAAGTTTGGGTTTGTGGCAGTGCGGTGGCAGCCAGATTCAGGACAGAGCCTTCCCCTTCATGGTCACCCAGTCAGGCCACCCCAAGTGGTGGCCATGTTGCTTAAAAGAGACTAAAACAGAAGGCGCTCTGTAAGTCTGTAAGGAGTGGTTTGCAGCCTGCTACGCTTTTCCTCCCCAGTGGACCTTTTGGGAGCTTTTGTGGGTAAGGAAGTATCCCTTTCATGGGTAGGAAGCAACTAACATTTACTGAGCGATTAATAAATCCTTCTGCATCCAACCCTATACCTCAGATGAACTAAAGGACAGGTACCCTGGCCCTCACATCCCAGAAATATGTTGGTTTCTTCTCTTGCCAGGGTTGCCAGGGTCCCAGGTGGTCCTGATGGTTGGCTCATTCTTAGGCAATGACCAGCTCAGCTGAGTTTCTCTCCTGCCCTCTGCCATTCTGGACATTCCTTCCATAGGATGGAATGGACCTGGACCTCTGGATGCTGGCTGGCTCCAAGCATCAGCCAGACAGTGGCCTTAGTCCAGGATGAGGATGAGATGGAGGGCGAGCCTCCTTTCTGAAGCAATGAGGGCAGCCCTGCCCTGAGATAGGTCTCATGGATCCCAATTAGACTTGGCATCCCGCCAAGGGAAGTAACTCCTCTGGGACCCGGAAGGGAAAGTGGTACACCACGAGTGCCTCTGAACATCCAACTCAAGGCTCTGCTCGGCCGCTGATGGCGAAGCAGAGGAGATGGGTGTCATGGCACAGCATGTTGGGTGTCTTTAAAAGGCAAGAATACTAAGTGGCAGAGAAAGACTCTGGGGGCAAGGAGGACACATCACACTAAAAAGCAAACTATTTCCTCCGTATGCATTTCCTTTCGGGATAAGCCCACACCACATATGGATGGAGGGATGTGTGGAGACCTACAGACGCCCAGGGGCTCTGCGAGGGGCCAGCCAGAATTCCCCATCATGGCCTTGCTTACTCTGCCTCTGAGGTGACAGCTCCCAGGGTGCCAGAGAGAGGAGGGCTGTCAAATCTGGGACCCCACTGTTTGAGGCAACCGCCTTTTCCACTTAGGTCAAACTCCCAAGGCAGAATACATTCAAGAGAGCTCTGGAGTTTCGTGACAACTCACAGGCCTCTCGCTGGTCTAGGTCCCCTTTGCTAGGTCCCCTGAGCAAAGTGTCATTGAAAACTGCAACAGGAGCTCCCTCTTAACTGACGCCTGGGCTTGAACCCGTGGCTCTGGATGCTTTGAATGATGGTCCTAAAACCAGAAAGAAAATAGGAAAGGTCCACTTTAAAAGCCAGAATATACTTTGCTGAAAATAAGTACATGGGCGGGCCTTCCAGAGAGAGTGCTTGCTCCCTGGGGGAGAACCGCACAGTTGGTTCAGACATAAACAGGAACAAGAGGTAAAGGCTTCATCAGTAGAAAACTAGCAGCAGCATCTGGTTCCCCGGGGAGTCCGGGGTCCTCCTCCAGCAGCCTCTCGGAGGGGGAGGGGGGTGCCTGGTCAGCACGGCTATAACTCATCCATCATGGCAAGCAAATCATCACCCTTGCTGGCGCTCCGGCTCGGCGGGTCTGTGATCTCAAACTCCCCCATGATCCGAGCCAGCTCTTTATTCCTCTGCTGGTCCTGTGAGAGAAGGGAGAGGTGGGAGGAGGATGTGTCGCCACCACGGCCTCTTTGTGCAACGAGTAGATAATTTTAGTTCCCTGCCTGTTTGTCAGAATAGGGACTATATTACATGCTGATTAGAGAGGAGAAGGGAGGGCCTTTGGAGTTCAAGGTTATTACAAGATGACGAGGGCGACGAGATTTGACTTATGGAATCCCCTGCACTCACCTGAGTAGCTTGGATGTTGATAACTTCATAGGATAACTCTTCTGGCCTGGATAGCGCTGCTTGTCTGCCCAAGATGGTAGAGAAATGGGTCAAAGGTCAGGATTTTCTTTTTCTTTTTTGTCTTTTTAGGGCTGCATCCTCGGCATATGGAAGTTCCCAGGCTAGGGGTTGAACCAGAGCTGTAGCTGCTGGCCGACACCAGAGCCACCGCGATGAAGGATAGGAGCCGTGTCTGCAGCCTGCACCACAGCTCAAGGCAACCCCAGATCCTTTAACCCACTGGGCGAGGCCAGGGATCGAACCCTCATCCTCATGGATACTAGGTGGGTTCATTACTGCTGAGCCACAACGGGAACTCCCAACAACCTACTTTTTCTTTTTTTTTTCCTTGTTTTTCCTTTTTTGTCTTTTTGCCTTTTCTAGGGCGGATTCCGGGCCAGGGGTCTAATCGGAGTCGTAGCCACCGGCCTACACCAGAGCCACAGCAATGCGGGATCCGAGCTGCACCTGCAACCTACACCACAGCTCACGGCAACGCCAGATCCCCAACCCACTGAGCAAGGCCAGGGATCGAACCCACAACCTCATGGTTCTTAATCGGATTCGTTAACCACTGTGCCACGATGGGAACTCCCAACCTACTTTTTCTGATTCACCTTCTGCTCTTTCCCTTCAGCTTCCTACCCTATCCGCATCCAACAAATGCCTCTGTGCCTTTGCACATACTAAAACTCTGCCAAGAATGTTTTTCCCCTTCCTCTGCTTGGCAAACTCCAAGACCCAGCTCAGTTGCCAACTCCTTCAATCCACCAGTGCAAAGTCAGCTGCCGCGTCCTCCATTAGAGAATGCATGACATGGCACCAGAATGACCTGTGCACCTGTTCATGTTTCTATGACGCTAAGGACAGATTCCAGGTCTTATGCTCCATTTTTGGGTCCCCACACTTACCACAGTACCTATCACCTCAATGGAGACGGAAATAGAAAGAACACCCACCTCAAACATATTTGGTTCTGAGGAGGGTCACAAGACATAATGAATGCCAAAGTGCTCTGTAAACTGTAAAGCACTGTACAAGTCTTGGTGAATGACTACTGCTGTTGGTTTGGGGGAGACTGTCTAATCCCAAAGACATCATGCTTCGACCTCCTTCTGCTCTTTCTTTCTTTCCTTCCTTTTTCCTTCCTTCCTTCCTTCTTCCTTCCTTCCTTTCTTTCTTTTTTTGTTTCCCAGCAGCATATGGAGTTCCCAGGCCAGGGATCAGATCTGAGCTGGATGTGCAATTTATACCACAGCTGTGGCAACTCAGGATCCTCTAACCCACTGTGCTGTACTGAGCTGGGGATCAAACCTATGTCCTGGCACTGCAGAGATGCTGCCGTTCCCGTTGTGCCACAGCAGGAACTCCACCCTCTAGTTTCTTAACAGTCTTTTCTTTTTCTTTGGGCCGCACCCGTGGCACATGGAGATTCCCAGGCTAGGAGTCAAATTGGAGCTGTAGCCGCTGGCCTACGCCACAGCGACAGCAACGCCAGATCTGAGATGAATCTGCAATCTTTACCACAGCTCGCAGCAATGCCAGATCCTTAACCCACAGAGTGAGGCCAGGGAACCTGTGTCCTCACGGATGTTAGTCAGATTTGTTTCTCCTGAACCACCATGGGAACTCCTCAACAGTCTTTTCTTCATATAATTATCTGGACTTCCAGTTCTCTTGCTGAACTGTGCTTTGCTCAATAAAACATTAGAACTATTTTTGGAAGGTCTCCAGAAGGTTCAGGCTATTGAATACCACTGGATTCTTCTTTAACTAAGTTATTGAATTGGCCGGTATTTGGTTTGTGATCTTTATATCTATGTCTATGAGTGTTACTGGTTTACAATGGTTATTAATTCTATTTTTTTAAAGGCCACACCTGTGGCATATGGAGGTTCCCAGGCTAGGGGTTAAATTGAAGCTGCAGCTGCTGGCCTACGCCACAGCCACAGCAACGCCAGATCCTTAACCCAGTGAGTGAGGCCAGCGATCAAAGCCGCATCCTCATGGATACTAGTCGAGTTCTTTACTGCTGAGCCGTGGTGGGAACACCACACAATGGTTATTTTTTGATTCTTATCACACTGAGGATTTTTGCATATGTCTTTAAAGAAACAGGTTTGACACATACTCCTCCTCTTCATCAGTGGTGAAGAGATTCAACCGGAATCCTGACTCAGGGCCACAGGGTTTCTTAATTTCCATCCCTCCCATCAGCCTGGCCAAGAGATTCAGCTCTTCTTTAGCAAGAGGGTTTGGAGCAGTGTATTCCTGCAGAAACAATTTCATGATTTTTAGCCACACGAAGGGGATCACATTTCCTGCTGAGAACCCAGAGACCCAGGGTGTAATTACAGAACAGGGTAAAACAATAACTGTTTCAATGATTTCTGGGAAGAACTGGGCCCAAATGAAGCAGAGAAAACAGGCTTAACCAAAAAAGAAATAATCCATGCCAGAAGCAGAGGGACGCTAGCAAAGCGACAGATCAGAGAGTTGCACTCTTTCAAGATGGGCGGAAGGCCCCAGGGACCCCCATTCTCCTCAAAACATAAACAGAAAGAATCAAACAAAAAAACAGCTTTCCTCCCTGAAGGAGAAGCAAGCTGCTTCCTCTTCAGGCCATCTAGTTCCCTCACCTTTGTAAGCCGCCTGGGTGAAGGCTCCAGGTCCAAGGAGCTACCACACTGCCCTCAGGTGGTGATCCGTGAAAACACACCCCCGAAATCCTTTCCTGCCTGTGGCTCCCTCCCTCAACTCCTGCGCCCCCTGCAGGCTTCATGCCTCCTCACAACTGGCGCTCTCTAATCCAGCCTTCCCCAGCTTTGCCTCTTCCATCACTCTGCTGCCAGCCAAAATACGGTTCTCATCTCACTTCTTCCTTGCTTGAGACACATGCCACCGCCTCCTGCCTGAAGGATGGAATCCATATTGTTTAAGCCCTTTCTGAAACAGGGCCCCACGGCTCTGTCCAGTTGAATCTCTGGCGGCTGCCTCTATTGTGTTAGGATCTAGCCACGTGGGTGGGGCGCTGCCTCTCCACCTCCCCCAGACACTATGCCTCCAGGAGCCTTTGCTGGTACTGGCTTTGTATGCTGACTTATCCTCCTTCACCTCCTCGGAAAATCTTTCTTGTTCCCTGTCCCCTGCTCCCACTCCCCTGGACAAGACACATGCTCTGACACAGCACTTTGCTCAGAATGCCCAGTGAGCTTTTCTTTTCTTTTTCTTTAGGGCCAAACCTGTGGCATATGGAAGTTCCCAGGCTAGGAGTCAAATCCGAGCTGCAGCTGCCAGCCTACGCCACAGCCACAGCAACTCGACACCACGGGTGGTCTTTGACCTACGACCTACATGATACTGTGTCTTCCACCTAAAACACAGCTCAGGATGCTGGATTCCTAACCCACTGAGCAGGGCCAGAGATCACACTTGCGTCCTCTTGGATAGCAGTTGGTTTGGATGCTGCTGAGTCGCAAGAGGAACTCCTCCAGCAAGATTTTCTTCTGCCATGTTATAGTTACTTGTTCTTATTGCTGCTTTTCCCTGAGGACTATGAGCCACTTCTGGATGACACCACATCTAAACCGGGTCTGTGCCTGGGTACCTTGCCCATAGAAGTTTGCTGAATAACTGAATATTCCGGGATCAAACCCACACCATAGCCATGACGACGCCACATAGTGACAACGCCAGATCCTTAACCGGCTGAGCCACCAGGGAAGTCCGCAAAACCCTATTTTGAACTTAGCTTCTACATCAGTATTCAAGGAAGCATTGAAAAGGGGAGTTTTGGTGACCAGAATACCCACAAGGGCTGAACCCAGCAACCAAGGGCCTTGTAGCACTGGCACCATGCTGTTTCACATGTCCTGGTGTGTGGTTCCTGCTTAATTATGGTGGTGGAGTCAAGCCTAAAATTACCTAATTAGTCAGATCGCTGGAAGTCTCCATGAGGAGCCGTAATTAACAACCTGTGTACTGGTAAGGCGGAATGGAGACGCTTGCAAACAATGAGGATAATGTTGACCAGCTCTGAAATCTAGAGTTCCCACCCTTCTCCCCATCCAGACTTCTGTATCTAGAAATAAACTTGGAAGACACACAAGGGAGGCAGAAGCTTACTTGCGTCCGTGCAGCTGCGTTCTTCGATGCTCCGGACATATGGGTTTCCACGGGCCGGTTCACACTGTACCTAGTGGCAACAGAAAACCATGAAAATGTCCCCCTTTTTTACCAGGATTTCCTTCTCACGTAAACAGAGTGCATAGCTTTTCTGCTGAGGCGTTAAAAAGCATCCAGAGGAGTTCCCGTCGTGGCGCAGTGGTTAACAAATCCGACTGGGAACCATGAGGTTGCGGGTTCGGTCCCTGCCCTTGCTCAGTGGGTTAACGATCTGGTGTTGCCGTGAGCTGTGGTGTAGGTTGCAGAGGCAGCTCGGATCCCACGTGGCTGTGGCTCTGGTGTAGGCTGGTGGCTACAGCTCCGATTTGACCCCTAGCCTGGGAACCTCCATATGCCACGGGAGCGGCCCAAGAAATAGCAAAAAAAGACAAAAAATAAATAAATAAATAAAAAGCATCCAGAAAGGGGCTGGGAATACAGAATACAACTAAGTGGGTGTCAACCACTCAAATTTCGATTCTTCCCAAATCAAAACACTGGGACGCTCTGTGGAAATGCTTCCTCTTACAAAGCAATGTGTATCGCTGAAAAAAATGTGATCGGAGGAGTTCTGCTGTGGCTCAGTGGTAACAAACCCGACTGATATCCATGAGGATATGGGTTCGATCCCTGGCCTTGCTCAGTAGGTTAAGGATCTGGCATTGCTGTGGCTGTGGTGTAGGCTGGCAGCTAACATTCTGATTCAATCCCTAGTTTATGCTACGTGTGCAGCCTGAAAAAGACAAAAAATAAAAAATAAAAAAAATAGAAAGTGATCCATACATGAAGGCCAAACCCTTTTGGATCTCCCTTGCAACAAAGGTTTCGGTTAGTTCTCTTGCATGGATATTTAAAATTATTCATTGCTACTCAGCCAAGAACAAAATAATGCCATTTGCGGCAACATGGATGGAACTAGAGCCTCTCATACTATGTGAAGTAAGTTAGGAAGAGAAAGGCAAACATACCATAAGAAATCACTTATATCTGGAATCTAATACATGGCACAAACAAACCTTTCCACAGAAAAGAAACTCATGGACTTGGAGAAGAGACTTGTGGTTGCCAAGGGGGAGGGGGAGGGGGAGGGGGAGGGAGTGGGATGGACTATGGGTCTGGGGTTAAAAGATGCAAACTTGCATTTGAAATGGATAAGCAATGAGATCCTGCTGTATAGCAAAGGGGACTACATCTAGTCACTTGTGATGGAGCATGATGGAGGATAATGTGAGAAAAAGAATGTATATGTGCGTGTGTGTGTGACTGCGTCACTTTGCTGTACAGGAGAACATTGACAGAACACTGTAAACCAACTATAATGGAAAAAATAAAAATCATTAAAAATAATCAAAAAATAAAATTATCTTTTTTTTTTGTCTTTTTGCCATTTCTTAGGCCACTGCTGCGGCATATGGAGGCTCCCAGGCTAGGGGTGGAATTGGAGCTGTAGCTGCCAGCCTACGCCAGAGCTACAGCAACGCCAGATCCGAGCTGTGTCTGCGACCTACACCACAGCTCACGGCAACACCGGATCGTCAACCCACTGAGCAAGGGCAGGGACCGAACCCTCAACCTCATGGTTCCTAGTCGGATTCGTTAACCACTGCGTCACGACGGGAACTCCAAAATTATTTTTTTTATCTTTTCTTTTTCTTTCTTTTTTTTTTTTTAAGGCCACACCTGCAGTATATGGCCCAGGCTAGAGGGCAGGTTCATAAGGGTCAGATTCAAAGGGAACTCCTCTTTTTTTTTTTTTTTAAATAAGATGCACATAGTTTATTTATTTATTTATTTATTTTTTGTCTTTTTAGGGCTGCACCTGTGGCATATGGAGGTTCCCAGGCTAGGGGTCCAATCGGAGCTACAGCTGCTGGCCTACACCACAGCCACAGCAACGCCAGATCCAAGCTGCGTCTGTGACCTACACCACAGCTCACGGCAATGCTGGATTCTTAACCCACTGAGCGAGGCCAGGGATCGAACCGTCAACTTCATGGTATCTAGTCGGATTTGTTTCCACTGCGCCATGATGGGAACTCCCCAAGCTGGTTGTTTAAATGAGAGACTTGAATTCATTTGGGGAGGGAGAATTTGCTTACATGTTAGTTCCTAGTTTCAGGACTCGGTCTCCATAAAGTTCAAAAGACCCTTCTTTGGGGGCAGCAACATAGCTTCCACCGTGCTTGAATTCTGCCTTCCTCACTTCTTCGCCTTTGTGGTTGAACATTCTACAATACAAAATAAGATGTGACGACATGTTCTCCAAGCTGGGGGAGTCCCAGAGGCTTCTTTATTCTCTGTACTATGCACTGCTTCAAGATAAAGATGCTGCTTGAGGTAATGCTAGTAACACAATAATAATAATAAAATTTATTGAATACATGGTATGTGCTGGGTAGCACTTTAGAGCATTATTGTCTTATGCATCCTCACAGTAACCATCCAGTAGATAAGGAAATACATCCTAGAGAAATGGGTGGTTTGCTTCAAGTGTCTGCCAAGTGATAAGCTGGGTTTGAACCTTACCTCCGTCTGCACTGCTGTGCTTAACTGAACAAAGGGAGGGGCCCCAGCCAGGCTGCATTCTATGAGGGGGCCCACATATCGTTTCCTGGGACCCCAAGCATTGCTCTGACAACGACTGTTGAGAATTCACCTGATGAGTCCGGGAACTTCAGTTCCCCAGGGAACGGGCCCAGACACTGGCAATACAAAGCGACCATTAGAATTCTGAACTTTGTCCTTTAGAAATATGGATACCTGGAAAAAAATATAGTATTGTCATTTTTCTTGGTATAGTTTCATAGACATAAGCGGTCTCAGGAGGGAGAATGTGTAGTGGCTACTTGGTGAGTTTAAACAATAAGAGAGAGAAACTCACTATAATTCTAACACCTGCAGAGTTGGAGCGTTTTTTACAAAAGAACGTCTTTGGAGCCACACAGGAAATCTTTCAGGTGAGCCGTGCTGCTCCTGCTTTAAAGATGTGCGGCCTGAGGGCCCCAGACTGAAGTGACTTGTCCAAAGAGAAAGGACCAGGACTTGAAGTCCAGGTCGACTCCAAATCCCTCCCCCCCATTCCTTGGTTCCTTGCAAACTTTCCATCCAGCTGCGAGGCTTGAGCTAAAAGAACCTCATCATCTCCATTTCACAGGTGAGGAAAGAGCGACTCAGAGGTTAAGACATGTCCTCAAGGCCAGTCAGCCCAGAAGGGACAGAGCTGGGGATTTAAACCCTTGCGTTTCTGACTCCAAGCTCTCAGCCACGTGATGGACTGGTGGGAAGGAGCCGGACAGGTGGCTCCCGTGGCCTTAGAGTTTGAAGGCTTTCAGTGTGACTCAAAAGCCCACATTCCGCTTACTTTTACCCCTTGCTTTGTGCACATTATACTGAGGTTTTGGTTAAAGTCCCATCAACTGTAGCAGTTAATCAGGGTTTTTTTTTTTTTTTGCCTTTTTTGGTTTTTAAGGCCGCACCCACAGCATATGGAAGTTCCCAGGCTAGGGGTCAAATCAGAGCTATAGCTGTCAGCCTATGCCACAGCCGCATCAACACAGGATCTGAGCCGCATCACAGCTCACAGCAATGCCGGACCCCTGACCCACCGAGCGAGGCCAGGGATCAAGCCCGCATCCTCATGGATACTAGTCGGATTTGTTTCTGCTGCACCACAACGGGAACTCCAAGCAGTTAATCAGATTTATTGGATCTTAGCTTCCCTACCTATAAAGTGAGATAAACTTGAAGGTCCCCTCAAACTCTAAAATTCTACAGGATTATATTGTAATATCATCAAGAATAAGCCTCTGTTTTGGGCAACGCAGTGAAAGTGAGTGACAGTGCAAAGTGGTAATGATTCTTGATTCTTTGCTGGCAGTTTGGCCTGTTGATGCTGGGTGGTCCAGGCTCACATCTCAGCTGGGCCACTCCTTGGCTCTGCGTTTTTTGGTAAGTTACACCATTTTTCTCTTTGGTAAACTGGGGGGTATTAACAGTACCTCGTCGATGGGTTAGTGTGACCACTAAATCAGATAATGAACAAAAAGCACTTATCACAGAGGCTGATGCATAGTAAGTGCTCAACAAGAGGCAGCTAATCTTGGTATTAGTCTCATTGGACACAGGACACAGCTTAAAGTGGAAAAACAATGAAACTGAAAAGCAGGATATGCTGAATAGCATATGCAGATTAGCTCACTAAGGACAATGACTACAGGCACAGGGGTGGGTAGGAGTGACTGTGGGTTTGGAGCTGGGCCTGGAGGGAGAGGGTGGGGGTGAAGCCACACCAAAAGCCCAGACTGGCAGGAACAAGGCGTGTTTCAGGGGGAAATGCTACACTGGTTTGGTTGGAGGGTTTGGCTGGATAACTTTTAAGGAACTTTTAATCTTGAGATTTGACCTCTTTTTTTGGGGGGGGGGCACACCTAAGCCACCAGGGAACTCCTAACCTTGAGATTATATGACCAAAGGATTGTGAGTACAAGCACTGAGAAAGAAAATTGGGAGAGAGAAGTGAGACTACATGAATGTATTGGATTCGGTCTGCTAATTCTAATATGTCTGTCATTGATCTGAAATGTACAAATTTAAGTCAAGAGTGTGTTTGTGTTTGACCAGAGAACCTGCCCTTGGCTGGATGGCACTGCTGGGTCAGCCTGCTTGACTAGCCCCTCTTCTGGCCCCCAGCTGCAGGTGTGACTCTCTTGTGCCCTGTTCCTCTCACTCTGCCCTATTAATTCTGAGATGCTCTCATCCGTGTCCATACACCAGTGTTCACCTCCGTGCTGCTGGCTCCCAGAGTTGCAGCTCCCATTCGACCTTCTCCCCTGGGCGTCTGGCCCATCTATCTCATTGCCTATTAAACGTGTGCACTTTCAGGTTTCACGGGATGCACCTCCGATTCACCCTGCTCAGAACAGGGCTCAAAATCTGTCTTACCGAACCTGATCCCAGTGAATGACATCACCAGGTCACCAAGTCAGCCATCGGAGCTCCCCCGCCCACCACCTTCCCAGGGCTAAGTCATCAAGCCCTGCCTGCCCAGTACCACTCCTTGTCTCTGGCGCCCCCTCACTAGCCTGTTCCCTCGGGTTGACCTTCATTACTTCTAGCCTGGCTGTTGCAGAGCCTCCGGAATGCTCTCCCTGCCTCCTCTCTCATCTGCTTTTGATCCAGACTCCACTCTGCTGCTAAAGGACTCTTCTGAACTCCTGTCTTACCACGTCCCTCTCCTGCTTCCCTAGGTCTCTGCTGCCTGGCAGATAATGTCTAGTTTGCCCTTGGTTCCTCTCTGTAGCCACGTTCCCCCTCGAACTCTATCTTCCAGCCATATTCACTGCTTGTAGCCTTCTGGCCCCCAGCACCACCAATTACCAGGGAGAGGGGGATGTTACATGCCTTGTGCTTTTACTGACATGGCATCCTCCTAACCCCTCCTGTGGTTTCCCCATGGCCCTGGTGAAAATTTATTTCTTTTAAGAGATATCAGGTCTGGAGTTCCCGCTGTGGTGCAACGGGAAAGATGCCATCTTGGGAGCACTCTGGGATGCAGGTTGGATCCCCAGCCCGACACAGAGGGTAAAGGATCGGCCTTGTCAAGGCTGTGGTTTAGGTTGAGACTGCGGCTTGGATCTGATTCCTGCTCCGGGGCACTCCATATGGCTGGGGTGGCCAAAAAAGAGAAAAAAATGAAATTAAATAAATAAAAGATATCAGATCCTCGGAGTTACCACTATGGTACAACAAGATCATCAGCATCTCTGTAGCACCAGGATGCAGGTTTGATCCCTGCCCTGGCACCATGCATTAAGGATCCGGTGTTGTCATGTGTTGTGGGGTGGCCAAAAAACAAAACAAAAACAAAAACCAGCTCCGGAGTTCTCATCGTGGCTCAGTGGTTAATGAATCTGATTATGAACCATGAGGTTGCAGGTTCAATCCTTGGCCTTGCTCAGTGGGTTAAGGATCTGGCGTTGCCGTGAGCTGTGGTGGAGGTTGCAGACGTGGCTCGGATCCTGAGTTGCTGTGGCTCTGGTGTAGGCCAGTGGCAGCAGCTCCAATCAGATCCCTGGCCTGGGAACCACCATATGCCATGGGAGTGGCCCTAGAAAAGGCAAACAAACAAACAACCCCCCCAAAAAAACCAGATCCTCTATGAAGGCTTATCTCTGATTCTCTCAGGTAGAGCTGACCACCCCTCCCCCACCCAGTGTCCTCTCTCTTTACACTCTTCTGGGTCAGAATCGAACATCTCTGAGGCACTTCGTGCACTTTCCCTTCTCTGATGAGGCCCCAAGGGCAGGACCCACGTGTCCTTCGGAAAGAGGGGGTGAAGGTCATGGAGCTGTGGGACCGGAGAGCTGGATGAAGCAGTTCCCCCAGCACCCACGGTCCCCAGGATGATGGCAGGATCCTGGGGGCCAGGAGGAGAGTGAGCCAGGGACCTGAATGCTCAGGGACCATGGGTGAGGGACCGGGCAGTCAGTGTCGGCAGTGAGGGATGAGGACAGGGCTTTCGAGGGTGATGGTTGCTGGTCTCCAGTGAGAGGAGGCTAAGTTGTGAGGGCAGGAAAATGATGACCTGAAAGTGAGGGGGGAGCTGGCAGAACACCGACTCTGCTGCTCACAGCCAGGCTGTGGATGAGGGAGAGTGACAGCCTCCTTCGAGTGGCCGGGAGACTTTGAATGGTGTCTCTCTGCTGTCTGCTGACGTGTCCCACATTTGTCTCCGGCTTGGCTCTCCCCTCTAAGGGCCAAATGTAGATATCCAACTACCTACGTGACTTTGCTACATGGAGGTCTAATAGGCAAATCAAACTTAGGAGTTCCCTGGTGTCTCAGTGGGTTAAGGATGCAGCATTGTCACTGGTGTAGTGCAGGTTCGATTCCTGGCCCAGGAACTTCTGCATGCCACAGGTGTGGCCCCAAAAACCTTAACAAGAATTATTTTTTTTACTCAAATATACTTCCCTTCAGCCCTCCCTCACTCAGAAAATCACATCAAAAACTTAGTAGCTGTTCTTCATTCTTCTTCTTCTTTTTTTTTTTTTAATGGCTGCACCTGTAGATATGGGAAGTTCCTGAATCTGTTCCTGCACCGCAAGCTGCGACGACAACACTGGATCCTTAACCCACCGTGCCACAGCGGAAACTCCTGTTCTTCCTTCTTTCCCTCATCCCCCACATCCAAGATCTTAGTAAATCTTATTGACCTTGCCCCAAAGGGATATTCCATATGCCAATACTTTTCACTATCTCCACTGCTAGCGCCTAATCCAAGCACTTTCCTTTTTAACCTAGATTTAACCTAGATTTAACCTAGATTTCTACAGAAGTTTCCTAACTGCATCCAACCTCCACCCTTCCCATTTAGTTCATCTCCCAGACACAAATCAGATTATGTTACCACCCACCTTAAAATGCCTCAGATATATATATATATATATATTTTTGCTTTTTAGGGCCACCCCTGCGCATATGAAGATTCCCAGGCTAGGGGTCAAATCAGAGTTACAGCTGCTGGCCTACACCACAGTCACAGCAATGCCAGATCCAAGCCATGTCTGTGAACTTCACCACAACTCACAGCAACACCGGATCCTTGACCCACTGAACAAGGCCAGGGATCGAACCTGCATCCTCATGGATACTAGTCAGATTTGTTTCCACTGCGCCACGACAGGAACTCCCCCTGAGGTCTTTGTTTGTTATACTCTCCACTGAAATGTCTGTCCCCAGAAAGGTGGTCCTTGCCTCTATCATCTAAGGAGGTGCTGTCCAGTTCAGTAGCTACTAGTCAAGTGTGACTATTTACTTATTTAGTCTTTTTGCCTTTTCTAGGGCTGCTTCCTGCGGCATACGGAGGTTCCCAGGCTAGGGGTCGAACTGGAGCTGTAGCCGCCAGCCTACGTCAGAGCCACGTCTGCGACCTACACCACAGATCCTTAACCCCCTGAGTGAGGCCAGCAATTGAAACCTGCAACCTCGTGGTTCGTAGTCGGATTCGTTAACCACTGCTCCACAACGGGAACCCCCAAATGTGACTATTTAAATTAAATGAACAATTCAGTTCCTTCGTCAGACTAGCCATATTTCAAGTACTCAACAACCACATGTGGCTAGGGGCTCTCATACGGGACAACATAAGTACAGAGAGCACTGCCATCGCAACAGGAAGTGCTACCGGACAGCGCTGGTGCAAGGCAAGATCCAGCCCAGTTGCTTTCTGTGACTTTTCCTTCTATGGCCGCCTTCCCCAAAGTTATCAGAACCAGAGCATAACTTAGGTGTCCCTCCCTTGTCTCCTCCCACTAACATGGAACCTCCTCTCTCTTGGTCACCTATCTTAGGACTGAAACTGCCTGGCATAGAGCAGCCACTCGATATATATTTGTCAGACTAACTGGTTTTCCAGGGATGAACTATTTCCAAGTGGAGTGGCTGATGGGGTGGAGGTGCATGGAACGCTCTGGGGAGAGGTGACGATGGTGAGATTTTTCCAACAACAGGAATGGTGGAAGCACGGGAGGAAAGCCCATTTCAGAAGATGCATGAGTGGGGATGAGCGTTCAGGAGATGGTGAGTGACTGGAGGGCCACCCTTTAGGAGGCACCTCTGGAGTGGCTGGGGAGGGCTGGAGGGCGTGGGGACTTGAGGTGGTTGTACATAACTGCTCAGGATTCCAAAGTGAATAGGTCTTTGTTCAGCCTCTGGCTGGGCCTACAGGTGAGGCCCTTGACCATAATCAGGCCACGTCGGGTTGTTTCAGGTATCATAGAAAGCTTTCCAAACAAGGAGTCTTATATTTGCTTTCATTAAACAATGAGCAAGGGAGCATTAGATTAGAGCTGTGTTTTCTTCATTTAGTTAGTTTTGTTAACAAATCTACAAACTATCAAGACTGTTTTATTTATTTATTTTATTTTTATTTATTTTTTGTCTTTTTGCCTTTTCTAGGGCTGCTCCCTCAGCATATGGAGGTTCCCAGGCTAGGGGTCGAACTGGAGCTGTAGCCACCAGCCTACGTCAGAGCCACAGCAGCACAGGATCTGAGCCGAGTCTGCGACCTACACCACAGCTCACGGCAATGCTGGATCCTCAACCCACTGAGCAAGGCCAGGGATCGAACCCGCAACTCCATGGTTCCTAGTCGGATTCGTTAGCCTCTGCGCCATGACGGGAACTCCCAAGACTGTTTTAGACTCACAGACATAGAAAACAAACTTATGGCTACCAAAGGGTTGGAGAGGGATAAATTAGGAGTTTGGGATGAGCAGATACAAACTACTGTATATTAAGTAGATAAACACCAAGGTCCTACTCTATAGCACAGGGACCTATACTCACTATCCCATAATAAACCATAATGGAAAAGAATATGTACATAGATGCATAACTGAATTACTTTGCTATGTACTAGAAACTGACACAATGTTGTAAACCAATTACACTTCGATTAAAAAAAAGACTGCTTCGAATGCAGAGAAAATCTGTTCAGGCAATCGGGAATTGCATCTGAGCAGAAATGCCTTTTTTTTTTTTTTGTCTTTTCTAGGGCCGCACCTACAGCATATGGAGGTTTCCAGGTTAGGGGTCTAATCGGAGCTATAGCCTCCAGCCTACGCCACAGCCACAGCAATGCGGGATCTGAGCTGCATCTGCGACCTACACCACAGCTCACGGCAACGCCAGATCCTTAACCCACTGAGCAAGGCCAGGGATTGAACCCGCAACCTCATCGTTCCTAGTTGAATTCATTAACCACTGAGCCATGACGGGAACTCCCAGAAATACCATTAAAGACCAGATTTGGAAAAGCAGCCAAATGTTAAAGATTGGTGGTTGGATGATGTCAGGATATGTGATTCCTACTTCTCTGGATGAACATGCTGATGTTTCACTGCCTGCCCATTTAGCAATTAAAGCTGAATATATTTTGTGGTTTAATAAGTTTTAATGATTTTATTATAGACTTATTATTAGGAAAGTCTTTTCATCACAATGAATTTTATCTTGCCAGAACTGAGAAATCAATATGCATGCTTATATTACCACCATCCATAAAATCATGTCCGAATAGGCACAGACTTGACAACAATATGATGCAGAGTTTTCAATATTTTAAAGCAACGCAAGACTTAACCTTATTTGTACTTTCATGTTTTGAATTGTAATCGATGACTATTAGAGATCTTAATTTATATTGATGTTATTATTGCTCCAACCATGGCAAGTGAAATTATTCATGAGGGTTAAAAGTAAAATTGGCATCAGTGTTGAGATTTATTCAGCTTTCCCTGTCCATGGAAGGGAAAGAACAATCAGGTTCTAGGCATATTCTTTTTTTCTTTTTGGGGGCTACATCTGTAGCAGGCGGAAGTTCTCAGGCCAGGGACTGAACCCGTGCCATGGCTGTAACCAGAGCCACAGCAGTGACAACACGAGGCCCTTAACCCCCTGAGCCACGAGGGAACTCCTAAGAATATTCTATTTCCTCTTTTCTTTTGAAGTTCATTTTGTGAGTATGTTATACATGAATGTGTACAAAATTCTAAAGTTTCAAAAAGCATATGAGGAAAAGTGTCTCTTGTATCCCTGTCCTATGTGCAGTTCCCCACTCCCAGGAGGTGACCACTCCGACCAGTTTCCCATCCAGAAGCACTCTAAAGTGTGTGTGTGTATATACACACACACAAGCAAATACATATACGTTACATGTGCTGCTTCATTTAACCCCCCTGACAAATTTTCAATTAAGAATTTTCACTTTAATTTTTCAGATGGTGAGCCTAAGGCCCCAGCGCAGTAATTTGCCCAAGGTCACAGAGCTGTGCTGGAGCTGGGATTCAAATACAAGAGTGCCTGACTCTAGGGCCTGGGCTCATCTCGCCGTCTCACCCATCTTTCCCATGTCAGTGTGTTACATGATGGGAAGGGAGTCCCAACCAAGAGAAACAGGCCCCAAATTAAGAAGCTCAGAAATGTGTTTTTGGGGGTGTTCCCCTTATGGCTCAGCGGTAATGAACCCCACTAGTATCCATGAGGATGTGGGTTCAATCCCTGGCCTCGCTCGGTGGGTTAAGGATACGGCGTTGCTGTGAGCTGTGGTGTAGGTCGTAGATGCTGCTCAGATCTGGCTTTGCTGTGGCTGTGGTGTAGGCTGGCAGCTGTAGCTCCAATTTGACCCTTTGCCTGGGAACTTCCACATGCTGCATGTGCAGCTCTGAAAAAAAAAAATAAAGAAATGTGTTTTTCCAAGTTAGGGTGTAGAACTGTCTGTAGTAGGCACCAAGGGAGGAGCAGGGTCAATGGGGAGGGAAGAGCCAACAAAAAGTAGGAAGGCCTGAGCTGGGCTGGTGCCACCAGGAATGGAAAGAAGGGTATGGATACTAAAAAGGCGAACTCGATGGGCCTTAGAAGCACTAGGATGAAGAAGAGAAATCAAAGGCGACACTGGATCTAAGCCAAATAGTGATGGAATAGTGGCACCCCCAAAATAAATCAGCAAGTTGGGCAGGCCCTGAATTCTGGAGACCAGTTCAGCTACAGACATCAGGTTGTGGGCGCTGGTGGGTGTTTCAGCAAGCAGGTGGGCACTGGGTCTGGATGGCAGTGCGGGGGCAAGGGTGGGGTAGAGGTGGGTGCCAGAGTCCTAGGTGGAGAAACTGGGAGCCAAAGCAGGGGGGAAGCGGTTCAAGAGCAAGGGTTGGTTGGAGGCAGAGGGGGGACGGTATGGAGACAGGAGGAGGGAGAGGAAGGAGTGAAAGGCAGAGCGATGGGAGAGGTCAGGGCAGGTCAGGACAGTAGGAGCCATGAAAGTCCAGGAAAGGGGAGAGTGTCTTGGAGCAGGAAGGCAGCCTCCTGATACTCCAGCTCTGATGCCGGAGACGTCAAGATGATGGAGTGTGAGAAAAGGTTTTGCGGAGTTCCCATCGTGGTTCAGTGGTTAACGAATCCAACTAGGAACGATGAGGTTTCAGGTTCGATCCCTGGCCTTGCTCAGTGGGTTAAGGATCCAGTGTTGCTGTGAGCTGTGGTGTAGGTTGCAGACTCGGCTCAGATCCCGTGTTGCTGTGGTTCTGGTGTAGGCCGGCAGCTATAGCTCCGATTCAACCCCTAGCCTGGGAACCTCCACATGCTGTGGGAGCGGCCCAAGAAATGGCAAAAAGACCAAAAAAAAAAAAAAAAAAAGATTTCGGGATTGAGATCAGGGTGGTGTCCTGGAGAAGGAAGGGAAGAAGCCTTTTCTTTCTTTTCTTTTCTTTTTTCTTTCTTTCTTTCTTTTTTTTTTTTTTTTTTTGCATTTTAGGGCCTCATGTGCAGCATATGTAAGTTCCCAGGCTAGGGGCTGAATTGGAGCTGCAGCTGCTGACCTACGCCACAGGCACAGCCATAGCAACACTAGATACTAGCCTTGTCTGTGACATACATCACAGCTCACAGCAACGTTGGATCCTTCACCCACTGAGAGAGGCCAGGGATCAAACCCACATCCTCATAGATACTAGATGTTTCGTTACCACTGAGCCACAATGGGAACTCCCATTTTTTCTTTTTTCTTTTTTGGCCACACCCATAGCATATGGAAGTTCCCAGGTCAGAGATTGAATCTGAGCCACACCATAGCTGCAGCAAGGGTGGACCCTTAACACACTGCACCACAGTGGGAACTCCCAGAAGCCATATTTTAAGAAACACCTAAGGTAACTGGGAAGGAATGATGAGACACTGTCATCCTTGGTTCATTTCCAAACTGCTGAGATTTTTTTATCGGAAAGTTTATCATCATAGAGCCAAACACATAGGATATTGCTAACTGGGCAGAATCCCAGTCTCTCTGCCCTGAAGACGCGCACCCTGTCTCCTTAGGACAGCAGTGGCAGGGTGCTCTCGGCCGTCTGAACACTCACCCGGATGTGCAGGTCCTGGAAAAAGATGAGGAGCATCTGCCGGATCAGCTGGAACTCCCCCGCAGAGAGACTCCCGTATGTCTGCCAGGGCAGAGCAGAAAGAAGCATTCCACTTTCAGAAATGAGGTGGGAAGTGCACTCAGGCAGGGGCAGGTGGATGCTCTGGGGTGGGGGCCAGAGGGCCAGGAGAGGACTCAGCTGCTGAGGTGGGCGGGGCAGGAGGGCCAGCACCGCTCCCTCACCAGAGGGACAGACCCCACCGAGGGGAACGCTGAGCGAGCCGGGTGCCCTGGACCCCCTTCCGGTTCCCCACAGACCTGGAAGGTCATTCCTCAAGTTTCCATAGGACATCCACCACCAACCCCCTTTCAGAAATGTTGGGAGAAAAACAGCTATGCTCTCTATAATTGCTTTCCCAAATACAAAGGCAGCAGTGAGAGGGCATCAGGTGATAATGTCTCTTGCATACGTGTAGATTTTTAGAATTTCCTGGGATGGGGGCAGGCTTTGTCATTCCTCACCCTGTTTTCTTTGTCATAAAATCTGTCTGTACTTTTTAAAAAAAACTGAAATACGGTTAATTTACAATGTTGTGTTAGTTTCAAGTGTACAGCAGTGATTCAGTTATACATACATATATATAACATAATATACAATATATTATAATATGCTATAATCTATTATTATAATGTTATAATCTATTATAATATTATGTTATTTTCCATTATGGGCTTTACAAGGTATCGAGGAGAGTTTCCTGTGCTATGCAGTCGGTCCTTGTTGTTGACCGATTTTATGTATAGAAGTGTGTATATGTTAATCCCAGACTCTTAATGTATCTCCCCCCCCAACCCCTGCTATCCCCTTCGGTGACCATAAGTTTGTCTCCTATGTCCTGGAGGCTATTTCGGTTTTGTGAATCAGTTTCTCAGTGTAATGTTTTTGGAGAATCTGCCTGTTCTCAGCAGAGGAGTGAGCATGAGGGTTGGGGCTAAGAGGTAATGCGAGACGGTGTGCTTACTTCCGTCAGCTGCCGGAAAGTCTCATCCACTTGGTGCAGGATGGTTGGGGAGTCTTGGATGAATCCCTTGATGGCATCCAAATGATTGAAAGTGACCAGCAACACATCCTTGGGACGAGGACACAGCAATACTTGATATTTGAAAGCCATCGTCATCAGGTCATAGAGCTGTCAACCCACACACGAACAAAATAAATAGGACCGTAAGGCAGACATCAGACCCTCTAAACACTGACTGTCAGGCACTCACTGAAAACCAATGCTGGGCTTATCATACAGCTCCGTGACCACATCTAGTTATCACTTAAACCAAGATGCTTTTGAGAGTAAAAGGGGGTGATATAAATAATTAAGCTAAGGAGTTCCTGTTGTGGCTCAGCAGGTCAAGAAACTGACAAGCATCCATGAGGAGGCAGGTTTTTTTTTTTTTTTTTTGGCTTTTTAGAGCCACACCCGCGGCATATGGATGTTCCCAGGCTAGGGGTTGAATTGGAGCTACAGCTGCCGGCCTATGCCACAGCCACACAACGCAGGATCCGAGCCAAGTCTGTGACCTACACCATAGCTCACGGGCAGTGCTGAATCCCCAAACCAATGAGCAAGGCCAAGGATCAAACCCGCGTCTTCACGGATACCGGTCAGATTCGTTTCCGCTGCTCCACGACGGGAACTCCGAGGAGGCAGATTTGATCCCTGGCCTCGCTTTGTGTGTTAAGGATCCAGCATTGCTGCAAGCTGTGGTGTAGGTTGCAGATGAATCTCAGATCCCATGTTGCTGTGGCTGTGGCGTAGGAAGCAGGGGGTATGTAAATTTTCTGTGCCCTGATGGAAGTGGTAATGAGGTGAGATGTGAGTCCTGTTATGATGAGCTGTGAGAGGAGGGAGAGAACGGAGTGAGGGAGATTAGCTGGTGCCTGGCTTCTAATCGGGTGGCAGTAACATCTGATTGCATGAATGAAAGAAAATGTGTCGGAGTAACCCAGATGGAAGGCCTGGCCTAGGGGTGGGGAAATGAATAAGGCAGGGCAAAGAAGGGCATGCGATGCTCAGGAGGAAAGCTGTCACGTGATGGCCTGACTGGACTGTCCAAAATGCCACAGCATTTTCTTTTTGTTGTTGTTTTTTGTCTTATGTCTGCACCTGTGGCATATGGAGGTTTCCAGGTTAGGGGTTAAATCAGAGCTGTGGCTGCCGGCCTGCACCACAGCTCACAGCAACACTGGATCCTTAATCCACTGAGTGAGGCTTGGGATCAAACCCACGTCTTCATGGATACTAGTCGGATTTGTTAACCACTGAGTCACAATGGGAACTCCAGCATCTTCTTTTCTTTTCTCTCTCCCTCCCTCCTTCCTTTCTTTTCTTTTTACAGCCACACCTAGAGCAAATGGAAGTTCCTGGGCTAGGGGTTGAATCAGAGCTGCAGCTGCCAGCCTACACCACAGCCACAGCAACACTGGATCTGAGCCACATCTGTGACCTACGCCTCAGCTCATGGCAACACCAGTTCCTTAACCCACTGAGCGATGCCAGGGATTAAACCCACATCCTCACGGAGACTATGTCAGGTCCTTGACCCACTGAGCCACCATGGGAACGGAGTGTCTGGGAGATGCAGGATGCTATTGACGGAGGCAGGGAAGTCTGGGGGATGGGAGACGAGGATGGGAGCCAGTGTGGGGGAGAAGACAGGGACGTGTCTGAGGTGGGATTGGAAATTAACACATCTGAGTGTTGTGCCAAGCACATGGCTGTACATGACCGCAATGGATCCCAGTGACTTTTCACAAGAACTCTCTGAGGTAGGTATTATCCCAAGTTTGAAAATTGAGAAAGTTGTCTAATTTCACATAGCTGGTAGTAAATAGCGGGGTGAAATTTGAAACTAAAGACTGTCAGATTCTGAAGCAATTGCTAGAACCCTCTACAAGATCCCCTTTCTCCAACATGCAGCTAAACATTTCACTTAGAAAGTGGCATAAAACTGGAGCAGCCTGGTGTGTGTGAGTATATATATGAATGCAGGGGTGTAAATACTAGATAATAATACTAGAGATACAGAGATTTGAGGTTCTCTGCTATCATTATCAAACATTAAGTACCAGTTGCGTACAGGACACTGCTAGGAATAAAGGATAAAAATAGGTATGAGACGAAGAAATGAAAGTTCAGAGTTACTCAGTAAATTGGGTCTCACGGCTACTGGTAGCGCTGACTTGAAACTAGGTCTTTTTTTTATTCCAAATGTTATATTCTTTCTCAGTGGAAACCTAAACTTTCTTTCTCTCTTTCTTTTTGTCCGAGACCATGACATGTGGAAGTTCCCGGGCCAGGGATCAAATCTGTGCTACAGCAGCAGCCCAAGCTGCTACAGTGACAGTGCTGCATCTGAACCCTCCGAGCCACAAGGGAACTCCCTAAACTTTCTTAAAGGCAGAGGGAGAGGAACAAGCGGCGGAGAGAAGATAGTGAACATTTATTGAACATTTACTACGTGCCAGGCCTTGGTGCGTCATTATATGTATATGTTTCTCGCTCAATCCTCCCACTCGCTGATGAAGTAGCTAATAGTACCCCCATTTTGTAGATGAGAAAGTGGAGGCTCAGGGAGATAAAGTAACTTTCTCCAGGTCTGTGGCAGGAGGTAAGAGGACATAGATAAAGGCAGTCTATCTTCCTGAGGTTTCCAGCCATCAGAAATGAGACAGTGTTGATTTTTGCATACCTAGCACTGTCATTCCTCGAAATTTAATTTTTTTATTTTAAAAAATATGTATGTATTTATTTATTTTTGCTTTTTAGGAACACACCCATGGAAGTTCCCAGGCCAGGGGTTGACTCGGAGCTGCAGCTGCCGGCCCACGCCACAGCCACAGCCACGCCGGATCCTTAACCCACTGAGCGAGGCCAGGGATTGAACCCACATCCTCATGGATACTAGTGGGATTCATTTCCACTGCGCCAAAATGGGAACTTCTAGTCCTTGAAATTATAAAAAATTCACATAATGAGGAGATTTGAAAGGAATTACTATTATTATGTTTAAATTAACAGAAGTCTATATGTTATTTGGATTTTATTAGTTTCCCCCAATTCCTATTTCTGTTCCAGGATCCCACATTACGTTTGGTGCTCATGTCTCCTCAGCCTCCTCTTGGCTGTGATAGGCTCTCTGGCTTCCCTTGTTTGGGGGGCCTCCACAGTTTTGATGGCTGGTCTGGGCTTTGTAACATGACCTCCGAGTGGTATTTGTCTGATGTTATTTTTTTCACGGTCAGCCTGGGGTTGTGGGCTTGGGGAGGAAGATCACAGAGGCAAAGTGCTTCCTATCAGGTACCCCCACCTGGCTTATCCTGTTGCTGTTATCACCTGCTTGACGTCATGGGTGTCATGTTTCTCCACCCTGAAGTTGGCTGTGCCCCCTCCTTTCCATCCTGTCCTCTTTGGAAGGAAGTACAGCTCAGTTTCAAGGAGTGGGGGGTTAGGCTCTCTCCCCCTGAGGGCACCGCAGCTATATAAGCATTTGGAATTTTTCTGAACAGGATTTATCTACTCTGTCAGTATTTAGAATTATCACTTTTAAAATCAGAGCACCTTAAACATTTGTGTCACAGAGAAAATATACATGTTTACATTATAAGACTGAGCAATTTTGAATTTACTTAAAAAAGGGGGGGGGGGGTTTCCCGTTGTGGTGCAGCGGAAATGAATCTGACTAGTACCCATGAGGATGCAGGTTTGATCCCTGGCCTCGATCAGTGGGTTAAGGATCCGGCCTTGCCGTGAGCTGTGGGGTAGGTCACAGATGTTTGGATCCCGCATTGCTGTGGCTGTGGTGTAGGCCGGCAGCTATAGCTCTGATTCAACCCCTAGCCTGGGAAATTCCATATGCCACGGGTGCGGCCCTAAAAAGAAAAAAAAAAAAAAAAAAAAGCCTGGTTTGCAGAGCTGAGATTTGTTAAGAAGGAAGCAGAATGAAAACTTTCAGGGCTGGGTGCCTGCAGAGGGTTGAGGTGTTCACCAACATGGCACGCAGACCAGCGCCCTCTCTGGGTGGCATAATGACCTAAACGACAGAGGGGTGGTGGTGCGTGTGGATGACTTCTTGAAAGTCAATAATGACTCATATTTACATGTGCCTGTGTTTTGCAAGGCACCACTGCATACAGCCTCTCATTTAACCCATCTGTGGTCATCCACAAGAAACACAGCCCAGGAGTCCCGTCATGGAGCAGTGGAAATGCATCCGATTGGGAACCATAAGGAAGCAGGCTCGATTCCTGGCCTTGCTCAGTGGGTTAAGGATCTGGCGTTGCCGCAGCTGTGGTGTAGGCCGCAGCTGTAGCTCTGATTGGACCCCTAGCCTGAGAACCTCCATGTGCTGTGGGTGTGGCCCTAAAAAGAAAAGAAAGAGAGAGAGAAAGAAAGAAAGAGAAAGAAAGAAAGAAGGAAAGAAAGAAAGAGAGAAAAAGAAAGGAAGGAAGGAAGGAAGGAAGGAAGGAAGGAAGGAAGGAAGGAAGGAAGGAAGGAAGGAAGGAACTCAGTCCAGGACGCAGAGGCAGCATCTGCTCACCTTATCCATGCTGGCCTGGTTCAGTCTCATGATGGAGGCATGGGCCAGGCGGTCGTAGACGGTCCTCAGGGCCTTCTTGGAGTAGAGCTCTTGGGGTTTGAACAATTCCTCTATAAACTTTCGATTGAACATGGTTGAGATGATGTCATTCAGAACTGTAGAGACAGGAGGGGATGCAGCTGAGCAAGGTACCAGCAGAAGCTTTATTCCGGAAGTGCTCCCTGTGCATGAATGGGATGGAGGGGCTGGGCCTATGCAGAGTGGGGATGTGATGTGCTGGGGGAGACCTGCTCCCTGGGGAGAAACCACACAGACGTCCCAATAGGAAGCAGGTCCAGTGCTTTATGAGACCATCTCAGGGCAAACACCAACGTGACAGTGTATAGACGTGCTGTGCTTCAGTGGTTCCAAGCCACTTCTGCGTATGTTATCTCGTGTGGGGGTAGGGGGACAAGTTTCTTCTTTCTTTAAAAAAGATTCCTAACAGTGTTTCAGATTAGAGCTCTATCTTAAAGTAGGAAACAGCATCACTCTTTTTTGTTTGTTTAGCAAGTCCCTAATATTTTTACTTATACTTAAATGTTATAAAAATGGGACCTATAATGGTAATTGATTTTTTTGGGGGGGGTGAAACAGTTTTTAAAAATGGACAGGTCTATCCACTGGTTAGAGATTAAAATGTTTCAATCATTTCTACAAGATGTCTCCTTCAGATTAACACCATTTTAGGATGCTTCCATTCCTATATTTGATCTGTAATATTGATATTATATTGTAGTGATATATCTTATGCTATTGTTCAGATGGAAAATTTCCACATCATGAGAATAAAGGGTCCTAAGGCATGTGCAAACCAAAACATCTATAATTCTAGTTCTTCATTCACCCATTCATTTAGATATTTTGTGCTACATGAGTTCGTTAGTTTCCTAGCCTAGAATCAGTCGAAGGCTAGGAAAACCCTTTTGTACAAGAAACAGGAACAGGTATGGTTGAACATAGATTAGTCTGTCTTTTTTTTTTTTTTTTTTTCCTTTTTTGACTGTATCTGTGGCGTGTGGAAAATCCTGGGTCAGGGATCAAAACTGTGTCATAGCTGTAGCCAGAGCCAAAGGAGTGACAATGCCGGATCCTTAACCCACTGAGTCACAAGGGAACTCCAAACACAGATTATTCCTAATTAAGCCAGATGAATTCTGGCCTAAAGGTGACTGTATAGGGATGCTGAGGCTATACATTCATAGCAACTAAAATTTGAAAGAAAAATTAAAATTATTTACGTTACCTAAAATAATTATACAAAATCAATTATTAAACATGAGTAATTATTGCTGAAAGCTGCCTCTTTCTCTTGCCGCACAAAGGACACACCAGGTGACTCACACTTTGGCCCCTCTCTACCTGGAAGTAACTAATTGAAGTACCCTGAGGACTCAGGCCAGTATTTGAAAGCATCTCAAAGAGCAGCTTTGGGGAGAAGGGGGGAGCTTCGGGCTAGTCCTACTTGAATCTTAAATGGAAAGGCTACAGGGATAGGGGAAGGGAAACACCGCCCTCCCCACTCCCACTCAGAAACAAAAGAACGCAGTGTGACTCCTCCCGGAAGTGCTGAACTCACACTTGACCTTTGGATTTTGCTCTAGACTAAAGGACAAACAGATCTATTACCAACACAGGGTACCCCTCACGTGGATGGTTCCAATGCAGGGCACCTTGCCCTCAGGGTGCATTAATGTTTCCCCAGGGTGGACAGCTTGGATGGATTCTTCTGGGCTGGCCTCAAGCATCGTCTTTGACCTAAACAAGCAAGGACCTGCAGTAAATTGAGCTTCCTAACTCTTTCTTTCTTTTCTTTTATCTTTTCTTTTTTTTTTCTTTTTTTTTTGGTCTTTTGTTTTTTTAGGGCCACATCTGTGGCATATGGAGGTTCCCAGGCTAGGGGTAGAATCTGAACTGTAGCCACTGGCCTATGCCATGGCCAGCAACGCTGGATCCGAGCCGAGTCTGTGACCTACACCACAGCTCATGGCAACGCTGGATCCTTAACCCACCGAGCAAGGCCAGGGATCGAACCCGCAACCTCATGGTTCCTAGTCGGATTCATTTCCACTGTGCCAAGATGGGAACTCCTTTCTTTCTTTTTCTTTCTTTCCTCTTTCTTTCTCCTTTCCTTCCTTTTTTTTTTTTTTTTTTTGCTTTTAAGGGCTGCACCCATGGCACATGGAAGTTCCCAGGCTAGGGGTCAAATCAGAGTTACAGCTGCCACCCTACACCACAGCCATAGCAACGCAGGATCCAAGCCTTGTCTGCAGCCTACACCACAGCTCTCGGATCCCTGACCCACTGAGCGAGGCCAGGGATTGAACCCACATCCTCATGGATACCAGTCTGATTCATTTCCCCTGGGAACTCCTAAGCTTCCCAACATTTTCTTAACCAGCACCTATCTAAATGTGGAATTTTCAAGGAAATAAGTACAAATGGAAAGCCATGTCTAAGGCCTAAAAAGAAAACTTGAAGCATTTTTCCATAGATGTATGTAGGCCAGGGAGGAGGGCAAAGAGGAAGAATTCAAGTTAAGGAATCACATCGGCTCTGATTGTGTTCACGCTTACAAAGAGCTACCATTCACCTAGGCGCAGAGCCATTTCTCTAGGGTCTTCAAGACTTTAGACGGATCTAGGGGAATAGCATAGATCCAAATAAGTCCGTTCTAGAAGAAAGTAAATCCCAAGGTGGTTGTTAGCCACTCTGGCAAAGTAAAAAGCAAAAGGAAGCTTTTCTCCCTGGGAAGTGACTAAGCTAGGCAGCACCCTGGCTCCTTGCACGAGCACTTTTAGAAAATCCTCCTGGAAAGAGAGACCCATAGGCCCTATCCCTGTGGGCAGAGCAGTTTTATACCTGGCACCCAGGGCTCCCACTTTTCACTGAATACTTTGGAAGGAGCATGGAGGCACAGATTAACACGCTTTATTCTCAAGGCATGCTTTACCTGGCGCTTGGTTGAGGGGGCCCTACCAGACACTGAGATAAACATCAGGGCACAAAGAGGAGGTGAAGGTTGTCCTTGCCCAAGAGCAGCAGCCCAGTCGAATTTAAGTGAAATCTGAGAAATGGTTTTAACAGATCTATCAGTCAGTCGTGGTGTTAGTTTTTGGCACTCACACGCACTCTGCATAATTTCATGAGGCAGGAATGTGCTAGGAGCCAAATTTCATCAGGAGGCTAAGGCCAGGGAGGTGGGTGATTTTCCATGGGTGCCTTGGAAGCATCAGTACCTGAGTTCTTAACATATCAGGCTTCTAATCCTGGGTTCAGATGATGAAGTCAGTTTCCGCTCCTAATTTTTGGACGCTTAAGTTAAATTCCAGGGATTCAATTACTTACACCAGAAGCCTTCAAAATTCCACACTTTCACCTAAAATTTTGCTCTGTGTCAAGAGGTGAGCCAAAACTTGCTCAAGTGGTAAAAGATGGTAGTGAAATATTATAAAAGTGTATCAGTACTTTGACTGGGATTTTCTTCAGCTTTGGCCTGACAAAATAATTTTCTTGTTTTGATTTTTGTCTTTTCTAGGGCCAACGTCCACAGCATATGGGGGTTCCTAGGCTAGGGGTCTAATTAGAGCTGTAGCTGCCAGCCTACACCACATCCACAGCAATGCAGGATCTGAACCACATCTGCGACCTACACCACAGCTCACGGCAACGCCGGATCCTTAACCCACTGAGCAAGGCCAGGGATCAAACCTGCAACCTCATGGTTCCTAGTCAGATTCGTTAACCACTGCGCCATGATGGGAATTCCTAAATTTTTTTTTTTTTGGTTTATTTATTTATTTATTTATTTATTTATTTTGAAAATGTTCTTGATGAAAGCAATTGAGGGTTTTTTTGGTTTTGTTTTTTGCTTTGGCTGTGCCCATGGTGTGCAAAAGTTCTGAGGCTAAGGATTGAACCTGTGCCACAGCAGTAACCAGAACCACAGCAGTGACTACACCGGATCCTTAACCTGCTGTGCCAGCAGGGAACTTGGAAGTTAACTGAGTTTTATCAGCTACTTCTGCTGTAAATTTTTTTGTTTTGAGGAACACACAATTTGGAGCCAAGGGTAAAATAGAGAAGCTACTACTTCAGAATGGTTGCCTTGTTTCAAAGCCTTATTACATTCCATGCACAGGGCTTGGAACTTTCCATGCATTATCTCATTTAGACCCCAAGACAATGCTGAATTATTATCCTATTCTATCAAAGGGAAAACTGAATCTTTGAGAGGTTGAAGTCCAAGGTCACACAGCAGGCAGTGGAGTTGAAATTAGAATGGGGTTGTTTGATTCTAATACCTGTGCATTTAAATATTATATGTTCTTGCCTCTGAATACTTAGTGTGAGGAGAGCAACTGCTATCTCCAGACAATGGCTGATGACATGCAAAAACTACACCCAGTGTCAAATGATGGAAGGTATTCATGACATTTGTTTTGTTTTGTTTTGTTTTGTTTCAGGGTCGTACCCTTGGCATATGGAGGTTCCCAGGCTAGGGGTTGAATCAGAGCTGTAGCTGCCAGCTTACACCACAGCCACAGCAACCCGGGATCTGAACTGCATCTGCGTCCTACACCACAGCTCATGGCAATGCCAGATCCTCAACCCACTGAGCAAGGCCAGGGATTGAACCTAAATCCTCATGGATGCTAGTCAGATTCATTTCCGTTAAGCCACGACAGAAAATCCCAACTCGTGACATTTAAAGGTAAGAAAGGCTAGAGTTTTATTCGGAGGAGTTGGCAACTTTTTCAGGTTTGCTGCTAGTTGTAGGCGAAGAGGAAAATGAAGATTTGTCATGATAAGGCCAGTGCATGCATATCATGTCTTCTGCACGCAGGGAACCCTGGCGGCCATGCAGCTACATGCTGCCATTTTTCTTGGTTGTGCTAATGAGAACAATTCTTCGGCTACACGATGCTATCACAGAATTGTTTTAAGGACTATTAATAGGACAGCCTACTGCCCCAGCTGTTCTTGCAAAGCTTGGAGCACAAGGAAAGAGACTAATACTTCATGTGCAGCGTGGTCCTTTGGCCACCGTTGGCTTGATTTTCATCTTACATGCTGCGTTTGTTTAAGCAAAGAATCAAATGTATAATCAATGTCTTGGCTAAAGAGCAACTCATGCCTACTTTGTTTTTTGTTTTTGTTTTTGTTTTGGCTTTTTAGGGCCTCACCCATGGCACATGGGAGTTCCCATGCTAGGGGTCAAATCAGAGCTGGAGCTGCTGGCCTATGCCACAGCCACAGCAATGCCAGATCCAAGCCGTGTCTTCGACCTACACCACAGCTCATGGCAATGCTGGATCCTTAACCCACTGAGTGAGGTCAGGGATCGAATCTGCATCCTCATGGATACTAGTCGGATTCGTTACTGCTGAGCCACAATGGGAACTCCCACTTATTCTTTTACTTAGAAATATTTAGACTGTCCCATTTTAAGCCCCACTGAGGAAGGACTGAGTGAACCTGTGGATGCAACTGAATACATGCAGCCCCAAGATAGCGTACCTCGTTTTCTGTCCACCTCTGTCCATTCATCTACATGAAGCATATAAAAAGAAAACACCAGTTTGTGAAGAAAGAAAGTCATTTTCAACGAGGCTTTAAAAATACCAATTCCAGTTATCTGGCTTAACGAAACCTTATTTTTCTTTTATTATTTTATTTTTTATTTTTTTTGTCTTTTTTGCTATTTCTTGGGCCGCTGCTGCGGCATATGGAGGTTCCCAGGCTAGGGGTCGAATCGGAGCTGTAGCTGCCAGCCTGTGCCAGAGCCACAGCAACGCAGGATCCGAGCCGCGTCTGCAACCTACACCACAGCTCACGGCAACGCCGGATCGTTAACCCACTGAGCAAGGGCAGGGACCGAACCCGCAACCTCATGGTTCCCAGTTGGATTCGTTAACCACTGCGCCACGACGGGAACTCCGAAACCTTATTTTTCATGTTTGCATTTATGTTTAATGCAAACACTGCCTTCTACTCAAAACTTTTAAAAGGATGATGGATAAGTAACAAATTCCAAAAAGCCCCAGGGAGGCTGTGTCTTACCGAGGGTGGCCTAGGAGGAGGGAAAGCTCAGGAAGACTAGCTACCCTGGGCTTTATCTTGAAAGGCTCAAGAATTCATCCTCTCTAATGCTCTGAGAATACACATCATTCATTTTTAGAAACACAACTTTCATAAGGAAGAATAATCCCTGAGAACAGGTAGAGAAAGAATTTTCTTCCTTTCTTTTTGTCTTTTTAGGGCCGCACCGTGGCATATGGAGGTTCCTAGGCTTGGGGCTGAATTGGAGCTGTAGCGCCCGGCCTACACCACAGCCACAGCAACACGGGATTCGAGCTGCATCTGCGACCTATACCACAGCTCATGCAACGCTGGATCTTTAACCCACTGAGCAAGGCCAGGGATTGAACCCGTGTCCTCATGGATACTAGTCGGGTTCGTTGACCCCTCAGCCAGGACAGGAATTCCAGGATTTTCTTTTTTTCTTTTTTTTTTTTTCTGTTTTTTTTCTAGGGCTGCTCCTACGGCATATGGAGGTTCTCAGGCTAGGGGCTGAACCGGAGCTGTAGCGCCTGGCCTACACCACAGCCACAGCAACACGGGATCCGAGCTGCATCTGCAACCTATACCACAGCTCATGGCAACGCCGGATCCTTAACCCACTGAGCAAGGGCAGGGACCAAACCCGCAACCTCATGGTTCCTAGTCGGATTTGTTAACCACTGCACCACGATGGGAACTCCAGGATTTTCTTTTTTGTTGTTGTTGTTGTTGTTGTTGCTATTTCTTGGGCCGCTCCCACGGCATATGGAGGTTCCCAGGATAGGGGATGAATCGGAGCTGTAGCCACCGGCCTACGCCAGAGCCACAGCAACGCGGGATCCGAGCCGCGTCTACAACCTACACCCCTGAGGCTCACAGCAACGCCGGATCGTTAACCCACTGAGCAAGGGCAGGGACCGAACCCGCAACCTCATGGTTCCTAGTCGGATTCGTTAACCACTGCGCCACGACGGGAACTCCAGGATTTTCTTATTAAAGTAAGATATCCCTTTCTACAGATGGAACAGCTCAAGTTAGAAAAATTGGAACATGCATTAATAGGAAAAAAAGTGTATTTGTTTCTGATTTACTTTTTATATAGAGAGGCATGACTTCCTTATAAAAAGAGGGAATGAACGATGGACCACCATAACAAAGCTTCTGAGGACAAAGGTAGCCAGGGAGATGCCAGGAGGAGACTAATAAGGAAAAATGCAGCTGGCTGGAGAAATTCGTGAGAATCAAGACTCTATGGGTCTCGACCTGGCTCTACCATTTACTAGCTATATAACTTTAAGCAGCTTGTGTAACCTCAGCTTCTACATTTGTGAAATGAATCATAATTGCACCTACCTCATCAGGTTGTCGTGGGGATGAAACAGACACGTCAAGCACTTAAGCTGGCTTCTCTTCTGGTTCTGCTTTCTCTACTGCAGAACTTCAGACAGCACCCATAAAGGATGCAAGATGACTTTTTTCCTTAATTTTTTTTTGGGGGGGGGAGATTCAATCTAAAAAGCCCACCCACAGATACACATCCACATTTCAAAACATTTGTAATTAATGGTGTATTTTGGAAACGTTTTCACTAGATTGTTTGAGAGTTGGTTTCTGAAGTTTATAATCAAAGGCAAATATGTGCCTTCAATTCATAATACATACTTCTAAGAGATGGATCTGAAAGCACAGCCTGTGCCATTGTCCTAACTGGCCGCAAAGGGGTCCCACTGCAAGGTAAGACTCCTCTGGAAAATTCACCATCTTTCTCCCACAGGAGTCATAGGGTTTTGGGGAGAAAAACACTGGGAAAGCAGCACCAAGAGTCTGGCTTTCTTAAAAGCAGATGCTGGATTCTTTGGAGTAACGTCCACATCTTCTATCATTTTTTCGGCATTTGTTTTTATAGGCAGTCTTGCCTGATAGGCCCTTGGGAATTCAGAGAGATCAAGCTGCAGCCTTCTTGAAGGTGTGTTTGGGAACAGAGTTGCTGGCAGGGGCTCATCCTCACCCAAGGGGACAGCGATTACCTGTTGCTGATTAAACAGAGCTGGCAACCTGCCCTGGGCTAGCAGGCACTCCTGCTGGCAATGACGCTCAGCTCCCAGCAGAGGTCTCTGTTGTGCTGTTGTGCTCTGGCCCCCTTCCTCCTGAGGATCTGGGGAAGGTAAATGATGCCCTGTTTTTTCTATTCTATCTCTGGATGACTTGTTTGTGACAATTCCACTTTACTTATATTTTGAGTGGGAGACAGGCCCCGGGCTATCCAGAACTTCCTGTTAAGCTGGAACTAGGAAAATAAAAATGGAACCTCATAGCGTTTGGCTGCTGAGTACTACTCTGTGATCTGTGCATCTTGGAAAAATCATTAATGGCCCATGCCCCCAGAAGTTCCCCCTTCTGTCAAATGAGGAATGGAAACAAGATGTAAGGGGGGTCTTACTTACAAGTATCTTTAAGAGGATGGGAGTGAGGCAAAGGCAGTTTTTATTATTCTAGCTATTGCTTAAAACAGGGGACCACACTCCATATGCAACACTCAAAAGTTGCCCCACAGAGAGAGCACTTCCTTTCTGTTGAATGCTAAGCTAGAGGCTGCATTGTGGGGAAAACTGCAATATCTGTTCTGGCCTTGCGGGAGCGGGATGGCCTCCAGGAGACCAATTAGTTGTGTAAGATAGTGAAAACATCTAGAAGAAATATGATTTCCATTCAAAACTTCAATGAGGACTAGTTTACCATGTCTGGTGTTTTATAGGCCTCTGTGCACAGGTATTTGTCATGGAGGCATCTGCTCCCTGCAGCTGCACTGACTCTGAGTGGTGGATGAGATGAGTGTTTCTCAGCATTTGGAATCCTGCACCCTCCACCCTGTTTTCTCACCCTGCCTTCTACAGGTCCCCACCAACCAACTTCCTTCTGCCAGTTCTTTTATAAAATCAGTGGGTATACTGGATTTTGTTCAAACCTCTCCCTCTCCTCCCAACCTCCGAACTGCTGTCCCCACCAAGATGCCGATGCAGCCACCCCCACCATCCCTACCCTGGGTGTGGAAGCACAGTGCAGCAGTTAAGGATATGGGTTAAGAGCATGAGCTCTGGAGCCTGATGATCTGGCTTTACTCTTCCTTTTACTCTTCCTCTTACTGGCTATGTAACCGTTGGGCAAACTAGCTTTACTTTCTCCATCTACAGAATGCGGATGGTAGAATTACAACATCATAGGATAGTATTAGGGATTTTGGAGAGGTCCACTGGACACGGGAAGTGCTTAATAAACGTTTGCTCTTGTTGGATTAGGAAGATGTGGTCCCCCAATTTTAGAATCAGTTACTGGACAGACTAATCAAAAGTCCCGTCTCCAGTGAACGTGCAGAAGGGCTGGATCGGCCTCTACCCACCATCTCACGTGACATCTGACACTCACCCTAACTGTGGAAGGAAAGAGTGTGTGAATGTGAATTACTAAAGATGGATGAAAACTCCCTGAAGCTAGCAAAATCCAGAGGGACTATCAATCCTGAACACAAAGGAAGCCAGTTCCCTAATATTCACAGGGTCTTGCCCAGACCGCCTCTTCAAGACCACACTTGCCACTCATGCGTTAAAAGTGTTAAATACACGATCTCATTCAATCCCTACAACCTCACTGTAAGATGCATATTATTATTATTCCCATTCTATGGAAAAAAAAACCCCATAGAAGTAGGCTTATAGAGGCTACACTCCAAGGTCATACAACTAGTTAAATGGCCAAAGCTGGAATGGGGACCCATATCTGTATGCCTCCAGAGAGCACATTCTTTTTTTTTTTGTCTTTTTGTCTTTTCCAGGGCCCGCACCCATGGCATATGGAGGTTCCCAGGCTAGGGATCTAATCAGAGCTGTAGCTTCTGGCCTACGCCACAGCAATGCCAGATCCAAGCTGTGTCTGCGACCTACACCACAGCTCATGGCAATGCCGGATCCTTAACCCACTGAGTGAGGCCAGGGATCGAACCCGCAACCTTATGGTTCCTAGTCAGATTCGTTAACCACAACGGGAACTCTCAGAGAGCACGCTCTTAATTGCTACTTTTACACTGCCTTCCAAGATGCAGACTACCAGTCCAAGAACTACCTGTCAGCTCACTGATGCCATTAGACCAAATGAAATCACCATAACATAGCTCCAAGGAAAAACAGAACCCTCTTGAGGAAGAAATGGCGATGTCATATAAAATAGCAGTTCAACAAACATTTACTGAGCACTGATTTATTCTATTGTAGGCATTATGCTAGGTGCTAGAACACAAAGATGAATAAGACAATCACGTGGGGGAGACAGACACAGATACAGACCGAGTCAGTATAATATGGCCAGTGATCAGGTGGAGAGGGGCATGCATAGGGTGCCTCGGGAGTATGTGCAGGCCCTTTCTCCATGTGGTGATGAGCAGGAGATGATTCTTAAGCTGGATAATGCAGCATGGAAGGGAATGACTAGCATGGACATGGGAGGTTTGGGGTAGAATGGGAATTACTAGCATGGAAACACGAATGCTTTTAATGGAGACCCACAAGCAGTTTGGTGTTAAGATACACGGTCGGAGGCAGGCAGTGGTGGAAGGTGGGACAGCAGAGGCGGACAGAGGTCAGATTAGGAAGGGCCCTGAGATGGCCTGCCAAGGACTTGGCCTCCATCCCGTCAGCAGTGGAGAGCTGACAAGGGGTTTCAAGGGGCAGGGAGTAAGGACAGATTTGCATTTTAGAAAGCTCACTGGCAGCAGTATACAGAATGAATGAAGGGGGTATGCTACTGGGAGTTCTTTTTATCTCTTTATGCATGGACTTGGACTCCACTGCACAGATACAATAGTGAATATCTGAATATGTATGCTTATCCTATGAATATGTTATGTTTAACATCAATTGAGCATACACAGACTGTTGGGGAGAATAAATGTTTTAATTAGCAGTCATGACAGTTAACTTCACGTCAACCTTTCTTCCTCTACCTTGAAATATACCTCCTTCATACTTAATCCCAGACACTTGGGGAAAGCAGTTGTTGGTTGAGAAGGCGGGGAAAGAGGGAGAGAAAGCGGGGTGGCAGAGAGTTGTGGGTGGCCCTTTCACCAGGGATTAGATGTGGTTGTTTATAGGCGAGAGATTTTGCATTTTAGAAACTCTTCTATCATTATTTCCACAACTGCATTCTCTTCAAACAGTTGTGAAGGGAAAAGACCTATAACTTTCTTATATTTTATTTCTCTATGTTATTTCAGAACCTCACCTTTGGAGAAATAGCTTCTGAACTTAGCAAGACTGGCTTCCAGTTTATGAAGGAGGATACCACACAGGGGAATGGAGACACAGAAGGTTCCCTCGGGGGACAGAGGATGCCTTGACTAGCAGAGTGTGTCGCCAGGTGGAGGGCCGCTGGGACTCCCACATTCGGGAGAGGTCGGTTGTCAAGAGAGATTGTGAAAGCATCTCCAATTTGAGGGGATGGGTAAATGGGGGTCCAGGTACCCTAATAATATCTAATGGGGGTATTAACTTTCTCTGTGGTGAAACGATCTTTTGGGGACTTTGCTCCTCAGGGGCTCTGCCTGGATGGGGCTGTCGGTTGTGAAAGAGGTCCCTGGCTGCTTGCAGGGTGTTGGTCAGTCTGTAAAGGGGCCTGGCTGCGGAGGTCTGGCTGCGGGGGCCAGGGAGGCTTTGAGGGGCCGGGCTGCGGGGCGTGGGGTGGCTGTGCCGGCGGGGCGCCTCTCACCTTTCCGGGCCTTGTCTCCCGGGATGTTCTGGGCCCGCAGCCTATGGTCCAGGATGTAAAGCATCTCCCCGCCCAAGTTCAAGAAGAGCAGCGGTAGCGTCCGCAAGGACATGGTGCGGAAAGCGAGCGCGCGGCTGGTACAGAGCCCAGAGGTTCGGAAGCCAGAGGCCTGGAGGCCGCAGGCCTGGAGGCCGCGTAGCCGCGTCCCCGAAGCCTGGTTGCTAGGCAACGCGGTGGGCGGCAAAGAAGACCAATCATCAGGCCTCTTGTTGGGAGGCGCCAGGGGGCGAGCGCGTATTGGGCGGAGCGGCGGAGACGTACAGGGTGGATTGGTCGGGGCAGGAGGTGCGGGCGCTATGGGACTCGGTGTGGGAACGCAAGGTTTGTTTGAGCCCCCGGGATGGGCAGGGACGCGGCTAGGCTGGCGGCCCGGCTCTTTTCACGCGGCCACCCTCACCCTGCGGGGCCACGTGGGCACATGATCCTGAACGAGGAAAACCTACCAAAAAACTCCTTTAGAGCAGACTCCGGGTAGACAGACTTGAGTTTGAATCCAGGTCTGCAGTTTCCTAGCTGTGTGACCTGGGGCAGGTATTTTGAACCTGGGCTTCAGTTATAGGGCACATGGAGGGGACAGACCTCCCAGGGTGGAAGAATCAGTGAGATCATGCCAAATGCCACGAGAGTACTCCATAAAATAGTGACTGACTTTTCCTTTAGGTGGGGGAAGGGCCACAAGTCCTCGAATTATTTGCATTTCCTCCCTAAAAGCTACTTAGAGTGAAGCCCCTTCTCGTGAAGCAAACCAGGCCTGTACAAGTCTGCCTCGCTCCGGAGGGCTGGGGGCTCTCCAAAGTCCCCTCACACTGTTAGGCAGGCCTGCCACCCCACTTCTCTGCTTTGAGGGCAGTGACCACATACTTCACCCCCATCCTGAGCTCCGGGATCACCTTCTCACCATTTTCTTTTTTTAATTTTTATTTTTTAAGGGCCGCACCCGCGGCATGTGGTGGCTCCCAGGATAGGGGTCCAATATGTGCTGTAGCTGCCAGCCTATGCCACAGCCACAGCAACTCCACGGCAACACCGGATCCTCAACCCACTGAGCGAGGCCAGGGATTGAACCGCAACCTCATGGTTCCTAGTCAGATTTGTTTATGCTACTCCACAAGGGGAACTCCCTCATCACCATTTTTTAGTTTGGTGAGCAACCATTTTCTGTAAATTTCAATACTTCTAAAACCTAACCACCCTCCCCTCCTGACACTCAGGCGTGAAACCTGAGCCTTGGCTTCCAACTTCCTCCTCTCCCACGAAATTCTCACATTTATCACTGCATTTCTCTCTGTCTGCATTACTATATTTCGCCATATAAACGCCATTATTGACTGCTCTTTTTTCTTCTCCACAGGCCTGGCTGGCTAAATTTCTGAACTTTCAGTATGACACATCTTTTCAGTGGTGCTCTGCTGTTAGGCAGATCACTGGCAAAATGCCATTGTAAGGCATTCAAGTCTGTCCACTTTGGCTCTGCCTTTCTAGAGACATCTTCTGCCCTCCCCAAATGCCCCCAGTCCAGCTGAACTCAGCTCATCAGTCATCCCCTCTTCCTCCTAACCATACCCACCGCTGGAAAGTCTTGCCTAAGGTATACTGTGCTCAAGTCCTTCCTGCACCTTCTGGAGTCTGTTTTCCTTCCTTTTCTGAGTTTTAAAAAGAGGAGTCTACACACACAACCTGGATTTCCAATATCCTCATTCCCCACCTCACTGTAACTCGATGCAGCTCTCTCCACTCCACTGAAACTGCTTCACCCTGAAGGCTTTTTGGACCTTAACTGACATTTCAGCATTGGATACTATATAGTAATTGAAAGCTGGCAGCCCAAGGCTTTCATTTGCCCTTGCCTTGGCCTGTCCACTGTGTTATAAGGGAATATAACTAGGATGGGAAGGTAATAAGCAGCTTAGCATCATGATCTTACACCTGGCCTTCATGCTATCTGCCTGGCTGCCAAAGGAATTTGAGTTTCCTGCAGCATAGACTCTTCCCAGAGTGTCTTGGACTTTTTGCCTGAGGCAGTGTGATATAATAAACACAACATAGGCTGTGGAGTCAAGACAGATGTGGGTTTGATTCCTTGCCTGCCTCTAACCAGCTGTGTGAATTTGGATAAGCTGCTTAACCTCTGAGCCTCAGTTCTCTCATGGTAAAGTGAGAATTATGCCAACATGGGAGGCAGGGTGGTGGGTAAAGATCACTTCAAAGATTAGATGAATTAATGTGTGCAAGATAGCACTTAAAACAATGCGTTTCCTGTAGGGCCTGTTCTGTGATCGTGCAAATGTATTCCTTTCTTTTTTTTGGAGGGGGGGCACACCCGCAGCATATGGAGGTTCCCAGGCTAGGGGTTGAATTGGAGCTGTAGCTGCTGGCCTATGCCAGAGCCACAGCAATGCGGGATCTGAGCCGCGTCTGCGATCTACACCACAGCTCATGGGAAAGCCAGATCCTTGACCCACTGAGCAAGGCCAGGGATGAAACCTGTGTCCTTTTGGATGCTAGTCAGACTTGTTTCCACTGATCCACAATGGGAACCCCGCGAATGTATTCCTTTTCTCTTCTCCCCACTGTCACGTTGGCGCCTGGCCCTCCAGCACTGTATCTCAAAGTAGCTTTGTCTACCCAAGTCCTGCCCTGTAAAAGGCCTTCCCTGCGGTTCCTGGAGGTGGTATCTGAGCAGTTCATCTTCATTCTGACCCTTGTGTCTCACTTGATTCTGCAAGACCCCAGGCCCTCTGCTCTGCCCTCAATTCACCTTCCCCTTGACCTCAGATGCTCTTCCCAGGCTACGCCCTGAGAGATCCTCCTTCCCATCTGGGCATGACCCTTTTTTCCCTCATTTACATTCCCTCCCTGGGCAGTTTCACTCACGCCCAAGCCTTCATCATCACCTTCCTGCCTTTCCTCAGTGGCTTCCCTTCTCACTCAGGATGGAGTCTGAAGTCTTGCTCACAGTGTTATGGACTGAATATTTGTTCTTCCCAAAGTCAAAGGTGAAGCCCCAGCTCCCAATGTGATGGGATTTGGAGGTAATGAGAGATTATTTATGTCATGAGGTAGAGCCCTCATGATGGGATTAATACCCTTATGAGGAAGAGGGCTCTCCTTCCACATGTGAGGACACAGGAGGGGGCCATTTGCAAGCCAGGAAGGTTCCTTATCAGAAACCAAACGGCCAGCATTTTGATCTTGGAATTCCTAGCCTCCAGAGCTGTGAGAAAATAAATTTGTGGTTTAAAGCCACCCAGTTGGTGGTCTTTTAAAATGGCAGCTTGAAGAGACAAATACACTCCAAAAGCTCTGTATCATCTGGTGTCTGCTTAGGCCTCTGACCATCTCTTCTTACTCTTCTCTTTGCTCAGTTTTAGACACACTGTCTTCTTTGGGTTCTTCAAACATACTAAGCAAACTCAGGCTTCAAGGCCTTGGCATACGAGGTGTAAGAGGCTGGGCTTTGTTGGGAAGGGGTTAATCCATAACCCCCCAGAACTGAGAAGCAGTGTATTGTATATGTGAAGTTTCTTAGGGGCAGGACTTGTAGCTCTTATCAGATGCTTCATGTGAATATTAATAGCCCTGCTCAGATCTTGCCCCTTCCCATATCCGCCTCCACACTGCTGCTGCTTAACTATGTGAAACAGACTTGCTCTCATCACTCCTTTGGTTTGAAAACTCTTAACTGCCTCCCCTGCCACAGAGGACCGTGTGCAGCCTCCTCAGCCAGCAGAGGAAACCTCTCATACCCCAGCTCTAGGTAACCTGTCAAGCTTTATGTTCAAATCTGCTGCTCTCTGAATACGACACACACCTGTACACTTCTCTGCCTTTGCACTAGCAATTCCTTCTGCCCAGGCTGCCTTCCCTCCCTGTTTCTGCCTAGTGAACTTCTGCTCATCCTTCAGGGCCCCATCTAGAAGGCAGCTCCTATGCTGGCCTTCCCACCCAGCAGCCAGCCAGCCATGCTCCCTCTGTGCCACTCTGCGCTCAGTCTCACCTCCACTGAATGGCCCCTGGACGGCAGGGGGTTGTTCACGGGAGTGTGTGTGATGGCAGGAGCTCTGCCTCAGACACCCCGGGATCCCAGAGCTGCATGAAAGAACGGATTCCTCCTTGTCCTCAGGCCACAAAGAGCCTCATCTTCTCTACTGTTAGGTCTTCAAAGCAGCAAGACAGAACTTTAACAACATTTATTGGTTTCCTTTGATTGCCTCTGGTCCAGCTTTGGAAGGGCTCTCTGGATTCTTCTGGCCTTGTTTGCGGGCTGCTACAGCTGCAGCTCTTAAGGCTCTTTTTTGCTTCTTTAGCTTTTGAACCTCTTGGAAAACCTGGGGAAAACAGGGGGCAGGAAAAGACTTGGTAATGCTATGCAAAACTTCAGACTCGGAGCGGCTGGGGTGGGAGATGACTCCCTTTGAGGGTCACCCCAGCCTTCCTCCATGGGCTTGGTGGCCTGTGGGCCACCTTGAAGCGTCGGGGACAGCTCCACACCCTGATCAGAAACAGACGACCCCTCCCTTCTGCTCTCTCCACCACAGACCTGGAGTGGGCCCAACCAGAACAGCAGTTCTGATGCATACCTGGATGCACAGAGCCTTCTTGGTCACCCAGCGGCGGTGGGCTTTTCGGTGGTACGGAGGGGGAAAGGTGTACTCAATCCCTAGCTCCTTGCATATCTTCTCAAAGACGGCATAGTTGGTCTCGCGGAGGTTTTTGAGCAACTTTTTCCTTTGGTCAATGCTCATTAGCAGAAAGCGTTTGTGGGCTTTGTCCTGTATGAGAGGCGGTATTACTCCAAGTACTATGTAAGTAAGTGACGTGCCGCTTCACAGTAACAAGGGATGGTCATTTTACCATGGCAGTGAAACCTCCCAGCAATCTTAGGCAAATATCTGTGGGACTCTGAGGTGGGTATTGTTACGGTTATTCCCATTTTACAGATGGGAAAATAAAGGCTCAAAGATATTAACTGATACATGAGGTTCTAGAGCTGAGCTGGGTCGGGATGCTGTGTGAGGTCAGGTCTCGAATCCAGGTCTAGTGGTCTGACTCCACAACTCATGTTCTTCCCCCTCTGGTGCCCTCTTAGCCTCTCCACAGCTCAGCAAACTGTCAGCTGGGGTGGAGAGGGGGACAGCCTAGGAAGACCCCTCCCGGCCCCTTGTAGCCAGGCACAGCTCCCTCAGTGGGGCTAGGGTTCCACACTCCAACTCTGATCTCCAAGGAGCAGGCTCAGCTGGCTTCAGGGAACACTGAGGTGCCAGGTATGGAGCCGGGCAGTTTTAATAAACTGTGGGTTTATTATTTATTTTTTTGGCTTTATAGGGCCACACCCACGGCATATGGAGCTTCCCAGGCTAGGAGTCTAATCAAAGCTGTAGCCGCTATCCTATGCCACAGCCATAGCAACGCCAGATCCGAGTTGTGTCTGTGACTTACACCGCAGCTCGTGGCAATGCTGGATCCTTAACCCACTGAGTGGGGCCAGGGATCCAACCTGCGTCCTCATGGATACTAGTCAGATTTGTTTCCGCTGAGCCACGACAGGAACTGCTAAACTGTGCATTTATTAAAAATACCCACAACTGCCTAGTTATAGCAGCTCTGTGCTCCACCCTGTGCTGAGATCTGGCAGAATGGTGAGGAATCCAGGTCTTGGAGCAGTAGTAGCACCAAGTTTCAAGCGCGGGCATATCACTTCCTAGTGGTACACCCTGAGGGATAATTTAATCATGCCAGGCCTAGAATGTCCTTCTGCATAATGGGATACAAAGACCAGTAAGAGGGCTGAATGAGCTGATGTGTGTGAAGTATTTAGCATGAGGCTTAAATGCTTTCTGTGTGTCGTGTTGGCTGCCCTTATTTCATATAGTCCTGTCAGCAGGTACTGTTATGATCCCCATTGGACAGACAGGAGAACTGAGACTTGGTCATGTCACCTCCCCTGAGTCACACAGTTAGTGAAGTGGCTGTGGCAGAGCTGGGATTTTAACCCGGGCAACCTGATCTCCTTCATCCATTTGACAACCATTTACTGAGAACCCGCTATGGGCCACAGATCATGCCCATGCGCTGAAGTTTGTGTTCTTGACCATTAGTGACACTCAGGGCCTCCCTGAGAGCGCCCAGGAGGCAGGTGTGTTTCCCACTGCAGCTCTGGTGCTGTAGCCACGTGGCTTCTCAAGCTGTTTCTCTGGGCACAGAACCCCTCGGCCCTCAGCCTCCTCTCCCGCTGCTGCTCACGTTCAGCTGTGAGTGAGGCCCCAGTGAGGTTACCTTTCGATGTTTCTGCATGTGTTCTTCATAATTGCGGATCTTGACAGTCAAGGCAACAACTGAAACCACAAACCACAGAGGATGGGAGCCGGGCACAGAGGAAGGAAGGGCCAGACCTTGGTTATGTTTTAAGACCTCAAGGAATAACAATCACCAAAGCTCTGGGACAGCTGTCCATCAGCCCCAAAGCACTCAGAATTTCAAGATCTCAAAAGACTTGGGATTATCTTTCCTTCAGAAAGCGGAGCCTAAGGAAGGGAAGTTCCTTAATCTTATGAAGGTGTCATCCCCAAACCCCAAACCTCAAATGAGCATTCTTAATGGTAAAACTTTTTTTTTCCTTTGTCTTTTTTTGCCATTTCTTGGGCCGCTCCTGTGGCATATGGAGGTTCCCAGGCTAGGGGTCGAATTGGAGCTGTAGCCACCGGCCTACGCCAGAGCCACAGCAACTCAGGATCTGAGCTGCATCTGCAACCTACACCACAGCTCATGGCAATGCCGGATCCTTAACCCACTGAGCAAGGCCAGGGACCGAACCCGCGATTCGTTAACCACTGAGCCGTGATGGGAACTCCCTTAATGGTAAAACTTTAAGAGCGTTTCTATTTAATTCTGGAATTAGTCTGGGATGCATGCGATCACCGATAATGATTCAGTACGCCCCAGAGGTCCCAGGCAATTCAACAATTTAAAATTCCCAAACTGTCAAGGGTCCCCTCCTTGCCTCTCCCCTTCTGGCTGCCATCCTTATCTCTGTGTCTTCACTAATGAGTTTGCGAAATTATCAGCTCCCACTCATCTCCTAAAGCCCCAGAACATCCTTCCTTCAGGTATCCTCTTATTTGACTCAGGCCTGTTCTGCAAAGATAGGGAAAAGCAGAAGGTGGCCCCAAGGAAAGGCTGTGACTACAGCAGGCCTTTCCTGCATATGCACTGCATTCTGGGAGTGCTGCAGAGAGTGCAGTGGGAACGCTCGCCCTGAACACATGCCCCTGCAAACCATCTTAGCTGCAGGATGAAGACAGACGGAGAGACAGGCTCTGGTTCCTGAGAAAGCTTGCCTGAGCTCATACAGAGGTACAAGGCAGGACTGGGCGCTGACTACAGCATCATGCAACTCAGGACAGAGTCCAGTTTTCACTGTCCCTGGTCCTTTCTATCTCTCCCTTTGTCAAGCCACTCTAATACCTAGTATATCTGCAGATGAGGGGCCTGGACCAGCTAGCAGACTCCCCTGCACCCCCACTCCCCAAGGGCCCCCTGACCAACTTCGAGCCTCCAGGGAGCTAGTGTCCTCAGGGTTTTCCAGGACCTTGTTCATCAACTGCATCTTCTTGATTTTTAGCTTCTCCTTCTGTGGAAGACAGAGACAGAGAATCTGTGAGGACTGCACCCGCTAGGAACTAACTCTCATACCTCCAAGGCCAGGGCTGCAGTCAAAGCAACTAGAACATAGGGCTCAGGGCCTGACTTCACTCTGCTCATCAGGACATGGCCTCTGACCAACCACATAGCTATTCACATCTAGGTGAGCTCAGGGCCTATGCCACTGATAGGTGAATGTTGGATCAATGTCCCCAAACCTTGCTCACTCATTCATTAGATCTCTATTAGGTACCTACCATTTGTCAGGTGCTAAGGGCCCCTGGGGGAGCAAGACTGTCCCTGCCCTGGAGATGCTTGGTCTGGGGGTATTGACAAGTAGACACAGAATGACAGTGGGTTAAGTGCTGGGACTTGAGAAGCATGGATGGGCGGTGTTGCCTGAGTAGGAGGGGGTCCCAGAGGAGAGGACTGAGAGATGCTGAGGTTTGGCAAAGGTTACTCACCTGGTTGGCCATTTCCAAAGATAAGAGTCTTTTCACAACATCATCAACCCTGTGGAAAAACCATAGCAATGAGAGACAGGTGTAGGGGGAGGGGGGAAAGGGGAGCAATGCTATTTTCATTTTAGTCTGAAAAGCAAGGATGATTCAAAATTTCTTTTACAACACAAGTCTCTCTGGAAGTGGGGCACCATTTCTCAGGGATTAAAAGTCAGCACGGATCTGATTTGCTGAGCTGAGAATATGGAATGACGTGATAACTACAGAAAACTGGGGCTGTCAACTCGAGTGTTCCAGGCTCATCACAGTGAAGGCAAAAAGAGGATTCACATTTTAGCTGGAATATGGTTCAATCTGTCTTGAGACACTTCAATTCTAAAATCATTGTTTCTTTCTCATGTCACATTGCATAGTGGGAAGGACTGGAGGGACTGCCCAGCTCCCACCTTGCAGAGGAGAGGGGCTGAGCAGAGGGTCCTGGTTTTGGTGTCTTTCAGCCCTGATTCAGACTCCAGGTCTGCCTCTCAGGAGTTGCATGACTCTGGGCAGTCTGCTAATCTACAAAAGGGGGACACTCTTTCTTCTCACATAGGATCGAGAGATGAGAGATTTCCACAAGACCTGTGAGGCATGTGCCTCCTTGGTATCTAAGGGTAGAGTAGAGGGTCTTTATCCAGAGCTCCATCTGCCCCTACTGCCCATTCACCTTCACCCTGCCTGGGCTTCTCTAGTTCTCTGCCCTGTTCCATAATCAAGCTTCAGATACAGCAGGCCTCCACCCTGAAGCCCTTTCCTTGCCAATCCTCCCAGGGCCCCCTGCTTCATCGAAGAAATTTCTTCCTGCTTACTTATGAATTCCAGGCACGTTCTGGTAGTCCAGGAGCAGCATGGAAGGAGGCGGGTCATCTTGGTTGGGCTGGACTGTCAAGGGTAGGGATGGAAAACAGTCAGTTCTCACTGCCCATCCTCCCAGACTTGGCCCTTCTCACCAACACTGTCAGAGACATCCAGGGTCTCAGGCAAGGCACTGGGTATCTCTGGGCTGTTTCTCTTCTGCAAGTCCTGTGGGTACCGGTCCTGATATATAATGCTGGGAGCAGAGAGCCTTTCCCAAGACCCTGTACTGTGCTTGCATCTCTCACACACCCATCTGGCTCTACAGTTATCAGGTGTCCTACGTGGATGGGTCCTCCTGCGAAGTTTGACTCCCTCTGAATCCCGCACAGTCTGGTTTGTGGCCCACCTCAGAAGAGGCACTCAACACTCACTAGCTAATTGCATGAATGAAATAAGGGGGTTGAGGAGGAACTCTTAGCTTTAAGACATCTGCAACATAAGCACCAAATAGAGACCACAGGAAATGGGCCCGGGCGTGTGTTTACAGTTGAGGCAGAGGCAATGGGAGATGAGCCCGTCTTCTCCAGTCAGACCCTGCTCCTCCCCTATGCAAATAGGTAAATAATATCAAGTAACAGAGATCTGAACACTGCCTAGGAATGGGAAACAAGGAAGGGAGGACACAAATGCTGTGCTACACAAGTGAGCTTGGGTAGTGCCAGCCACGCATTCCCCCTGGCTGGCTCATTTCCACTCACATCGACGCCCAAAACTCCTGCTCCTAATGTTCATCTCCCCTCCCCTTACCTTTCAGGCGGGCTCCAGGCCTGCGGCTTTGTGACTAGGTGGACGTGGCTTTCTTCGCAGGACCTCTGGCCAACCCCCCCTGCAGCCTCCCCCACCTAGTGGCTCTAGCTAGCCACCTCTGTCCCCTTGGTCACCCCACCCCTTCCAGGCAATCTCTTTTCCATCTCAAGTCCAACCCAAGACCTCCTACCTGGTTTTTGGGCGGCATATCCACGGGCGGCCCGGAGAATGAGACCTACGCAAGAGAGAAAGGGCTGAAGCCCACGTCCTTAAACAGTTCAGGCTCGGTTCTCGTCTACGGCCCTCGCACTACTTTTCCTCCACGGTCTCTGTGCCTCTGCGCGGAACCGCCGCCCCAGTTCTTCCGCACGCCGATGCCCCAGCTCTCTCCCACCTCGCCTTACTTCGTCCGCGACCGCTACTCTTTGTTCTGCCGCTACACTCCCCCTCCAGCCTCTTCCCCGGTATCCTCTATCTCCGCCGAACCCCGTTTCCCTACACCCGCTGTCGGGCTTCTCAGCTCCTCACCTGCAGGACGTGAGGGAAGGGCCCGCTGGACATAGGGAAACCTGGCGCACCCTCCGCCCGGAAGCCCGAGGACTGGGGCCTGGGGTCACTGCCTGGGTACTAATCGAACTCAGCGCCCTCCACGCCACCCTCAGCATGGTGACTTCTGACCCTCGCGGGACCCGCGCCGCGGCCCTCCGTCGCCTTCGCGGTATGGACTGTGCTACATGGGCGCTGCCATGTTGGCTCAGGCTCGATCAATCGAGTGCAGTCGCGAGACCGGAGCAGATGAGGACCGAGATGATGGATTGGAAGGTAGGCGTCTCTTAAGACGCGCAGTTGGGCGGAGGGGAGGTCTAGGTAGCTGTTGTGTGAGCTTGGCGGGTCGAGGGGGTGGGAGGGCTTGAACTTTGCCTGGCTTTGTTAATGGTGTGCGGTGCTGTATAAAATCTAAGATGCTACTATTTCTTGAGCGTGCATTCCGCCTTTAATCCCATTTTCCTGACCTCGGCTCCGATTATCTCGAGGGCTTCCGTGGGACCTGCCGTGGTCTTTTACCCCTAACCTAGCATCCTGTGGCATTAGCCCCAGCCCAGGATGGGGCCGCATAGGAACTACTGGGTTTCATCCTTTTTGGCAGCATTGCAGCGTGGTAATTAAGGTCGCTGAGTTTGGACAGCCCTGGGCTGGAATCCTAGCTCAGCCATTTACTCTCTGTGTGATTTTGTAGGCAAGTCCCTCAACCTTTCTGGGCCACAGTGTACTTACTCCTCCATGATATGGGGTGGTAATAACAGTATCGATCTTTTAGGTTGTTAGAAGATTAACTGGGGCAGTTGTGTGCAAAGCACCTGGACTGTAGTAAACAATCAAGAAATATTAGTTGTGATATTTGTGAAATGAGTTTAAGGATAAATGCAAATTAAAAGTAGGAAAAATAAATCTTTATTTTCCCCGGTGCAAAAAAGGGAGACTCTCTTCCCCCTTGCTTTTCTTAGAGCATTTTATTTTATTTTTTATTTTTTGGCCATGCCCGCAGCATGCAGAAGGCCAGGGGTCGAACCCTAATCATAGCAGTGACCCAAGCCACACAGTGACAACGCTGGATCCTTAACCCACTGAGTCACAGGGAATGCCTTAGAGCATTTACTTTATTTATTTATTTGTGTGTGTGTGTCTTTTTAGGGCCACACCCACAGCATATGGAAGTTCCCAGGCCAGGGGTCGAACGAATCCCAGCTGCCAGCCTACACCACAGCTCCCCGTAATGCTGGATCCTTAACCCACTGAGCAAGGCCAGGGATGGAACCTGTATCCTCATGGATACTAGTCGCTTCTTTACTGCTGAGCCATGACGGGGAACTCCAGAGCATTTACTTTGGAATAGGTGTACCTGCGAATTCTTTCTCTGCTCTTTTGAGAAGTACGTAAATCTTTTAAAAAGCTAAACAAGCCTCTTGCCAGTTTTACAACTCAGGCATGTTTGGCTCAAGGATCTGGGAGCCAGCTCTGAGATGTAATCATTGAGAAAGATAGTACTTCTGTCTTCCAGTTTCTGCAGGAGAGTGGGAGCCTAACTTCAGCTAGTGCCCAGCTCCGAGTTGCCAACCTCCTCTCATAAAGATATGAGAAATTAATTTTTCCTTTGAATAAATGCGATTAGCAAGTCCAGGTAGCTACCCCATTTCCCAGCTGAATTTAGGATGACCCCCGTGTGACAAATAGTGCTGTCAAGTCCTGTTACTTGAGGACTAGTTATTGATTATCTTGAGAAAATGCATAAGTTGTGTCCGCTTGGCTGTGAAAGGGTGCTTTTTCGTCTTTGCAAGCTCTTGAGCTGATTGCCTGTGTCGTGCATCGCATTCTGATTTAATTCTCATTCAATTAAAAAACTGTTTTCTTCCTCTTCTACCCTTGTGGAGAGATGTTTTAGGGAGACTTTGTTTTTAATTATACATCGCAGCACGGGTTACTCTTTTCCGAGGTCTGTTCCCTGTGTCCCGCAGTCCTCCGTGACTCCCTCGGCAACCCTGGCCACTGTGCCCTGGTGGTCATCTTTCAAGTCTATGTCACTAGATTGGGAGCTCTGCGAGGATGGACTGAGCCTCGTTGGGTTTGAACCCCCACTGCCAGCACAGGGCCTAGAAGCTAGCTGAGGGTCGAATGAAGTAATTAAGGCAAGAAGACACAAACGGGGCAGGGGGAGGGAGTGGGATGGCCTGGGAGTCTGGGGTTAATAAATGCAAACTGTTGTGTTTGGAGTGGATGAGCAATGAGATGCTGCTGTATAGCACAGGGAACTACATCCCGTTACTTGTGATGAAGCACGATGGAGGATAATGTGAGAAGAAGAGTATGTATATATATGACTGGGTCACTTTGCTGTGCAGTAGAAATCGACAGAACACTAAATCAGCTACAATGGAAAACATAAAAATCACAACAAAGAAAAAACAAAGAATGAACGAATGATTTCGATCCACCCACCCCCCCACTGCTAAGGGCTCTGAGAAGAAAAAGAACAGAGATTCAGGCACACTCAGGAGTTTCTCAAAACCAAGCCAAACCGAATCAAACCTTAAACCAGTTTAAGACACTGAAATTACAGGAAAAAAGTACAAAAGGCTAGTGGACAGGTCTGGACAAAGCATTCTCTGGCCTTTGAAGTGGGAGGCCCAGCCCAATGAGATGGGGGTGTTGGGGGAGGCATGCTGGGGGCATCTGGGAGCCTTTCTGCCTTTGCTGGGGCTGGATGGTGTTTTGTTTTAGTGATGGGCTTACTGACCTCCTCTTCTTTGGATGGTCCAGGCTTATCAAGAAGCAGGCCCAGGTCGGGGTCCCAGGAAGCCCTAGAAGCCCCCTAGCCCTTCTGCCCCACTGACCCGGAGCCCCTGCAGGAGAGGGAAGTCAAGCAGTGGCTCAAAGATACAATCATCCTCTGGGTTTGGGACTAAGGGTTCTGGGGTCCCCAGGGGGCTTGTCTGGAACCAGAGGTTCTCATAGGACTTGGGGCTGGGGGTGAGGCCCCCTAAGAGGGGCTGAGTGGAGTCGCAGCGGAGGTAGTGCCCAGGCCCTGGGCTCGTGGGGCTGCCCAGCACCTGTACATAAAGGACCTGGTCACTGGTGCCGGACTGGGGCTGGGCCTGGGTGGCAGGTACTCTTGGGTCCCCCTGGAGCACATAGGCCTGGACCAGAGTGGGGCGGCTGCAGGTCCCTGAGCTGTCATTGGACTCCCAGGGCCCTGGCTTGGACTCCCAGGGCCCTGGCTTCTTCTCTTCCTCTTCCAGCACTGTGATCTTGGTGATGGGTGGCATGCCAGGGTCCCGAAGGCTGGGCAGCTGGAAGGTATCCTGGACATAAAGATGTGGGGTGAGGGCCCAGTTCATTTCCGATGTCTGCCCCAGCCACTGTCCCTTCCTGCCTTGGGGCAGTCGTGGGGTCTTCCTGCTGCTCTTTGCTAGAACTCAAAGGTTTGCCCAAAGGATGTTCTTGACACATGCTATGTGCTATGTGAATCTCCCCAACGATTCTGTGTGGGATTAGTCCCACTTCGCAGTGAAGTGACTGAGACTTTGAAATAGGTAGACCTGAGACTCAGACTCAGGTCTGCTTTGCTCCAGAGGGAGGTGAAGTGATGGGAATGCTTTTTTTTTTTTTGTCTTTTTCTAGGGCCGCACCTGCGGCATATGGAGGTTCCAAGGCTAGGGGTCTGATCGGAGCTGTAACCACTAGCCTACGCCAGAGCCACAGCAACGCGGGGATCCTTAACCCACTGAGCAAGGCCAGGGACCGAACCCGCAACCTCATGGTTCCTAGTCGGATTCGGTAACCACTGAGCCATGATGGGAACTCCGAGAATCCCTTCACTTTGATCCTGACCCAATCCCCCCTGCCCCGTTTCCCTCTCCCTTCAGCGTTCTCACTTCTGCTGTGATGGTTGGCACCCAGGAGCCCAGACTGCTGTGGGCTGGGTCTGGAACACTTGGCCAGAGGGGATTCTTCCTGCAGGAGAAAGGGGCAGGTGAAAGCTGGGTCAGGCATGCCCTCCTGTCTTTCCATCCCTTTTCCCACCTGCTCCCAGCCGCCGAAAGGATGGCAAATTCGTGCAGAGAGGAGAAGGTGGAGGGCCTGATGGCCAGACCTGGACCCTGAGGCCTGGCAAGGCCGGGAGGAGCTTAGACCAGCTCACTTGGGCCTGCAGTTCCCTGTAGACAGGAGTATCAGGGTGTTATCTCCCTCAAAAGGACTCACCTGGGTCTACAGCAGAGCTGGGCAGCCCCACAGAGGCAGAAGAACAAGACCAGGAGGCCGAACAGGCCCAGAAGGATGTACAGCTCAGACTCCTCTGGGGAGAGGGGAAAGCCAGACGAGGTCAGAGCGCAAGCAGGTAAGGCTGTGCCTCCTCCCTCAGACAGGGATCCAGGGCCAGCGCTGGGCCTCTTCCCCCAGACCAGGGGATCCAGGGCCAGGGCTGGGCCTCCTCCCTCAGACAGGGATCCAGGGCCAGCGCTGGGCCTCTTCTCCCAGACCGGGGGATCCAGGCAAGGCCTCTCTACTCTCAAAATGGAGATCCCTAGGGTGAGGCACCCTCCCAACAGCCTTGTCTGGCCAGCCCCCCCTCTCCCCTTACCAAGGGCCAAGGTCATCAGGGTGAGGCTTGTACTGTTGGTGGTCCATGCCTGGCTGACAGCCATGAGGTGGACATGGTACAAGCTGGCAGGCTCCAGGCCACGGAGGACAAAGCCATGGGAGGAGGCATTCAGGACAGTGGCTGGGAGTAGAGGAGAATGGTCGGCTTGGGCCTGGATGCTGAGGCTCCCCCAGGCTGCTGAAGAGCCCCCTCCCGGGCCTTATGGGGCTGTGGGGTGCTGAGGATAGACTCACAGAAGGACTGGTCCCGAGCGTTGGTCCAGAAGATGGTGTAGTGGGTGAGGGGGCTCTTCCCCAGCTCAGGGGCCTCGGGTACCCACTCCAGCTGAGCCCAAGTCTTGCCAATGTGCCTGAGATGCAGCTCTGGGCCATGGGAGGGCGCTGCTGGCAGAGAAGGGTGCAGGGGCTGACACGGAGCAGGGCAGGTTGGAGAGCCCAGTTGGACTTCTTGTGACTCCCAGACCCAAGAGCTGGGACAGTTTGTGGGGGTGGGTGATATAAGAGAGTCCAGGGGGACTTGTGCCCAAGGCTCATCTCTCCAGGAACTTTTACTGAATCCCTTCCACTGTTAATAGGTGGCTGGGCTGGGATTCGAACCTGAGTCTCTTTGACTCCAAAGCCTTGCTACCTAGTTCCTGCCAGACCTGGTTTGTCTGGTTTACAGCCACTCATGCTCTGAATTTATCCCATTTCTACCACACAAGACACCTGACTAGTTCTCACCAGACTTGCTCCCTAAATTCTACCAAGCTCACCACCCAATTTCTAGTACCTCACTGCCTGACTTCTTTCCAGCTGCAGGGGCCCAGTGTAAACTGGGGTAAGCTCAGGGTTGGGAGAGACCCTCTTTTGGACCAGAGGGAGGGATGGAGGAAGTGTTCCCCCATACTCCTGATTTTGGGGGCCTCAACGGGCCTTGAGAGAGAGAGGAGGGGATTCTGAGAGGGGGAATTGGGTGGACAAACCCATCTCTTGGGAGTAGGCGTAGATGTGCTGGGAGGGTCCCTTGGCATCCTGGTACAGGGCGGTCACAGTGATCTTGTAGAGCTGAAAGGGCTTGATGTTCTCTGTAGAGAGAAAACGGGGTTGGCACTGTGGTTAGGGGCTGGCCTCTGGTGGTGGTCAGGGGCTAACTTCAGACTCACGCTGCAGGGCTTGCTGCTTGCAGACCATTTGGTGGGGAAAAGGGGCAGAAAGTGGAAGAGTGGGCTCAGAAGGGGGCAGAGTCAGGGCTGGAAAGACAGGATCCAGGTAGACGGTAGGAAGAACTTCCTGATTCTGAGGATGTGCGATGAAAGCAGTGAAGGAACAGGAAAGACTGGAGAATCTGCTTCTTTAGGCTGGTTCAGCTCACACCTTGCCTACCATCAGGCAGGTAAAATGCGCCCCCATCTCCCGGGCCCTGCCCACCCTCCCAGTCCCCCAGGCCCGCCTCACCCTGCAGCAGGGTCCCCGCAATGCTTCCATTATGCTCCATCCGCCAGGTCATAGGGCTGCCGCCGGGGCTGGGGGTACCGAGGCCCCACTCAATCACATAGCCCTGAGGCCGAGGGCTGGGGGGCTCCCAGCCCACCCAGAGGCTGTGAGGATCTCGGGCAGTGGTACGGAGTCTGCGCAGGGGCGGGCCTGGAGACAGAGTAGGAGATGACCATGAAAAGAGTGCAGCCAGAGGCCTGGGTTCAAGTCTGGCCTTTGCTACTCACGAGCTGGGTGACCCTGGGTGAGTCAACCTCTGAGCCTCAGTTTCCTCATCTGTAAGGTGGGAATGATGATCAGAATGTCCGCCTCATGGGGTCATGGTGCAGATTAAATGAGATGCTGCAGGAAGCGAGCCTGGCGTAGAGTGGTGTTTGGGAATGAGGAAAGCTAACTCTCTGTGGTTCTTGGTATGTATTAATTCCCGAAGTCCACTGGCAGTCCCATCTTATCAATGGGAAAACTGAAGCACAGGTTGGGGAACTTGTCTCCATTCACAGGGCTGGGACATGGGAATATTAGCTATTGTTATTGTCAGTCTCACTTTGTGAGAACCCATGTTCAGGGGCACCTGGAGGTGGTAGTGGCTGATTCCCTATAAATGGACAGTTAACTCAGGGACTGTGTTCTGGCTGGAAAAGCTTAGAGCTTTCTCTCTCATTTCCTTGGCAGAATGGATTCTGTGTGTTTGTAGCTATCGTCACCAGCCTAACCTGGTTCTGACTGCTGCTGCTGCTACTGCTGTTGCTAATAATAATAGTAATTAAAAAAAATAATAGCAGTAATAGTAGCAGCAGCAGCAGTAATAGCTAACACATATGATATAGAACAGTTACTTTGCACCAGGCACATGTCTTAACTCATGTAATCGTCATGATGCTTTCAATTAGACACTGTATCATCCCCATTTGTTAGATGAGTAAACTGAGGCCAGGGAGGTTAAATAACTTGCCCAGATCACATTACTAGCAAGTGACAGGACTGGATTTGAACCCAGGCCCTCTAGCCTCTGAATTTACTTGCTTCCCCACCATGCCCTACTAGCTGCCTGCCCCCTTTACCTCTGCTCTCTAGGAAGACCACTGGGGTGGGACGAGAGGTCCCGGCTGCGTTATAGGCCACAAGGACCACCTCCCGGGCTTCTGAAGGCAATTGGAAGGTGCAGTTTAGCTCCGTGGTGTTGCAGAGGATGGGGTCTGCCTCAGCCTGGTCTGAGGGTCTCCAGGAGACCAGGTACCCTTGGATCTGCCCACTATCTTCTTCCAGGGGCATTGGCTGTGGTGGGTATAGGAGGAAAAAGATAAAGGGATGCCCAGCTCATCTTGCATCGGGGAGAGCTTCTAGATGGGCTGGACATGCCCCAGGAACTGAGCCCCCCAGGCTGGGGAGCCAGCCCTCCTACCTCCCTCCCTTCTTCCCTCTGTTCCTCTGGGCCAGGTCCTAGGAGACAGGGAAGGAAGAAGCAAGTCGGCGTATGTAGCAGGCAGTTAACTGGGTGAGTCCTGCATTGTAGTCTCTCTAGAAGGGCACTGCCCAACTTCTCCAGCACATGCCCAGCGTATGCACATCGCATACACATGCATCCCAGCCTCCCAGACCTGTTGGAGGCCTGAGTCCCAGCTCACAGGGGTCTGTTTGGGTTGAAAGAGATCTCAGGGGTGGAAGGATGGCCTTCAGAAGGGCTCACCTTCCAGAACAGCTGCACATCCACTGTCCTGGGGTCTAGCTGCCTCTGCCGCCACCACGTGTCCAGTCTGACGATGGGGGCTGTGGATGGAATAGGAAGAGAGGCTTAGGGGAGTTCCCGCTGTGGCCTAGCAGGTTAAGAATACAGTGTTGGAGTTCCTGTTGTGGCGCAGCGGAAACGAATCCGACTAGGAACCATGAGGTTATGGGTTCGGTCCCTGCCCTTGCTCAGTGGGTTAAGGATCCGGCGGCGTTGCTGTGAGCTGTGGTGTAGATCGCAGACACGGCTTGGATCCCGCGTTGCTGTGGCTCTGCCGTAGGCTGGCAGCAACAGCTCTGATTAGACCCCTAGGCTGGGAACTTACATATGCTGTGGCTGCGGCCCTAAAAAAAAGACAAAGAATCCAGTGTTGTCTCTGAGGAGGCTTGGGGTTTGATCCCTGGCCTAGCAGAGTGGGGTGTGGGTCGCAGTTGTTGCTTGGATTTGATCCCTGGCCCAGGAACTTCCACATCCCGTGGGTGCAGCCAAAAAACAAAAAAAAAAATTGAAAAAAGAAGAGAGGGTCAGGGAGGGCCCTGGAGGCTGGACTGGGTCCCTATGGCTGCTCCAATCCCCTCCGCACCCACTTACGCTGCTGTGCCGTGGTCAGCTCCAGGCGGGGGCTCCAGTCACTCCAGAGGCCGGGCAGGGGCCAGCGGGTACAGCGCATCTGCAGTGTGTAGGCTGTGGATGGGAGGAGCCCGCAGAGCTCATACTGGAGGGACCTGGAGGGCAGGGCACCCACCTGGTGGGGGGCGTGGCTCTGAGCCTGGATCCCTGTGCCCTTGAGGGTCAACTCAACCTCCCCTCTCCCCACGCCCCCCCACTCCAGGCTCCTGAGCTTGCCCTCCGCCTCACCAGGTCCCAGCTGGATTCTCCACGCTGTGGCTGGTGGCGCAGCTCACACTTCTGCTCTATGTGCAGGCTTGGCTTCCATGTCTCCCAGTGCAACCTCAAGCAGCCAGGCTGCGGTGGGGCCACCTCAGGGCTGGGCTCCAGGGCCCACAGGGTGGGAGGCTCCAGTTTCACTGCAGGGAGAGGGGTAGTCAGACGCTTGCCCTGCTCCATCCAGGGCTCTGCCTTAGCTTCCGGTTGTCTCCTTGCCTGGGGTTTTATTTTCCTCCCTGGGTCTCCATTCATGGGATTTCTGTATCCTTCTGTCTCTCAGTGTCTCTTCATCTCCATGTCACCCTGTTTCTTCAGGTCTGTCTCTGCGCATGTGTCTGTTTCCCTCCCTGTTTCATACTCTTGCCCCAGGGCCTTTGCACTGGTTGTTCCCTCCAGATATCCAGTGGCTCGCTCCCTCATTTCTTTCAAGGATCTTCTTAAATATCACCTTCTCCATGAAGCCTTCCCTTCCTGACCACTTCCTGAAATAATAGCAACTGCCCTCCCTCTCCAGCTCCCCCTGTCCCACCCCTGCTTAACTTCCTCATCACACCATTACCTCACATTCTATTTTATTTTGCCCACTAGAATGTAACATTTCGGGGGCAAGATTTTTTTTTTCTTTTTTTGCCTTTTTCTAAGGCCACTTCCCGCAGCCTATGGAGGTTCCCAGGCTAGGGGTCCAATCGGAGCTATAGCCACTGGCCCACACCAGAGCCACAGCAACATGGGATCTGAGACGGGTCTGCGACCCACACCACCGGATCCTTAACCCACCGAGCAAGGCCAGGGATTGAACCTGCAACCTCATGGTTCCTATTCGGATTCGTTAACCACTGTGCCACATCAGGAACTCCAACTGGGGGCAAGATTTGTGCTGTGTTGTTTATTGCCGTGTGCCTAGCACATCATGAGTACTGCAGGAAATTTACTGAAAGAATTAAAAGTGTGTCTCCTTGCCGTGTTTCTTCCGTGTCCCTATCTGTGTCGCCATAACTCTGTCTTCAACTGCACTGTGTTTTTGTCTCTTCTCTTCCTCTCCCTCTAGGTCTTCCAGCATCTCCTTGACTGTCCCTGGGCCTGTTTCCCTCCCTGTACCTCTCTGGGTCTGCCCACATTGTGGGGGCCTCTCCCCTCCCCCATACCCTGCATCACCTACCCATGTCCATGGGAACAAGGCACAGCTTTGGGGATGTGCTGGTCCCCAGCGCGTTCTTAGCCTGCACCCAGATGCTCATATTTTGGTATAGCTGCAGATGCTTGCGGGGGATGGAGCAGTGGTTTTGCCCATCCTCAGGCACGCAGTCGGGGATGGAATCCTCCTGGGTCTGGCAGTTGCCTCGGCTCCTGCCAACAGGGTGAGCTTGGGTGTCAAGCAGAGGAGGAAAGCCAGGCTCTTCTGTCTCTCCCATTGATCCCTCAGTCCAACCCATGCTCTGTCCCAGGACCCAAAGGACCGGGGCTGGAGTAGAGACCCTTACTTACTTGAAGCTCTTCAGGGTGAAGTGGGTGGAGAGGTGGGTGTCGGGGCCTGGCTCCCACTGGCACATGAGGCTGTTGGTTGTGAGGTTCAGGAGCAGGACAGGTTGTAGGGTGTGGGGGGAGGGTCTGTGTGGAGGGTGAGGAGAGAGAGGGCTTCAGGTAAGACCATTCAGGAAGCACCCACTGGGACCAGTTGGCCTCGTTTCCTTGCTCTGGGTCATTCTCTCTGGATCACTCCATGCAGGGTGACTCCAGAGGGCCAGCCCTGGGGGAAACTAAGTTACAGGCATGTACAGGGACAAGGACCATGGGGCTGCCAACCCTCTTAACTCCGCTCCTTTTGACAGTAAGAGTGTGGCATCTGGGTTCTCATCCTGGTTCTGCCATTCATTAGCTGTATGATCTTGAAGTCCCTTAACTGCTCTGTGCCTCAGTTTCCTCATCTATAAAATAGAGGTGATGCTAATATACCTACCGCCTAGGGTTGTTGTGAGGGTTGAAGGACTTACTATGTATGCAGTGCTCAGAGCAGTGCCTGGCTTGCAGCGAGTGCTCTGTAAGTGTTAGCACTTAACTGTTATTGATTCTTAACTAAGAATCTTGGTTTTTCTTTGTCTTTAATTATGCCTTGGCTTGGCATAATTCCATCCTTCTCAGTTTGAGAAGAAGGCTGCATCTGCGGTAGAGGGGAAGCTGAGAGCAAGCCCAGCTCATAGAGAAAGGCCTCCCTAGATACACTGTCCTGTAGCTGGAGAGTTGGGCTTACTCGGCAGCCACGTAAAGCAGCAGTTACTCTACTGGCTTTTGAGCCACAATGCGTGCGTGATATAAATCTTGGCCCCATCCTTATTGGTTTGTGACCTTTAGCATGTCATACCCCCTTGCTGAGCCTCAGTTTTCTCATCTGTGAAATGAGGCTCAATAACACTCCCCACTGGTAGGCACGTGATATCTTGCCTGTAAAGTGTGTATTGAGCCAGAGCGCATGTAAGAATAGTTCTTATTAGTATTGGCAGGAAGGCATTGGAGGCAGAGTGGGTGGATGGCTGCAGGGACTTACAGCCTGCCTGCAGCTCTGCCTGGTCCAGGATCTGCAGGCCGTTGCCCCAGTGCAGGCAGCAGGAGAGAAGGGCCCGAGAGTAGTTGAAGTGGGGGAAGGTGATGGTGGACTGCAGGGTCCCATTCGGCAGGTGCTGCTGCCTCCCCCCAGGCTGAAGCTCTGTGTCCAGTTTCCATCGAATCTGTGACTGTGGGCCAAGGCTGGTGCAGTTCTGGTTGATGATGCAGGACACTGTGATGGGATCCCCTAGGCGGATGATGGGGGCTGGGAGGCTGATGTACCCGCACTCCTCCAGGCCTGGGGGAGAAGAGAATGGGCCATAAGTGACGCCTCTGCCTGCTAGAGCTGGGCTCCTAGACCCAGTCCTCTTAGACTCAGTGCCTTTGCCGTCTTGCTTTACCCCCCAGGATGTGGGAACTGGAGTGGGGAGGATGTGTACGGGGACTGTGAGAGGCTCTCAGGGGTGAGATTGAGCTGTGTGGGTAGATGTTTATCAACTGGCTACACAGAGAGAAACAGATCTGGGTTTGTAGCATGGGCTGCTTTCTCTGGTGTAAATATTCCCACCGTGGTTAATTTCAGGCTACCAGTGTGTGACATCACTGAATGTGAACTTGGAAAGAGATGACATATACAATCAGCGCTTGCAGGCCGACACCAGCACGTCACCAGATAGAGACTAGTCCCTTCCCCAAGGATGGTGAAACAGTGGGTAGAATGATAAGAGCCCTGTGGCCACAGCAATCTTTTCAGATTTCAAATCTGATTCCCACCCCACCTTTTTTTTTTTTTTCTTCTTTTTGGCTGCAGTGTGCAAGCTGCTTGATATGGGATCTCAGTTCCCAGACCAGGGATTGAAGCCAGGCCGTAGGAGTGAAAGCACCGAGTCCTAACCACTAGACCACCAGGGAGCTCCCTCTACCCCATCTCGATCACAGCATTTCAGTGGCTTGTTACAAAGGCAGTATGGTGTGAGGGATAAGAGCATGGCTGTTGGAACCAGATTACCTAGGTTTTAGAGCCTGATTCTATTGCTTGTTAATCATGTGACTTTCTGTGCCTCAGTTTTCTCATCTGTAAAATGGGGATAAAAAATGCCCCTACCTTAGCATTGTGGGAAGGATTAGGTGAGAGAACACATGTAAGGTACTTAGAACAGTGTCTGGCGTGCAAGTGTTTGCTAGGATAAAGACACAGATCCTTCTCAGAGCCCTTGTGGCCTGGCCCCTGCTTAGCTCTCCTGGTTCCAGTTCAGACTGTACTCTCTCAGCTCCAGTCACTCTGGCATCCTTGCTATTTCTTGAAGTAAAGAAGCCATGCTCTCTCCCGTCTCTGGATCTTTGTATCTGCTGTTCCCTTTGGAGGCGCTCCTTTTCCTCTCTCCCACCCCTTCCTCTCTTTCACCTGATTAACATTTAGTATCTTGCTGGAAACCAGACCGGGTTCTGACCAAACAGACCAGGCTAGGAGTTCCCAACGTGGCTCAGTGGTTAACAAATCCGACTAGGAACCATGAGGTTGTGGGTTCAATCCCTGGCTTCGCTCAGTGGGTTAAGGATCTGGCGTTGCCATGAGCTGTGGTGTAGGTCGCAGACTCAGCTTGGATTCCGCATTGCTGTGGCTCTGCTGCAGGCCTGCAACCACAGCTCCGATTGGACCCCTATCCTGGGAACCTCCATGTGCCTCGGGTACAGCCCTAGAAGAGACAAAAAGACAAAAACAAAACAAAACAAAAAAACAGGCCAAACCCCCTGAACTTTTCCTTTATTTTTATTTTTTGCCTTTTAGGGCCACACCTGCAGCAAATGGAATTTCCCAGGCTAGGGGTTCAATGGAAGCTGGAGCTGCCGGGCTATGCCACAGCCATAGCAACTCAGGATCCAAGCTGCATCTGCAACCTACACCATAGCTCATGGCAGCGCCGGATCCTTAACCCAGTGAGCAAGGCCAGGGACTGAACCTGCATCATGGATAACTAGTTGGGTTTGTAACCCGCTGAGCCCCAATGGGAACTCCCTCCTGAACTTTTCTAAAGCTCTTATTCTCCTTCATGATTTTCCAGTCATGTGGTTATTCGCTTGTCTGTCCCCACCACAGCTAGACCATAGATTCTGTGAGGCCAGAGACCTGGCCGTTTTGCTCATTATTGCATAGCCAGCGCCTAGCACGGAGTAGGGTGGCTATGTGTGGAATAAACAAGTAAGCTCTGCAGTTTGCTCACGATGCCGTCTCTCCTTTCCCAGCTGTTCTTCAGCCCATTTTGCTGCTGGGAATGTTGAGGCCCTAAGAGGAGGAGCAATTTGTTCAGGGTCACAGAGCAAGTTCATGGGGCTCCTACCACTTCACAGACTCAGTTTTCAGACTGGAAGGGATCTTGCCAACTGTGTACTCCAAAATTCTACCCTAGATGGAGTCCTCTACAGCAGGCCAGGGTGGCTTGTTTTTGTAAGCTAAGAATATTTCTATTTCTAAAGGGTTAAAAACCAAACCAAACCAAAACCAAACAACATGCAACAGAGACAGTATGTGGCCTGCTAAGCTGAACATTACATCAGACAAAGCTTACCAACCCCTGCTGTGCAGCAGCTCTGTCAGTCCTGGCCTCAGCTTGCATGCCACCAGAGATGGGAGGCTCTCTACCTCTCAAGATGGACTTTCTGTAATTGGAGAGCTCTGCCTGGGATTCTTTTTTTTTTTTTTTTTTTTGCTTTTTGCTTTTTAGAGCTGCACTCGCAGCGTATGGAAGTTGCCAGGCTAGGGGTCGAAATCAGAGCTCTGCCACAGCCACAGCAACGTGGGATCTGAGTTGATCTGTGACCTACACCACGGCTCATGGCAATGCCGTGATCCCCGACCCCCTGAGAGAGGCCAGGGATTGAACCCTCATCCTCATGGATACTAGTCGGATTCGTTTCCGCTGCGCCACAATGGGAACTCCTGGGATTTTTTATTTCAGGATTAAACCTGCCTCCCTGTGGCTTCCATCCGGATCTCTTTGCTGCCCATAAAGGTTGCACGTCTCAGGGATTCCTTCTGATAGTCCCGCAGAGATTTGCAGACAAGATCTGCATCTTCCCTGCCTTCTCCAGGCTGGCCAGCCCAGGTCCTCTCACCCTTCCCCAGAGGTGGTGGCATGCCTGAGGTAGTCTATGGGTGGGAGGCTGGCTACCCCACACCTGTGGGCCAGTGGATTCTTTCCAGGCTCTCTGGGAACGGCAGTACCAGGAAAAGACTCCTTCCTCCACCCCCAGTGTCTCTCTTGTGATTCCCCTCTCCCCACAGCACCCCCACCTCTGGCTGCACTCACTTCTGGGGAGCAGCAGGATGATCAGAACAGCTCCCGCCAGGCTCCAGGCTCCCAGCCCTGCCACCATAGTGCGGACTTGATGCTCACCTGGAGGCAGAAGGGGATGGTTAAGATCATGGGCTTTGGGGTCAGAGTGAGCTTAGCCTGGCTCTGCCACAGTGTGGCTTTGGCCATGTGACTTGACCTCTCTGAGCCTAGTTTCTTTGCAAAAAGGAGGTAACAGCAGCCTGTTCTGCATAGAGTTTTGGGCGGAGGATGTAAAATAATGCAAGTCAAGGGCTTTGCACAGCGCGTGGCACATAGGAAATGACTCTGTAAGTGACAGGCATCGATATTATTATATTTGCCTTCCAGGAATAGCAAGGAAAGGAACCACAGGGAACAGCATTCTCCCCCTTTCCCTTCTGTCTTAGCTGGGTTCCCACCACAGAGCAGAGCCTGAGACGAGGAGGGAGAATGAAAGGATAGGGAGGGAAAACCAACTCAAGGTGCGGCATCAAGCTGGTCACCTCTATGGACAACTGGATATGGGCTTGATCCTGCTGGAACCTTCCAGGGAGCCATATAGAACATGCCGCAGACCTGTCCACCCAAGGGACAATCCATTCCTTGGCTGGCAAAGAGGATGGGAACATTTATATGCCAATTCCTGCTCCCCTCCCCCATTGGTCAGGGGCTGTCTCTTGGGGGGGTATCAACACCTTGGCACATCCATGTTGCACACACATGAGTACCAGGCAGGTTCCCTTGGGTGAGCCATGCTCGAAGAGTCAGAGATGCTCCCTGGCAGAAAGGGACAACTCTACAGGGCAGCTGGGGACAGGCTACACCTTGGGAAACTGGCTGCCTCAGCAATGGCTGAAGGGCAAGGTGAGCTGAGAGGATACCCCCAGTTCTGGACATAGACTTCTGGAGGCCCTCTGGGACCAGGCATCCTGTGGTCGTGGCAACGGTGCCCGGATGGAGGGAGCGTTTATTTCCTCTAATAAATTCACTGGTCGCAGGAGGTGTGCAAAGGTTTCTACTTGCTGGGTGGGCTTCCAGCCTAATCCTCCACTCTGCTCCGGCTGGGGTCTTGGGGCCAGACACCTGATCCTCCAGTACTAACTGATACTCTTGGTGACAGGTCAGTGAGAATCGCTGACTAGCCTGCATGGACGCGTGTAGATGGTGTCCCAGCAGTTCCCTTTTGCTCAGAAGGGATTTAACTTCTCTCCCTCTTCCCTCCCTCCAAGACTAAGGTGTGAATAAGAACTGCCCAGATACCCAAGATTGTTCCCACCTAGAGGGGTCTTACTTAAACCCCTGGTCTGTTCTTATATGTTGTGATATCAGAACACCAGGCGAATGCTAGCCTATAAGTCACCTTTTTGCAAATTGGGGGAAAAAAGCGCCCCTTCCTTTAGACAAATGTAGTCCAACACTGGGTTCTGGCAACTGGAGAACAGGCTGGATTTCAGCCTCCACTTGCTCCTCAGCTGGGCAGCTTTGTGCAGTGAGAAACCTGCACAACTCTTCAGAGCACCCCAGCCTACCCATTAGCAGTTGGCAACCTTCCTCCTACAACATGCCAGTTTGATTACCCACCAGGCACCCTTGTGGGGAAGATGTAGCCTCCTTAGTCCAGATGTTGAGACACTGGTACCCATCTCCCCTGTATTTTTGATCATATCCCTGTCCTGGTGCCTAGCAAGGTACCATTTCCTCCCTCTCTCTATTGGCTCTTGTCCAGAATGGTCAGCCTGACCCCAAGCCCCCGGGGGGCCCAGGCATCCTCCCCCCCTGGGTTGCCTGGGTTTGGCATGGTTGGCATCAGTCCCCTGGCCCCCACAGCACCCCTGGGTGCCCCCCACCTCCAGCTAAGTGGGATCTGGGATCGCATAGAGCATGGTCTCGGTTTCTGGGGGCCCAGCTTTGAGACAGACCACCTGGTCTGAACCCCGGCCCCACCACTTACCAGCTTGGTGATCTTGAACAAGTTACTTCGCCTTTCTGAGCCTCAGTGTGCCCATCTGTGAAAGAGGGATAGCAATAGCACCGACTTCTCTGCGTTGTAGTGAGGGTGAAATGAGATGGTCCGTGATAAAAGCACTTAATACAGAGCTTGTGCAGAGGAAGCACTCAGTAACCATGTTATTTTCATGCACCATAAAGCAGGACCCCACCTGGTGGAATCGGCATGGTTTAATGCCTCTCTCCCCAGCTTACAGCCTCCTAGGACTGCCACCTTGCTTTTGACTGTGTCACACTGCCCATTTCAGAGCCCTGTTTCAGGGTCCCCTGCTCCTTGGCACCCCTGTCTCTCCTTTGGCTCCAGCCGTCTCCGCTCACTCTCTGGACTCTTTCTGAGTCCCAGCCCACCTTGCTGTCCCCTGGGGTCACTGCATCACCGCCTCCTCCCTTCTGCTTTCCTCCCCTCCCCCTCTCCAGGGCACACCCCCCCTCCCCTGTTCTTTCTACACCCCTTTTCATGGAGATTCTTTCTCTGTGAAGAGGGCTGGTGGGAGGAGGGGGCCGGGAATGAACAAAGGGAGGACTTCCAGATGTAGTTCACAGGGAGAGAGACAGGCAGTAAAAAGTTAAGTGGGATACACAGATTGAAAGGATGGAGAGGGACTCTCGGAGATGAAGATGGAGGCAGCAGAGAGGAAAGAGCGTGAGACACAAGATACACAGAGACTGAGGCACTTGGGGGCCGAGGAGCAAGAGATACTCAAGGGAGTTTAAGGTCTAAGAGACAAAGGGAACTGTGAGAAACACAAAGAGAGGCCCAGAGAGACTCTGAGACAGACAGGAGACGCTGGGAACCACGGCAAGCCAGGGAGGGGCTGGGGAGGAAAGAGGGACGGAGAGTGAAATTGACAGGGATGGAGAGAGATGGCTTAAGACACAGTTTCAAGAGGGATGGTGGTTATGCTCTGTTCTGAGTCCAGCCCTTCCTTGAGCCCAGCTCAGGGTCCCCCAAAAGGTATTTGTCAGTTTGTGACTTTCCCAACACCCCACCACCACCCTCCCCACACAGAGTAGAGGCTCCCTGGGAAAAGAGACTCAGTGTCCAGGGCTCCTGGGTCAGAGAGACAAACCCCAAAGCAGGAGCTCTGGTCCCAGGCCTAGACCCCCTGCATCCCTGCACTTGGTAAAGCTGGGGGAGTGGACCTGGGACTCCAGGGCCCCATCAAACCCAAGATCCAGCCCTCCCCAGGGTTCCCCTACTCACGCTGGAGCCTGCGGCTGGCCGGCTGGGCGCCTGCCTGGCCTCGCTGGTCTCTGCTCTCCTCTTCAAGGCAAGTTCCTGAAAACAGCCGCAGCACCACTTCTCTCCCCAGCCCTGTCGTTAATGGCTCGGCCTCTGACAGGCTCAGGGGCTGTGGATTGCAACACCTGCCCAGCCTCCTTCCCTCCCTTGCATTGTCGATGCTGGCGCGGGCAGCCCCTTCCTCCCAGGAAGGAGCCTGGGAGGGAAGCTGGTGAGGCCCGGGCAGCCTTCCTGCCTTGGGGGTCTCAAAGGGGCTGAGGGATGTGGCAACGTGGTCCCCCTCCTCTGCCTCCGGATTTCCTGACCTCAAAGCTTTGAGGCCAGCAGGGCCCAGGGTCCGACCCGGCTGGGTGCCATCCTCATGACCCCCATTCTAGGGCGGCATCTCTTGGAGACACACCCTGGCTTGAAGGCTCCCTCAGTCCTAAGCCTCTTTTTTTTTTTTTTTTTTTTTTTGCTTTTTAGGGCCGCACCTGCGGCATGTGGAAGTTCCCAGGCTAGGAGTTGAATTAGAGCTACAGCTCCCAGCCTACACCACAGCCACAACGACATGGGATCTGAGTCATGTCTGCGACCTACACCACAGCTCATAGCAACACTGGATCCTTAACCCACTGAGTGGGACCAGGGATTGAACCTGCATCCTCATGGGTACTAGTTGGGTTTGTTACCACTGAGCCACCGTGGGAACTCCCTAAGCCTCTTTTTGGCACTGGCCTTGGGGCCCTGATCCTTCCAATATGCAGGGGCGTGGCCTCCAGGTTACAGGGAATTCTGTAGGGCAGACCTTCTTCCATCTCCCCACTTCACTACGTGATCCCCACCGTTGCCCAAAGGCCAGGCAGACAGAAATGCAGACTCAGGACAAGGCGGGGGGTCCCCTGTGAGGCTCCGATCTTCGTAAGCTCCCTGGAAATGAGTAATGTTTATTCCTGGTGATTCTGCTAAACTGAATATGCTCTCATTGAGTAAAATGGACGCCCTTTTATGTCTTTCATGGTCTGTGTCCACGATTCCCTTGCCATTGTTTACAAATAATCTGTGCTTTTTTTTTTTCTGAAGAGGCTTCAGGCTGTTCACCGTTTATTGGATTTATGACCCAAGAAAGGTTAGGTACCAACAGACTAGCAGAGTGTCCATAACATATGATCCTTTTCAGAAAAAGCGGGCTTCTGAGTTTGTTGTGATGGGGCAGACCTGGGCTCCAGTTCTGGTTCCAGTTCGAAATAGCCAACTGGGTGCAGCAACATCCCTCAGGTGTCCCACAGGCCTTGCTCAGCAAATCACATTGACTCTGCTTTTCAAAATAGAACTGGAATCCTGGGTGGACAGGTAGTCGCTGTAAAGTTCAGCTTGGCCATTTGTTTGAGTATTTTCCTGATGAAAAGTTGGAGAATAGAAATATCACGTAACCCAGTTTACCCGCCAGCCCTAAGCCATCCTTTCTCTTACCCAGATCATTGGAATGGCCCCCTCCCTGGTCTCCCACTTTTGTTATCCTCATCCTGTCTATCGTTCCTCCAACGGCCAGTGGGATATTGATCAGACAGAAACCAGTTCATGTCATCATCTGCCCTAAACTCCCCGTGGCTCTCATCTCACTCAGAGTCAAAGTCGAAGCCCTTTCAGTGACCTACAAAGCCCCACTCAAGCCCCATTCCCTTCCTGGCCTCCCTCCCCCTTGCTGCTTGGCTCATTATTTCTTGGACTTGTAAGGCCCCCTCCTGCCTCAGGGCCTTTTCACTTGCCATTTCCTCTGCTTGCACTTTTTTCCCCCAAATAACTACGTGGTTCACTCCCTCCCCTTCTTGAGGTTTTTGCCCAGATGTTGCTTTCTCATTGAGGCCTTCTCTGGCCACCCTTAAAAAAAATTGCAACCACCCTCTACCCAGCTCTCTTTCCCCCATTACCCTTTTCGCTGTGGGACACTGGCTGTCCCTGGCCCCACCTTCCACTTTGAATGGAAGCTCCATGAGGGTGAGGGTTTTAGTCTGTTTTGTTTAAAACTTTATTTCCAGTGTCTTCAACACTCTCTGTCCCCTATCGAGCCCTCAAGACATATATATATATATATATATATATATTTTTTTTTTTTTTTTTTTTGCTTTTTAAGGCTGCACCCTCAGCATGTGAAGGTTCCCAGGCTAGGGGTCGAATCGGAGCTGCCAGCCTACACCACAGCCACAGCCACACCAGATTTGAGCCACGTCTGTGACCTACACCACAGCTTATAGCAACGCCAGATCCTTAACCCACTGAGCAAGGCCAGGGGTTGAACCTGCAACCTCATGGTTCCTAGTCAGATTCGTTTCTGCTGCGCCACAACAGGCACTCCTGAAGACCTATTTCTTGGATGAAGGATGCAGTGGATGCATCTTCCTCCCACTTCATCATACTTGTCCCCAAACCCTGTGTACCTTGTCTCGGTAAATTATACCACCATCCCCACTCCCCCAGGTCACTCAACCCAGGGACCCAGGAATCCTTCTTCACACCGCCTCCTCCACACTCCCACAGCCAGCCAGTTCCTGGTGCAAGAGAATGAACTTTTTGTTTATCATCCAGAGAACATGTTCCTTGAGCAGGTGCAGGGGCATGATGGTGAGCAAAGCAGCCTCAGTTCCTGCCTTGATGGAGCGCTGGGTCTTGTCAAGAACTCTGAAATCCATCCCTTCTCCCTGCCTTTGTCAGGTGTCCTCCTCCCACACCCACTCACACTGCAGCCTCCCTCCTGAGCTGATCCCCTATGACCTTTGGCTGGCCGAGTCCTGCCTCTGCCCTCACTCAGGCATCCTGCGCCCTGGGTATCCGTCTAGGCGGGGTCAGGTGCCCTCCCTTCTGGGCGATCCTGTGATGCTGCAGTGGCTGTGGGCCATCTGCCTCTTCTGTTAGATCGTGAACTCCTTGAGGGCAGAAACTGCGTTCTCATCTCTGCCTCCAGCCTCAACACAGGGCACACAGAGTATCTACTGGATGGTGGAATCTTGGAGAAGTTCTTTACTCTCTCCAAGCCTCAGTTTCCTTATCTGCCGCAGGGATAATAACTCCTCCCAGGGACTCTGTCAGGAGCGAATGAGCTATGAGAGGTATAGAGCTAGCATGGTAACGAGCACTTAGTAGGTGTTCAAGAAAACTCTTCTTCGCCTCTGCAGCGTTTAGTATGTCAGAGAAAGATTTTACTGACCTTATCGGTTCTGTCTTCTCCAGTGAGGACCTGCACCAGTCAATGGAGCTGCAGCAGCCGAGATGAAAGTTAGACTTAAGGAAGAACTTTCTGGAGTTCCCCTTGTGGCTCAGTGGTAACAAACCTGACTAGTATCCATGACGATGAAGGTTCCATCCCTGGCCTCCCTCAGTGGGTCAAGGATCCGGCGTTGCCGTGAGCTGTGATGTAGGTTGCAGATGCAGCCCTGGTGTGGCTTTGCTGTGGCTCTGGCGTGGGCCAACAGCTGCAGCTCTCATTCGACCCCTAGCCCGGGAACTTCCATATGCCACACCTGGAGCCGCAAAAACAAACAAACAAAAAAAAACAAAAAAAAAAAGAAAAGAAAGGAAGACCTTTCCTTAGGTAAGAGGCATTAGCATACAGAGGCTGAGAACTTAGACTGCTTAGTTTTCCCACTTAAGGCTGTGTGACTCTGGGCAAGTTATTTGACCTATTTGAGCCTTGGTTTCATCATTTTTATTTTATTTTATGTTATTTTTGGCTGCACCCATGGCATGTGGAAGTTTCAGGCCAGGGATCAAATCCTCGCCACAGCAGTGACAACGCTGGATCCTTAACCCGCTGAGCCACCAGGGAACTCCTCATCCTCTTTAAAATGGGGATAATGTTAGTATGTACTTCAGGAGAGCCTTGAGAGAAATCAGTGACGTAGTGTGTGTGTGAGAGGCTCATGGAACAGAGCCAGGCTCACAGTAAATGCTCAATAAATGTTTGCTCTGATGAGCTGGAAAGCACGAGACAGATGTGGAGTCATCTCCTCACTCCCACCTAGTGTCTGCTTTGTGGATACTTCCTCCTCCAGTTTTCTTGCCCCGCCCCCGTCTCCCTCAGACAGGGTGGCCTCTGTGGGTTGGAAACCCCAGTCTGGGAGCCCTGCAGGGGAACCCATTCTCGGCAGCCCTACTGAGGCTTGGGTGGTTTCTGTTTCTATTATTGCCTGTGATGTGTGGGGCTGCTGGGTGGGTCCAGGAGCTGCCTATTCCTGAGGGGCCCAGGCGGCCAGGTGGCCCAGCCAGAGTGAGTGTCCGGAAGTGGAGGCGTGCTCGTCCACCGGGGGCTGGTTTGGCTGGAACACAGCAGTCGGCTGAGATTGTGCAAACGGGTCATTGTGCAAACACGCCCCTGTGTGTGACCTCGATTGTGCAAACAGGTGTTTACTGGAGGCTGCCCGGCCTGGGCTACCCGCTTACAAAAAAAGTGGCTGAGCTGTTGACTCAGAAGGAACCAGAATCTGGACACTCATTCTTCCTTGAACACGCCCTGAACGTTCTGCCTCCCAGCCTTCGTTCGGGCCATTTTCTCTGCCTGGAGTGCCCTCCTCTGCTTCCATCTCTACTTGGTGAAATGTTACCCATTCTTCAAGGCTCAGAGAAAATGCCACTAAGTCTTCGTAGACTTTCCCCTCATTTGCATACTCGGAGCATTTGATGCACCTCGAAAGTCACAGGTCCTATTTTACCTTATGGCCCTTTCTAGACTGTGAGCTCCCTGAGGACCAGGACCTTTCTCTAGTCTCCTCTGAAAGTTTAGGAAACCAAGGCCCAGATAGGGAAAGCGACCTGCCCCATGTCACATGGCCAACCCTCAGCAGACCTGGGCTCTAAATTAGGTCTCTGCACTTTCTGCCACACGCATCAGCCCTCTTTTGACCCCTACCCCACCTCTGACCCTCCGTCTTTGCTGCAACCCCTGGGTGGTGGTGGAACTCCAGCTGGAACTTGAGGGATGGGTAGGATTGTACAGAGGAAGGAAGGGTATTCTGGACAGAGGAATAGCAAGACTGAAGGCCTGGAGGCTGGAAGGGGAAGAGTGCATTTGGCATCCATTAAAGAGAAAGGAAGAGGTAGCATGGGTCTGGGAATTGTGGGAGACGGTGGGGGCTGGGCTGCATCCTAGACCTGGAGATGACATTGACTCTGCATGGCCTTGCGTAGCACCTCACAGACCTGCCTCTCAGACCCCCATCTCCCCCTTGATAACTCCACAGGTACCCCCACTAAATATGCCCCCGCCTGAGCTCCTCCACTTTTTCTTCTGAAAACCTGCTTTTCTGTCCTGGCAAGTGGCATCTGGAGACCTGGACTTGCCCTGGATGCCTCCCTGCCTCTTACGCCCCACATCTGGCCTGTCACCCCTTCCCGTGGGGTCTGCTCCTTCTCTCCCATCTCACTGCCATGGCCACCATCATGACTCTTTGGGAGGATGGCAGCCACCTCCTGCTGGTCTCCCTGCCTTCATTCCTGGAATACTGTCCCTCTTCTTCTCAGCTGGAGGGCTCCTTTGCAAACACAAGTCCCAGCATGTCACTGATCAACTGAAAACCCTCCATTGGCTCCTCGCTGCTCATGGGATAAAGTGCAAAGTCATCCTCATGGCCTTTGAGGCCCTTCATCACCAGCTCCTGATCCTCCCCAACACCGGATCCTCATCTTTTCATACTCCCTTTCCCAGCCTCCTCTTCCCCTTCACAGGCCCCAAACCCCGGCCATTCCATGTCCCATCACTGTCTGGTCATGTGCTGCTTTTTCGTGGCCCCAGGACTTTTCCACACTGTTCCCTCTGTGTGGAATGCCCATCCTCCTTATGTTTGTGTCTGAAGAAATCCCTTTCATCCTTTAAAACCAGCTGAAATGTCACCTCCTCTGTGAAGCCTTCCTGGATTTCCCAGGCTGGGTTAAATGCTGCTCACCCTGGCTCCCAGGAGGCCAGGACTGGATTGGTGACCCTGGTATCCAGCCTGGGCCTGACGTGGAGGGGGGGTGTCTGTGAAAGGGTGCTGAGCAATTTGGATGTTGGACCTGGGTCTTCAGGCCCGAGGGATCCCTATTGGTTTACCTGCCAAGAGATCTGGAAAAATCTTTTCCACCCATTGGCAGCATGTACTACCCTCTTCTGGTTCCCTGGTGCTCAGATGGGCAGGATTTTCTGCCTTTGACTGGTGCCCCAAATGAGAGCTAAATCCATTAGGATATAATTGATACGGAATGCTAGAGGCCAAATGCAGGGTTCCAGCCTCTGAAGAGGCTGGGATGGCTGCCCACGTGCTCGCTGGGTGCCCACTTCTAAGGGAGGAAGCAGAATTCTAGCTTTGGGTGGGCAAAAGGGAAGACCCCCCCTCCCCTCCCCAGCTCCCACTTGTGGTCTGCTGGCCAGGAGGGCCTTATCTCTGCTCTCCGGGCCTTGGCCTGCCATGGTGTGATGGGGGTACGGTCCTGGTGGTGGTGGTGGCAGGGATCAGAGGCTGAAGTGAGATAAAACTCAGATACTTATCTTGACTTGGAGGAAACCTATCTGCTCTGCAACCCTGTGGCTGGCAGAGAGTCCCCAGGCCAGACTGGCTTCTGCCCTGGTTATGGGCTACCTTCAGTGATGGATTCAGGCAGCCGATTCTTGTCCCTGCCCTGGGATGGACAGGTGGAAGGGAGACAACAAGGGCATTTTTTCCCCAAAAAATCTTGCCAGGAGAAATAGCCAGGAGAAGTCAAATAACCTCGTTAAGGCAAGAGAGAAGTGAGGGCAGGTCCATAACTTTTGTGATGAAAACCTGGGATCTGCGTTCTTCTGCTTCCTGGGGTATCTTGACCTGGATCCTGAGAGGGAAGAGGGGGTCTGTTCCCTTAGTCCATGTCCTTTGTCCCTCCAGTCTAGACCCAGGGGTCACAGATGGGAGCTTTTGGCCACAGGTGAGCTTTTGGGTTGGGGCCCCCCCAGGAGCAGAGGGATGGTGGCCTTTGCAAACTCCTGTGGTTACAGCTGTTCTAATGAGTGGTCTAGACGTTGGGACAGGGCCTGGCCTACTAGCTCTGTCACCTCTCTGACCTCCCAGACTGTTCTGGTATGTTTCCTGGAATGTCCAGTTTATTTTTTTATTCTTTATTTATTTTGTTTGTGGTACCCATGGCATATGGAAGTTCCCAGCCCAGGGATCAAATCTGTGCCATAGCAGCAACCTGAGCTGCTGCAGTGACAACGCTGGATCCTTAATCTGCTGTGCTGCAAGGGAACTCCCTGTAATGTCCAGTTTATTCCACTCACTCCCCTGCCCCCATGCATGTCCCACCGTCTCACTTTCTTTCCATGTGTCCTCTCACACATCCATCTACCCACCCATCTCTCTATCTATCCCACCCCTCATCCATCCATCCCCCATCCATCTATCACACCCACCCATTCATTCATCCATCTACCACCCATATACTCACTCCTCGGCCCACCTGCTCCTCAATCCAGCAAATATTTTTGAGCACATACTACCAGTCAGGCCTTGCACTGGACTTGAGGATTGTGAGTGAATAAAAAGTCTGGTTTCCATGGTGCTTGCCAAGCAAAATTTCCACACCCTTAGGCTCTTCGCAGAACCTCTGCCTGCCTCCCATCCCTAAGGACACCCCTCTACTCGCCTTGAGGCCGTTCAGAAAGGAGGCAGCTCCTTCTCCAAGCTCCAAGTATCGCAGGGGCCAGGAATATGGTTGGATTTCCTCTTGATCCCAGGGTTGTATCCAGATGTGGCTTCTGGGTCTTCATTTGAAGCCCTTGCCCATGAAGCTGTGTCCCCTTCTTCCTTTCTCCATCACTCTTTTCTCCGGGCTCCAGTCCCTCTGCGGCATTCTTGATTTGGGTACCTGCCTCAGTCTTCCTCTCCACTGCCATTCTGCTACCGCCCGGGGGCGCCTTATTGGCCACATGGATGATGCACCGAAAGCCCGGTTCTTCAGTTCCTTGACCACTTTAGCTACTGATGCTGCGATCACACCATGGACCGCAGCATCACCTGGAACTGCTCAGCCTCTAAAACCTCACGCTCCAACACCTGTCTCTTTGACCACAGCCCTCCTCCCCCATCTAGCTCTTACCCTCCCCCATAGCTCTGCTGCTCTGAGCTCAGAGAAGCCTCCAGGCATCGGTTCCTTGATTTCTTCTTCTCTCAGTCGCCTTGCTTGCTTGCTTTTTAGGGCCGCACCTGCAGCATATTAAAGTTCCCAGCTAGGGGTCGAATCAGAGCTGCAGCAGCCGGCCTACACCACACCACAGCCACAACAACATGGCATCTGGGCCTCGTCTGCAACCTACACCCCAGCTCACCGCCATGTCGGATCCCCAACCCACTGAGCAAGGCCAGGGGTTGGACCCGAGTCCTCATGGATACTAGTTGGACTCGTTTCTGCTGTGCCACAGCAGGAACTCCCTTGATCGCCCTTTTTTTTTTTTTTTTTTTAGTGGTATTTTTTTGTTACTCTTTCCTTTTTTTTTTTTTCCCCCTTATTTTGCTTTTCAGGGCCACACCTGTGGCATATGGAAGTTCCCAGGCTAGGGGTCTAATCGGAGCTGTAGCCGCCGGCCTACCCCACAGCCACAGCATCTCGGGACCTGAGCTACTTCTGCGACCTACATCACAGCTCATGGCAATGCTCAATGCTGGTTCCTTAACCCACCCAGTGAGGCCAGGGATCCAACCTGCATCCTCAGGGATACTTGTCGGGTTTGTTAACCACTGAGACACGGCAGGAACACCACCCTTTCCTTTTTTATGTTAACCCTCAAGTTTTTTCAAATTGTTTATTTTTGGTTGTACCTTCGGCATATGGAAATTCCCAGTCCAAGAATCAAACCTGTGCCTTAGTAGTGACCCAAGCTCCTGCAGAGACAATGCCCATTGCGCCACAGTAGGAACTCCTATCATTGCCTTTCTTCCTTTCCTTCTCCCTCCGGAGCCCAGCAATAACTCACTGATGACTTGGTACCTTTGCATCCCTGTCCTCCCACCTCCCAGCCTCATGGACCGCGCTGCGTTTGGCTGTCTCCCCCGACCCACCCCACCCCATCCCAGTGTGGGGCCTGTGAAGACCCTCTTGGAAGGTCAGATGGGGGCCTGGTCCCATTTCTCCTGGGCCCTCAAACCATCCCTCAAGCTCTCTTCTTGTCCTCTGTCCCCAAACTTGCCCCTCAGTCTCGAGGCCCCTTTTTAAGACCCCCCCCCCCCGGAGTTCCCGTCATGGCTCAGTGGTTAACGAATCCGACTAGGAACCATGAGGTTGCAGGTTCGATCCCTGGCCTTGCTCAATGGGTTAAGGATCCTGCGTTGCCGTGAGCTGTGGTGTAGGTCGCAGACGCGGCTCGGATCCCGAGTTTCTGTGGCTCTGGTATGGGCCAGTGGCTATAGCTCCGATTTGACCCCTAGCCTGGGAACCTCCATATGCATGGGCGTGCTCCAAGAAATGGCAAAAAAGACCAAAAAAAAAAAAAATTCCCCCCGCCCCACCAATTCTCAGTTGGCCACTAAGGCTCATCTTGATGTTCTCACCCCCAAACATGCCTATCCTGGCCTTTTCCAAGAGGAGGAATCCCTCCCATGGCCTAAAGCCGACTTCTCCTTCCACCTTTCTTCCAAGTCCCTCCCACTTCCGGAGCGATCTTCACCACCATTTCTCCCCCGGCTTTTGTACTAAGAATAACTCCCATAACTTCCTCTATTGAGTGCTTCCTGGGTGCTGTGCTCTGCTTTGAATGATCAATCTTTATGGCTGTTCTGTGGGGTCTGTTATCACCATCACCCCCAGACCAAAGATGGAAAAACTGAGAGAGCTGGCAAATGGCAGAGCTAAAATCTGGTTCTGAGCCTCGGCAGCCTTTTTTTGCGGGGGGGGGGGGCGCCAACCATGGCATATGGTAATTCCCAGGCTAGTGGTTGAATTGGAGCTGTAGCTGCTGGCCTAGCCACAGCATCTCAGGATCTGAGCCACGTCTGCGACCTACACCACAGCTCACAGCAATGCCAGAACCTTAACCCACTGAACAAAGCCAGGGATTGAACCCACATCCTCAGGATACTAGTTGGGTTTGTTACCACTGAGCCACAGTGGGAACTCCCTGAGCCTCAGCAGCTGGACTTCAGATTCTGTACACATGTCCACTCTGTGTTATGCTGCTTCTGGGCTTTTCTTGATGCATAGCTCTGAGAGCAATCTTGCACCATGATCCAGTTTCTCTTATTCCTTCAACATATTTACTTTTTGGAACCACCCTATCTTTCTCCTCTCATTCATGGCCAAAAGATTGTAAAGATTTGTCAACATTTACCTCCTTACCGCCCACTCAAATCTGGCTTCCACCCCCTCACCCTGCAGGAGCACTCTCTCATATCACCCACAACGTTTGGGTCACCAGATTCTTTCTAGTCCTCTTCTGACTCAGCTGGGCTCCTGGATGTGCTAATATCAGCCTTCTATTCCTTTGGACTTATGGATTTTTAATTTGTTTATGTACTTATTTTTGGCTGGACCCATGGCATGTGGAAATTCCCAGGCCAGGGATTGAACCTGAGCTGCAGCTGTGACCTGTACCACAGCTGTAGAATATTGGCTCCTTAACTCGCTGAGCCACAGGGGAACTTCCTTAATGTATTTTTTAAAATGACCTTTTTTTTTTTTTTTTTTTGCCTCAGTGGCTTGATGTGGAACCTCAGTTCCCAGACCAGGGATTGAACCTAGGCTTCAGTGATAAAAGTGCTGGATCATTTCCACTAGACCACCAGGAAACTCCTTTTTAAAAGTAAACTTTTAATTGAAGAATAACATGTATATACCATTGGAAAATGGTAATTATAGTTTTTAGCTTTATTGTTTATGTGTATAATTATATAAGTATGTGTTTTTAAGCTCTTGATTTTGAGATCACTTCAGATTTGTAGAAAAGTTACAGAAAACTTCTGTCTCCCCTTCACCCAAAGCCTTAACATTTTTACCAAATTTTCTATCTATATATCATCTATAATGGGCTGAATTGTGTCTCCCCAGAATTCATATGTTGAAATTCCAACCCTTAGCAGAAAGTGACTATATCTGGAGATAGGGTCTTTAAAGAGGTGATTAGGAGTTCCCACTGTGGCTCAGTGGGTTGAGAACCCAATATGGTGTCCATGAGGATGTGGGTTTGATCCCTGGTCTTGCTCAGTGGGTTAAGTATCTGACATTGCCGTAAGCTTCAATTTAGGTTGCAGATGTGGCTTGGATCCTGCGTTGCTGTGGCTGTGGTGTAGGCCCGCAGCTGCAGATCCAAATCGACCCTAGCCCAGGAACTTCCATATGCTGTGGGTGTGGCCCTAAAAGGGAAAAATAAGGGTGATTGATTTAATATCAGGTCATGAATATAGGTCCCTAATCCAGTGTGACTGGCGTCTTTATAAGAAGAGGAAGAGACCAAGGGATGCTCACACATGCAGGCACAGGGAGAAGGTGTCCAACTACAAGCCAAGGGATGAGACCAACCCTGCTGGTACCTTCATCTGACTTCCAGCCCCCAGAATTATGGGAAATAAATTTCTATTGTTCAAGCCATCTGATCTATGGTATTCTGATATACACATGCATATATGTACCAATTTTTTCTGAATCACCTGAGAATAAATTGTATGTGACCCTCCATCACCCATAAGCACATCCATTGTGTATTTTCTAAAAGTAAGGACAGTCTCTTGTGTGATCACGGGTACTATGATAAAAATCAGAAAATGAACACTGTTGCAATAATATCTAATCTTCAGCTCTTATTCAGGTTTCACCAATTATCCCTAGTTGTATATTTTTAAATGTATTATGTAACATTTAATAGCTAAGAATACTTGAAAATTATGACACCTACTAGTAAAATGATCATCTACCCACCCATCACCCAACTAAGATCGAGAACAGGGGTCAATGACCTATGGCTGACAGGCCAGCTCTGACCAACAGCCTGTTCTGATAAATAAGGATTTATGGGCTTGTGGTTATGTCCATTCATTTACATATCGTCTGTGGCTGCCTTTGAGGTACCACAGCAGAGCCGAGTAGTTGTGACAGAGAGCTTATGTTCCGCATGCAAAGCCAGAAAGTTTACCATCTGGCCCTTTACAAAAAAGTTTGCCAAACTGTGGTCTAGAGCAAAGCTGTCCAGCGGATCTTTCTGTGTGGATGGAAATGTTCTCTTGATCTGTGCTGTCCAGTAGACGAGCCACTGGCCACATGTGGCTATCCAGCACTTGAAATTTGGCCAGTATGACTTGAGGAACTGAATTTTGTTTTGTTTTATTTATTTTTATTTTTTGCTTTTTAGGGCCGCACCTGCGGCATGTGGAGGTTCCCAGGCTAGGGGTCCAATCAGAGCTATAGCTGCTGGCCTACGCCAGAGCCATAGCAATGCCACATCCAGGCCGTGTCTGTGACCTACACCACAGCTCATGGCAACGTTGAGTCCTTAACCCCCTGAGCGAAGCCAGGGATGGAACCTGCATCCTCAGGATGCTAGTCAGATTCGTTTCTGCCGAGCCACCATGGGAACTCCCAGCTTTTTCATTTTTATCTCTGTTTAGTTCATTGGGTAGCTATGCCAAAAATTATTCTTATCCATTTCTTATTAATAGGTGTTGAGGTAATTTCCATTTTTTCCCTGTAGGGCTATTTTTATACATCTTTGTTTTTTCACTGTGCATAAGTTAATTTATTTTTTAAAAATTTTATTGGGGAGTTCCCATCTTGGCGCAGAGGAAACGAATCCGACTAGGAACCATGAGTTTCTGGGTTCGATCCCTGGCCTCGCTCAGTGGGTTAAGGATCTGGTGTTGCCGTGAGCTGTGGTGTAGGTTGCAGACACGGCTCAGATCTGGGAACTTCCATATGCCGCGGGTGTGGCCCCTAAAAAGACAAAAAAAAAAATTTATTGGAATATAGTTGACTTACAGAGTTGTATTAATTTCAGGCATAGAGCAAAGTAAATCAGTTATACATATGCATATAGCCATTCTTTTTCAGCTTCTTTTCTCCTATATAGGTTATCACACAGTATTGAGTAAATTTCCCTATGCTATACAGTAGGTCCTTGTTACCCATCTATTTTATATATAGTAGTTGCGTATATATCTTTCTTGAGACCCAAGTTCATGAGTTTCTTTAGAAGAGTTGCCGGGCAAGTAGAATTTGGAAATATTCAGACTTAGTCGACCCCATCTTGTTTTCCAAAATTCTTGTACTAATTTTCATTCCCACCAGCTAAGTGTAAACGTTCCTGCTGATCCAGATCTTTACCAGACCTTGGTGGTATCGGACGTCTTCATTTTTGCCAGCATGGTGTAAAATTGTAGCTCATGTTGTCTTAATTTACATTTTCCTGATTTTCATATGTTAATTAGCCTTTCGTGGTCCACTTCAAGAAATGTCTGCTCATGTCTTCACTGGGGTGTCAGTTTTGTGTGCCGCCGATAATCTCCCCCAGTTGGTGGCTTTTTTTTTTTTTTTGTCTTTGTCTTTTTAGGGCCACACCGACGGCGTATGGAGGTTCCCAGGCTAGGGGTCTAATCAGAGCTGTAGCTGCCAGCCTACACCACATCCACAGCAACGCCAGATCTGAGCCACGTCTGCATATAAGTGGTATCATATGGTTTGTCTTTCTATTTCTGACTTACTTTACTTAGTATGAGACTTTCTAGCTGCATGCTGCAAATGGCATTATTTCATTCTTTTTTATGGCTGAATAGTATTCCATTACTCTTCTTAATCCATTCATCTGTCAATGGACATTTAGGTGTTTCCATAGTCTTGGCTATTGTGAATAGTGTTGCTGTGAACATAGGGTGCGTGTATCTTTTTGAATTGTAGTTTTGCTGGATCATATGGTTGTTCTGTATTTAGTTGTTCAAGGAATCTCCATTCTGTTTTCCTTAGTGGTTGTACCACTTTACATTCTAATGTGGTTTTTCTTAATTTGTTAATGTGATGAATAACATTTATAGATTTATAACATTAAACATCTTTGCAATTCTAAGATAAACCCAAATTGGCCGTAATGTACTATCATTTTTATGCACTGCTAGATTTATGTTGTTGTTCCCTTGTTTAGGATTTTTTGCGTCCATGCTCTTGTGTGAATTCCTTTCTCATACTCCTTGTTGGGTTTTGGCCTCGAGGCTATGCCAGCCCCATGGAATGAGCTGGGAAGTGCTTTGCCTTCTGTTTCTGTAAGATTTTGTATAAGTTGAAATGATCTGTTCCTTGATAGAGTTCTTCAGTGTTCACTTTCTGTCCTGCTCATCTCTTCTGGATCTTCTGTATATTCCTTACAATTTCTTTTAATATAAAATTTTGGAGTTCCCATCACGGCTCAGCAGGAATGAATCTGACTAGAATCCGTGAAGATGTGGGTTTGATCCCTGGCCTCACTTGGTGAGTTAAGGATCCGGTGTTGCTGTGAGCTTTGGCAAAGTTTGCCGACACGGCTTGGATCCTGAGTTGCTGTGCCTGTGGTATAGGCCAGCAGCTACAGCTTCAATTTAACCCCTAGCCTGGGAACCTGGCTGCAGATGTGGCCCTAAGAAGATGAAAATCAAACGAACAAAACAGCAAAATTTTGGTGAACTCTCTCTTTTGTTATTGATCAGTGTGACCACAGGTTTGTCTTTTTATTAATCTTTCAAGAAGACTAATAATTTTTTTTTTTTTTTGGCTATGTCCACAGTATGTGGAAGTTCCTGGGTCAGGGACTGAACCCATGCCACAGCAGCGATCTAAGCCTCTGTAGCGACAACCACTGTACCACAGGAGAGCTCCCAGGAAACCAATTTTTGATTGTTGATTTTTTGGTTTGCTTTGCTTTTCATTAATATAATTTTCTTTGAGTTAAATTAATTTTTCTTTTTAGCTTTATTATGATTTTTGTTTTGTTTTTGTTTTCTTTGGGTTTATTCTATGGTTCTTTTTATAACTTCTTGGCTTTTTTTTTTTTCTTTCTTTTTAGGGCCTCACCCATGGCACATGGAGGTTCCCAGGCTAGGGGTCAAATCGGAGCTGCAGCTGCTGGCCTATGCCACAGCCACAGCCACAGCAACACCAGATCCGAGCCATGTCTGCGACCTATGCACACACAGCTCACGGCAACGCTGGATCCCCTAACCCACTGAGCCAGGCCCCAGGGATCGAACCCGCAACTTCACAGTTCCTAGTTGGATTCATTTCCACTGCACCACACTGCACCACACGGGAACTCCATCTTAGCCTATTTTTTCCCCTATGCTTTCTCCCCTTCTTTTCTTGCTTCTCTCCACTTTGGATGTATTGAGTTTCTTACTGTATCCTTTTCTGTCCCCTTTGTGGGATTTGAAATTGATACACCCTACTGTACTTCTAGTTGTTACTTTTGCAGTTCTTTTCCACATACTAATGAAATCTAAGGTAGTTAGTGTTTCTAAACCCCTTTCCAAATCATACCAGTTGGGACCCCTTCAAACTCTGATCTACAGATTTACTTGCTATTCCTGCGCAGCGTTTTGGTTCTTCCTTTCTGTCTCCATCTATTGTGATGATTTTACACAGTGTTTCTATAGACTTATCTCCATGCATGTTTATTAATTTCATTGCCCCCCATTCTTTCTTGCACATCAGACCTTCCTTCTGGGATAATTCACAGGTTCCTCTAGTAAAACTCTGTTAGTGGCAAACTCTTTTGCTTCTCCGGGAAAAACAAAATTCCATTTCCCCCTCACTCTTGGAAGATAGTTTTTCTAAGTTCCCAATTCTAGGTTGACAGTTCTTGTCCCTCGGTGCTTTGAAGATATTCCCTGTCTGCTGGTTTCACAGTTGCTGTTTAGGTGTGTTTCTGATTATCTTTCCTTTGCAGGGAGTATGTCTTTTCTACAGAGCTACTTGTAAGATCTTTGTCTTTGGTGTTAATGCAGCCTCTTGTCTCTTCAGCTGGGTCTGAGTTGCTGTTTAACCCGTCTGATGCATTTTCAGTTTCAATAGATATCACTATCATTTCTAAAGGTTTTATTTTCTTTCGCTCCAGATCTGACTAGTCATTTTAAAAGTTCTCCAGTTACTTCATTACTCTTATGATTTTACTTTTATTGCTGTGAACATTTCAATTGGCTATTTCATGTACTGTAACAATTATCGTGTCTGATATCCTTAGGGAATCCAAATCTATGGTTTGGTATTTATATTTATTCTCATCTTTTGTATTTGATTTTTTTTTTTTAAGTGTGGGTTTAGGGAGTTCCCGTTGTGGTGCAGGGGAAACATCTGACTAGTATCCATGAGGACGCAGGTTCGATCCCTGGCCTTGCTTAATGGGTGGGGATCCGGCGTTGCCATGAGCTGTGGTGAAGGTCGAAGATGAGGCTTGGATCCTGTGTTGCTGTGGCTGTGGTGTAGGCCGGCAGCTACAGTTCCAATTTGACCCCCAGCCTGGGAACTTCCATGTGCTTGTAGGTGCGGCCCTGAAAAAAAGAAAAAGACGTTGTGGGTTTATACGTATATTCTTTGGGACTCCTGGGTGCCTAAGTTGGAGATGCTGTCCTCCAGAGAGGACTTTTGCTTTTGTCTGGGGTCAAGGGACACCACTGATCTGGGTTCGCCTTACCGTCTGTTGAAGGTCCTGGGTTAATTTTAAGGTGACGGCCCCCATTTGAATCTGTCCCAGTCTTGGTCTCCTGACAGTAGAATTTGCTCTCACTCCCTTGTTTTCTTACAGCTCCCTTCCTATCCAGATGGGGAAAAGCTCATTTTTTTTTTTCCACTAATCCTCTGCTGATGTTGCTGATGGCTTGGAGGAGTCCCTTATTCCACATGCCTAGCAATGCTTTAAAAGGCACTTCCTTCCCGGAGTTCCTGCTGTGGTGCCACGGGATTGGCGGTGTCTTGGGAGCATTGGGATGCAGGTTCGATCCCTGGCCTGGCAGAGTGGGTTAAAGATCTGGCGTTGCCGCAGCTGTGGCTTAGGTGAAAACTCTGGCTTGGATCTGACCCTGGCCTGGGAATTCCACGTGCCTTGGGGTGGCCAGGAAAAAAAAAAAAAAAGGCACTTATTTCCAGGGAGCTGGTTAGTTGTCGTTGTGTGGGTCCGATATCCACAGTGTTGCTAGAAGAAGTTTTTTCCTTTTCATACAGCTCCCTACTCTCTCTCGTGGTGTGTCTGTTTTTCTTATCTCCAGGTTATTAAACCACCTTCCATAGTGATGCTAGAGAGGAGCTCCCAAAGCAGAGATGTGACTGAGTCCCTTCCCTGGTTAAACCCCTTCCAGTGAACCCCCACTGCCCTGGGGATGGAGGCCCAGCTCTGCAAGGCCTGGCCCTTGCTAGTCGTTGGAATCTCACCTTTGTGGCTTCTAGCCTCAAACTCTATGCTCCAGTGATTCCTAGCTTTGTTCCCTCCCCCTCCCCCCTGAGTCCCTTCCCCAGTTATTTGCCTATTTCCTTGCTTTAGCCCCAAGATGCTTCTACTGCCTGCAATCCATTTCAACGCTATCCCCCACCACGAGTTTTTTTTCCCTAGTGGATAAATCTTATTTATGTATGTATTTATTTCCTGGATAAATCTATTCCTCCTATAAGACTCATCGCATGTGCTGCCTTCTCCAAGATTCTTGTCCCTGACCCCCTTCCAAGCTGGAGGAGGCATGTGTCCCCCAGGAAGACTCCTCTGTCTTCCCAAACTCCTGGTGTACCTCACTCTTCACAGTCATCATTTGTGTTATTTCCTTCTTCACTAGACTGGGGGTGCTTCTTGGGGTCAGGGATGGGTTATTCACACTGCCTGGCACATGTCCTGGCTTGAAGGGGTTGCTCCATAAACATTTATTCCTTGGAACAGAGGCACTTTTCCTGTCCTGAAGTTTCTCAGGCAGCCCTGAAGTTATTTGTTGGTTGGGAGCATTTTAATAGATGAACACATCATTGAATATGGTTTATGTGGGGTTCCCTCCAGGGCTCAGAATAAGAAAATTCCTTTTGGAGAATTCCCCTTGTGACTCAGAGGTAACGAATCCGACTAGTGTCCATGAGGATGCGGGTTCCATCCCTGGCCTCCCTCAGTGGGTTAAGGATCCGGCATTGCCGTGAGCTGAGGTGTAGGTCAGATCCTGCATTGCTGTGGCTGTGGTGTAGGCTGGCAGCTGCAGTTCCAATTTGACCCCTAGCCTTGGAATTTCCATATGTCGTGAGGTGGCCCTAAAAAGACAAAAAGAAAAAAAAGAGGAAAAGAAAAAATTCCTTTCGGAGTTCCCTTGTGGCACATAGTGGGTTAATAAGGATCCAGCATTGTCACTGCAGTAGTTCAGGTTGCTGCTTAGGCACAGGTTCGATCCCTGGCCTGGGAATATCCACATGCCACAGGTGTGGCCAGAACAAAAATTCCTTTAACTAAATGAGGTCTTTAGAAGTTGCAAAGGCTGATGGGCCTTGGACCTCCTTGTTGGGCATGTGCCTTGGTGTGGAGTTCAGTACTGTGAGATCCAGTTTCTATCTGGTGCTGTGCTGTGGCTGGCAATAATAATACTTATTGTATAGGTTTGTTAGAAATATTAAAGAAGATGCTATATGCAAAGCACCCATCTCAGTGCTTGACACATAGTAGATACTTAAAAAAAAAAAAGCAGGTTCTTTTTCCCATTAAAAATTGAATTCTTTGAGGATAGGAACCCCCTGTTATTTATTTCATTGGTTCTCACTCTTACCTTGTGCAAAACTTGGCACAAAAAGGACACAATAAATATCTGACAAATGAATGTGTGTAGGAAACCTCAACTTTCAGAACAGAACTGCCTTCTCGGGGCACCTGTTTTTTTTCCATAGCCTGTGGTTCTGCACCCCTGCCCCGGTACTTCGAAACCTGTCAGAAAATCAAATACAGATTTCTGTTCTCAAAAGACGAAACCTAGCAAGAGCTTAGACCCGTGGTGGCAACATCTAGCTTTTCTGAGCTCTAGCCTGCAGGCAGTCCACATGCTGGGGCCCCTGAGTCTGTTGTTTCCAAGACTGCCTGATGCCCCCTCTGTTTATATCCTGAAAGTGCTCCATCTGTTCTTGCCATCAAATCGTTTAGAAGATTGCTTTTTTATGATGTCACCCCATGTTCCCGACGACGTGAGGCCCCATATGAGAAGCCTCTTTCAGAATGAGTTCCTGGAAATATGTGTCCCTGTGGAGGAACTGCTCGGCTTCCTCCTTTCTGATCAGAAGAGTGTCGGAACATACTGTTTCATTTTTTTGCCCTGGCTGCCAGGAAACTCGAAGCGAAATGTCAGGATCAATCACAGCACCTGTGACAACACTTTAGCTCGCTATTTTTTTTTTTTTTTCTCCTTGAGCAATATGAACCTGTTGAGTGAATTAGTCTTTCTTGTTGTAAAGCCAGCTCATGTCCTTTTGGGAAAAAGATGAAGCACACATGGGTTTCAACACAGTGACAGCAGCAACAAGAAGGGAATGTGGTGAAGCAGGGGAAGAATTGGCCCTCAGTCGAGCCATGTAGGATGCTGGTTAAGAGTGGAGCTCTGGGGCCAGCTTGCCTCAATGCAAACCTCAGCCCTACTTATCCCTTGCTCAGGACTCTGGTGTAAATTACATCACTTTTTGGAATTTCCCCCGCTGTAAATAGGGATCTTCGTTGTATCTACTTTAAAGGTCGCCACAAGGATTTATGAACATAATTCCAGTAAACTACTTAGTACAGGGTCTGTGCAGAGTAAATATTTAATATATGTGAGCTGTTGCCAAGAGAGCATTGAGCATGGGTGGCTGGGCAGTGAGACGAGAGCCTCACTGAAGGATTCATTTTTTTCAAATACAAGTTTAACAGTTTCCAAACTGGAGTTCCCATTGTGGCTCAGTTGTAACAAACCCGACTAGTAACCATGAGGATGTGGGTTTGATTCCTGGCCTCACTCACTGGGTTAAGGATCCGGTGTTGCCATGAGCTGTGGTGTAGGTCACAGACGAGACTCGAATCCCGTGGTGGTGTGGCTGTGGTGTAGGCTGGACCTGCAGCTCCCATTCTACCCCTAGCCTGGGAACTTCCATATGCTATGGGTGCAGCCCTATAAAGAAAAAAAAAAAAAAGCAAAGAGTTTCCAAATTGGTGCCACATGTTAGTGGAGACCAATATGTAGCCTTATGACTCAGTCACTCAGCCAGCCACCACTAGGTGTGTTGATGGTTTTAACTTTAATGAAAGTTTTTTTTTTTGGCAGCCCCCTGAGGCATGTGGAAGATTCTGGGCCAGGGATTGAACCCCGAGCCACAGCAGTGACCCAGCTGCTGCAATGACAATGATGGATCCTTAACCCGCTGTACCACAGGGAACTCCAGGATTGAGTGTTAAGGGACTCATGGTGTTGGCAGTGGCCGGGCACAAGCACTTTATCCAGCGTCTCCCTCGAGGCCTCACCAGCCTGGGAAAGGCATCAGTGGGGTCACTTTAATAGTCACGACCTGTCCTTGGCTGGCTTCTGTTCCCATCTGTTCACCAGGATTTCCAGAGGCCTGCAGTTCTCGTTCAGTTATTTCTGGAAGCCTCCAGGGGCTTTTGCATGGTGTTCACAAAAGAGCCGAGCAGCTTGAGTTACCTCGTGGCATCCCGCACTGTGTTCTCAGGCTCCTGCTCCTGCCTCCCGCCCCTGAGTGTCCACCATCTGTGAGGCTGCCTGAGGGCTGTCCCAGCTGCCAGAGCTCTCCGGGGGGCACCCATGCCTGCATGCCCTCCGTGCTTCCCCTGGACGCTCCCCACAGCCAGAGTGGCATCAGCTTTCCTGCAGACCTCAGGACATCAGTTATATCATGGAGCTCCTTGAAGAAGCAAGGAGCCTGGTCACTTTGTCACATGGGTACTGAAGCCTGGCTGTTTCTGTATAGCACAGAAATCCTGGGGTGAGTTGCTCCATGAGTAATCCTTGCTGCCGCTCTCAGCTCTAATGTGAGTCCCAGGGACAGACTCAGGGACTGGCCCACTTGGCGAGACCCTCCCGAGGTCCCCCGCTCTCCTGCAGCCTAGGTTTCTGCTCCATGAGTGTCTCTCACGGCGTCCGCTGCCCCTGCCCACCCGCCTCAGATGCGGCTGAGCCCCAGGGAGAAGTGAGCTCAGACCCAGGCTGGGCTTGGTTACTATTTACAACCCCAAGGTCAGGAAGAGATGACCTTGGGAAGCACCCAAGTTCAGGGAGCGTAAAGGACTGGAGATGGGCTTTGGGGACTCTTTGCCCAGAGGGAGGTGCTGCAGGGAAGGAGGTGGACGAAATCTGGGGAGAGACGAGTGGAGGGTGGATCCATGATCCTGGAACAAGACCCAAGGAAAAGTCTGTGATGAAGACAGAGCAGGAACTGCTGGGGGTGGTGGTGGTGGGGGGCAGCTGAAACTGAGGGAGCACAGACGGGCAGAGGGCAGAGGGGAGAGAATTGCAAGGAACAGCAGGTGGTCATGCTCTCTCACCCTATGGATAAAGCATTTGGCAGGGGCTGTGCAAGTGTCCAGGGGACCCCAGGCTAATGAACAGGGACCCACAATGGCTAATGAACGAACCAGGGGACCCCTTGTAAAGTTGTAGCCTTCTTTACAACCAGTGTAACCTCAGCTCTTACATCTGTAATAAGCACATAGAATTCTGAGGATAAGTCTAGGAGACAGAGAAAGACAGAGAAAAGCCTTTGGTGAGGAGCAGGCGACCTGTGCCAGGGCCATTTCTGGGTGTGGAAGGGAAAAGAAATTGGAGGAGTTCCTGCTGGGTGGGGCGGAGGGTGGGCCCTGCCCTGCCAGAGAGCTGCCACCTCCTGGGTGGGCTTCCTCTCCGAATGACCACTGGGCAATCTCATTGGGCCAGATCCACAGTCATAGGAGGAAGGAGCACCAGGGGTCATAGGCTGAGTCCCTAAATATCCTGGGGGTTTAGGGAGAGGAGGCAGCCGAACAGAGCTGGCTTCCTCCAGGAAGCCTTCCAGTGGAGGTGATGGCGGAGGTGGGAAAGGACACGGGGGCATAGAACCCAGCCGAGTGGCCCATGCCAGGCTCAGAGGGGAAAGAGAAGCTGTGGGTGATGGGGATGTGGGATGCTGACTTGTTCCGAGGGCAGTTTGGGATGTGGCCCCAGTGCAGTGCTCCCGTTCCCCCTGTGTGTGGCCTAGAGCGGGGCACCGCAAACCTGGCTGAGTGCGGGGATAAAGGATGGGGAACCCTGGAAACTGATTTCTTTGGCAGGATTCCTGGCCGTGAGGAGGGGAAGGCGGAGGCTTCTAGAGAGGGTCAGGCCCTGGTCTTTCTGCTTGTACTTCAAACAGTCCCTGCCACCCCCAACTCTGTATTGCTCATGTCCCTGCAGCTTTGGGACAGCTAGAGGCTTTCACTACCAGACCCCAAGCCTTCCAAAGACTCCCCATGGTCTGATGGCTGGATGGGGTCTAGGAAATCCAGCACCAGTGTCTCCAGGGTCCCGGGACACTGCGACCCGGGCTCCTTGGTCACAAAGACCAGACCTGCTGGTCCATCGGCTGAGAGCCTTTGCTTCCTAGCCTGAGGAGATGCTGGTCTGTTCCTCCCACCTCTGCTCCAATCCTGGGCTGATGGACATTAGTGACCCCCCTCTTCCTGCCCAGCTCCCGAGTTCACTGCTGGACTTGCCTGCCATTCCTGGGAAAGAGGAATTATCAGCAGATCTCAGAATGGCATGGCTTCCTCCTGGACATGAGAAAGCAGAAATCAGAAGTGGCACTGTGGGGCTGCAAGCCCTAAGCTCAGGTTACAGACCTGGGTTCCCCCTCCTCATCCCATTTCACAGATAGAGCAACACAGAGGCATGGGGTGCGCGGGGGGTGGGGGGGGCACTGGAAAGCTGGGAATAAACCTCATCCACCTGCCTGGCCCTTGGGGAAATTGAGTCTCACCATGTAAATAGTGGTCACGATGGAGTCCAGAATCCCAGCTGTACACTATGCTCCCTAGACCTGCCCAGCGTGCCTCCTAAGCCTACTTCACGGAAGAGTCTGCTTTCAGCATCTTCACATCAACCAGACTGTGGCTCCTCCAAGTCAGGGACTGCATTCCCTCTTGCCTGAGACCCAAGGCCACAGCAAAGACTGCAGAAGTCCTTTCTCTCGTGGGTCTCCTGTGTCTTTCCCACAATGGTCAGCAGATGGCGCTGTGCCCCCAGCTTTGCCTACGGGCTCGTCTTGCTCTGGAAATTCTGCTCTGCCCATGCTGGGGGCAGGGCTGCAGCCTGGGAGGGTGCCATGAATCCTGCCAAGGGCCCTTTATGGCTCTTTTCCTGCCTCTGCTGTGGCTTCTGGTGGAGTGGGATGTCACCCAGGGCTGGCAGAGCCAGGCCTTGAGAAATCTGAGGACAAGGTCACATCATGCCCCTTACTCCAGTTCCTTGCCATCCTGAGAGACGCTTGGCTGCCCAGGCTGCCTGTTCTCTGTGCCTGAGTGTTTCGTTCCCGCCCATTTCTTTCTTTCTTTCTTTTTCTCTTCCTTCCTCCTTCCTTCCTTCCTTCCTTCCTTCCTTCCTTCCTTCCTTCTCTTCCTTTCTTCTTCTTTTTCTTTCTTTCTTCTTCTTTCTTTCTTTCTTCTTTCTTTCTTTCTTTCTTTCTTTCTCTTTCTTTCGCTTTTTAGGGTTGCCCTCCGCGGCATATGGAAGTTGCCAGGCTAGGGGTTGAATCAGAACTACAGCTGCTGGCCTAGGCCACAGCCACAGCAACACGGGATCCAAGCGGCATCTTCTGCCACCTACACCACAGCTCATGGCAACACCGGATCCTCAGCCCACTGAGCAAGGGCAGGAATCAAACCCGCAAACTCATGGATCCTAGTCGTGTTCGTTCACCACTGAGCCACGGAGGGAACTCCTTTCCTGCCTATTTCTATGTGCCGTGCACTGTGTGGGGTGTGGCACACACATCAGCTCATACATCATCACACGCTGTGTGAAGTAGGTACCCACTGTACAGATGAGAACATCAAGGTCAGGAAAGACCACTCTGCTGGCAAGTGGCGAGTGGGTCTGCAGCCTGGCATCTGTCTGACCCACGCTTGTGTTCTTACCCCCTGCACTGGACCGTAGCCATGTCCTGGAGGACTTATTGATCTCAGGCAAGGGCCCTACACTGGGGACCCTCTTTCATTCTCCTCCACCCCAGCTCTGGAGCCCTTTGTCCAACCACATGAGGCCCTAGGCTGAGCAGCCCGGGCCTTCCTGGTTGGGGTGTCTTATTCTGCTGTGGGTGCAGAGGGTGGGGGTCAGGCCGGGAGCAGCCACAGGGACCCTAGGGCAGAAGGGGTGCCCTCCAGTCCCCTGCTCCCTCACCTTCTTCTCCCTGCCATCCTTCTCCCTCTCCTGGCCTCGTTTCTGTTCTCAGCTCTCTGGATGCTTCTCCCTCCCGATTTTCTGCCCTCCGTTCTCCCGTTCACTCGGTCTCTGCGCTCCGTCAGCCTGTCTTTCTCTCTCTTCGTGTCTTGTCTCTCTCCAAAAGAATGGGTGTTAAGTGACAAGAGAAAAATGATCCCTCCTGCCAGGGTTATTAAAATCATGTTCTACAATTGAGCCGCCAGAGGAGCCCCGGTTAATGACAGATGATGAAGCCCCAGCTTCCCCACAGCTGGGAGTGAGGCGATAGGCCGGCTGCAGGATTACCAGCAATTACTCTGGGCAGAGAGGGAGCCGCGCTGCTCCTCTCCTTCAAATCACCTCCCTCCTGCTCCAGGGAGATAAAGTCTCACCCTTGGTAGGGAGGCTGGAGCTGGGGGCTGAGGAAGGAGGGGCCTGGTCCCCGGAAGCTGGCATCTCTCATGTCCTCAGGAGTTATTTCAGTTTACCAGGGATTCTGCATTTCTCCATGCATCCTTGGAGGCAGGCAAGGCATGATGCTGAGCCCTACGGAGGGCTCGGGGCCCAGAGAAGTAGGTAACTTGCCTAAGGTCACACAACCAGTAAGTGACTGAGCTGGTACTTGAACTCTCAACACCAGTGTCTTTTTAAAACTTTTTTTTTTTTTTCTCTTTTTGCCATTTCTTGGGCCGCTCCTGCGGCATATGGAGGTTCCCAGGCTAGAGGTCGAATCGGAGCTGTTGCCACCGGCCTACACCAGAGCCACAGCAATTCGGGGATCCAAGCCGAGTCTGCAACCTACACCACAACTCATGGCAACGCTGGATCCCTAACCCACTGAGCAAGGCCAGGGATCAAACCCGCAACCTCATGGTTCCTAGTCGGATTCGATAACCACTGAGCCATGATGGGAACTCCAAACATTTTTTTTTTCTTTTTGCTTCATTTCCTTCCTTTATTTATTTGTTTGTTTTGTTTTTGGGGGCGACACCCTCAGCATTTGGAATTCCGGGGCCTGGATTGAACCTATGCCACAGCAGTGATAATACCAAATCCTTAACCACTAGGCCAACAGCAAACTCCTCCAATGTCTTTTTCATTCATTAGTCAGCCTCGTCACCATGAATGGAACTTTGGAAAAGCAAGATGTTGTCTGGCAGAAAATGATAGACCTTGATCGACTAGGCTTTGATTCTGTTGACACCGCAATAAGAGTAAGCGAGTATGTTGCAGCAAAGGAGATTCCAATTAGACACTGGGTAGGACTTCCCAAAGGAGTGGGAGGTAATAGAGACTCTCAAGACTCATCAAGTCAAGGCAAAGTTTTGCCTTCTTTGATGGTCTTTCAGAACAAGGGGGACCATCTTAGCAGTCTTTCTGAGCTAGACAAGGGGCTGGAGTTACGGAAATCTGTCCAGTGGAGGTTGAGGGGGCCAGGGATGGGGTGTGCCAGGGTTGGGGGGACTTGACAGGGCAAATTGCAGAAGAGATAAGGAGGCCCATTTGTCAGACCCAGCCCTGAGGCCCAGAGCCCTGGGAGTGTGGGTGGGAGAAGATACAGGTGCTGCCTCTGTGGGTGGGGTCACATCTCCCCAAACCCTTCCATGGGCGGCTTGCTTATTTATATATTTATTTATTCATTCATTTATTTTTAGGGTCTTACCTGCCGTGTATGGAAGTTCTCAGGCTAGGGGTCAAATCAGAGCTGTGGCTGTCGGCCTACGCCGAAGCCATAGCAACATCAGATCCGAGCCGCATCTGCATCCTACACCACGGATCACAGCAATGCCGTATCCTTAACTCACTGAGCGAGGCCAGGGATGGAACCCATATCCTCATGGATACTAGTTGGGTTCTTAACCTGCTGAGCCACAGTGGAAACTCCCTATTTATTTATTTATCTATCTGTCTTTGCCAACAAAAGTGAGTGTATTCAGGAAGAGGAAGAGAAATGGCAACTTGGGAAGCATGAGCTATGGCAGACCGCAGGCAAATCCTGGGCAGCTCATTTAAGTTTCCCACTCTCTCTTTGGGTGACAGCTGAGGAATTATCACCCCCATTTTGCATATGAGGAAAATGAATCTCTGAGAGGTGTGTGAGTCAGATAAGGTCACACCCTAGGGTCCTAGTTCCACCCCCCGGCTCTTTCATGCCACCAGGCTGTGAGGAGGCCACCAGGGGAGCCAGCGATGTCCTGGAGGCTGCAAGCCGCCCCGCCCGATCCAGCGTCCTGCTCTGGCCTGACCACTCAGTCCCCAGCAGCCCCTGGGGGTGGGGGCTGATAGCACTGCAATCTGTGCAGGACGAATGACTATCTCTTTCCCATCTGGATTCTATTATTTTTCGGTTTATCCTGGTCAAAAAGCACAAGATGAACGTCTGGAGGAAAAAAAATATAATCTTGGAGAAAATTGAAAATATATATCATTGTTTGGGACTAGAGCGCCGAAGCCCTGGAGGCCGGTTCTTCCTGGCAAGTGGCTAGGGCCTGGCTCAGCCCAGCTTGGCCCGCGTGGACTCTCTGCCTGACTGTGGCCCCACGGGACCCCGTCCCTCCCTTGTGGGGCGGAGGACGGGCTCTGTCCAGGACCTGGTCTCCTGGGTGTCTAGGTGGGGGACGCTCTCAGAGAGGGCCGCAGGTCCTCAACTTCCTTCCCTGGGGACGTGGACCTGTTCTGAATATTTCTGGGGCCCCCAGACTGTTCCCTGTGGGAGAAATACCCACTTCGGTGCTGATGGCTAGTGTGCGCTAAGCCTTCACTGTGCCAGGTTCCCTTCCAAGCACTTTCCGTGGATTCGCAGGCCTTTTCATCTTCTTTATTCCTCACACCGACGCGTCGGAGAAGAACAGGTCCAGAGAGCTTAAGAAATGTGTCCATGTTCACTTACCTAGAAAATGGCAGAACCACTCAAATCCACTTCTCACCCACCAAGCTGGAAGCTGCTTTTCGTCGGCAGGAGAAAGGGAAGAAGGGGGAGAGAGAGAGAGACTGTGTGTGGTGAGCATGTGCGTGACCGCATGTGTCCCTGGGTGCGTTCCCTGTGTCCTTGACTGAAGGTGACTGCATGCGGTCATTTCTCTGTCCCTCCACCACCCACCTGCCCACTCCCATCCCTCTCTCCCTCCTCCCTCCCTCCACCCACCCACTCATCTGCCATCCATCTTTCATCTATTTATCCATCCATCCATTGTCTATTTACTCATCTACACATCTGCATCTGTCCTGTGTCTGTCTGTCTGTCTGTCTGTCTTTTGCCTATCTGAATATCCATCATCTATTTGTCTGTCAGTCAATCTATCATCTACTGTTTGTTTGTTTATTTGTTTATTGTCTTTTTAGGGCCGCACCTGCAGCATATGGAGGTTCCCAGGCTAGGGGTCGAATTGGAGCCAGCCTACGCCACAGCCACAGCAACACCAGATCCAAGCCATGTCTGCGACCTACACTGCAGCTCATGGCAACCCTGGATCCCTAATCCGCTGAGCAAGGCCAGGGATGGAACCCACGTCCTCATGGATACTAGTCGGGTTCGCTAACTGCTGAGCCATTTCGGGAACTTCTACCTTCTGTTTTTGGATGTGGGGTCCCCTGTGTGTCAGGATGCTTCCAAGCATGTCTGTGGACACACACGCACATCTGAACCTGTCTCCTAGGGGCCAGTATATATTCAGGTGTCCAGACATGTGACCCCTTCCACTCCCTCCCTGGAGACCCTTCCCCCACACCCAAAAAGCCACATGAGGGAGGGAAGAGGGGGGCTCAGCCTCAGCAAGCCTGCTCTGGGGCCTGGCTCCCCTTCGAGCCCCAGCAGAGAGTTAATTAAATCCCTCTCCCAACAAGTGTGGTAATTAGTGCTAATGGCTGGGCTTCAACTCGGCAGCTGAAGAGATTCCTGCTCTGTGTGTGTGTGTGTGTGTGTGTGTGTGTGTGTGTGAGTAGCTCTCAAAACTCAGGGGAAACCAGGGGGACTTTGGAGCTTCCTGTTCTTCTCCCCTCCCTGTCCCTTGATTTGGGGGCTCCAGGGGGCTAGGAGTGTGGTGGGTCACCTGCTCGCCTGCCTGGGAAGGGCCTGGTTGTAGTGCTCTTGGCCTGAGGACTCTGGCTCTCTGGGTGTCTGTGTGTGACTCAGAGTGCGTGTGTGTGTGTGTGTGTGTGTGTGTGCACGCGCGTGCACAGGCCTATGTACACCAAGGACACTAGCCTGTGAGCCTTGCTGTGTGTGTGTGTAAATGACCATATATGAGAGCAACGGGGACATGAATGGTGCGTCCTGGGTCACGTGGTGGCCCTGATCCGTGGACCTCAGGTGTGTGTGTCCATGACGTGTGTGTGATGTTGTGTTCCTGGGAGTTCTCGCTGTGTCTCGAGGTGTGAGTTTGTGCTCAGGAGGCGTGTGCCTCCGTGTGTGTGTAACCAAGAGAGAGGAGCAGCAGGGCAGCTGGCTTCTGGGCCTGACTGACACCCCTTGCAAATAAATGTGACAATGAAATATAGTCCTGGAATTGCTTTGGATGCTCCGTCAAGCAGGCGACGCGGAATAGGTGAGGTTGTGAAATGTTCCCCGGGGAGCTGCGGCGGCTGAGTGACAGCCTGTCCCCCGCTCCCGCCGCCCTTCCTGGCTCTCCCTCTGCGGGGCCCCCGGGCAGACGCCGCTCATTCTGGCCCACGGACAGGGAGGACTGGAAACCCCATTTCCACGGCCTGTTTGAAGGGGGAAGGGCAGAGGTGATCTGCCAGGGCTCTGTGCTTCCTGTCTGTCCTGTCATTCTCGTCAGAATGGAGCACCCCAGAAAAGGGCTCCATGTCCCTACTAAATATGTCCAGTCCCCCCTGTGGTGCACCCAGACCGGGCTCCCTGAGGACAGGCCATGTCTCCCCCCTCAGACTGGGGTCTCCCTGAGGAAAGGCCATGTCTCCCCCTCAGACTGGGGTCTCCCTGAGGACAGGCCATGTCCCCCCCCTCAGACTGGGGTCTCCCTGAGGAAAGGCCATGTCTCCCCCCTCAGACTGGGGTCTCCCTGAGGACAGGCCATGTCTCCCACCTCAGACTGGGGTCTCCCTGAGGACAGGCCATGTCTCCCCCCTCAGACTGGGGTCTCCCTGAGGACAGGCCATGTCTCCCCCCTCAGACTGGGGTCTCCCTGAGGACAGGCCATGTCTCCCCCTCAGACTGGGGTCTCCCTGAGGACAGGCCATGTCTCCCCCTCAGACTGGGGTCTCCCTGAGGACAGGCCATGTCTCCCCCTCAGACTGGGGTCTCCCTGAGGACAGGCCATGTCTCCCCCCTCAGACTGGGGTCTCCCTGAGGAAAGGCCATGTCTCCCCCTCAGACTGGGGTCTCCCTGAGGACAGGCCATGTCCCCCCCCTCAGACTGGGGTCTCCCTGAGGACAGGCCATGTCTCTCCCTTCAGACTGGGGTCTCCCTGAGGACAGGCCATGTCTCCCCCCTCAGACTGGGGTCTCCCTGAGGACAGGCCATGTCTCCCCCCTCAGACTGGGGTCTCCCTGAGGACAGGCCATGTCTCTCCCTTCAGACTGGGGTCTCCCTGAGGACAGGCCATGTCTCTCCCTTCAGACTGGGGTCTCCCTGAGGACAGGCCATGTCTCTCCCTTCAGACTGGGGGTCTCCCTGAGGACAGGCCATGTCTCTCCCTTCAGACTGGGGTCTCCCTGAGGACAGGCCATGTCTCTCCCTTCAGACTGGGGTCTCCCTGAGGACAGGCCATGTCTCCCCCCTCAGACTGGGGTCTCCCTGAGGACAGGCCATGTCTCTCCCTTCAGACTGGGGTCTCCCTGAGGACAGGCCATGTCTCTCCCTTCAGACTGGGGTCTCCCTGAGGACAGGCCATGTCTCTCCCTTCAGACTGGGGTCTCCCTGAGGACAGGCCATGTCTCCCCCTCAGACTGGGGTCTCCCTGAGGACAGGCCATGTCTCCCCCCTCAGACTGGGGTCTCCCTGAGGACAGGCCATGTCTCTCCCTTCAGACTGGGGTCTCCCTGAGGACAGGCCATGTCTCTCCCTTCAGACTGGGGTCTCCATGAGGACAGGCTATGTCTCCCCCCTCAGACTGGGGTCTCCCTGAGGACAGGCCATGTCCCCCCCCTCAGACTGGGGTCTCCCTGAGGACAGGCTATGTCTCCCCTCTCACACTTAGTTCTCTGAGGTGGGCTACATCTCCCTCCTCAGGCTGGAGCTCCGGAGGGCACAGCACTGCCTCCCTCTCTGACAGGGGCTCCCTTGAGGGTAGGGACATTTCCTCTGAGATTGGGAAACTCCTCGAGAGAGTGTTGTGTCCCTGGGCAAAAGCCTCAGTCACCCTTCAGCTTGCACACAGTGAATGCACATCTGGTTCTATGCACACAGGCAGGCATGCATGTTGGAAGCTAAAGAGCAAGTTTTGCACAGGCCTTGGTAACTTACCAGCTATGACCCCAGCGAGGTCCCCCTTCCACCTCATCCCTTGGGGGAGAGTTGAGGGAGTAACAGCTTCCACAAAGCCAGGGTGCTGCTCAAGGCTCTGGCCAGTGAGTTGGATGAGAGGCTTTTTTTGGGTCTTTTTAGGGCTGCACCTGCAGCATATGGAGGTTCCCTGGCTTGGGGTCGAATCAGAGCTGCAGCTGCTGGCCTACGTAGAGCCACAGCAACACAGGATCTGAGCCGCGTCTGCGACCGACACCACAGCTCATGGCAATGCCTGATCCTTAACCCACTGAGCGAGGCTAAGGATCGAACCTGTGTCCTCATGGATGCTAGTCAGATTCTGGCCCTGTTCCATCAACACACTCACTCACCCTTGCACACTAGCCCCCACTCCACCCCCATAATTGACAGAGGCTAAACCCCAGATATCTGTTCATAACGAACCAGTGTGTCAGGTTGTTAGGGCTGCTGCCATAACAAAGTACCACAGATTGGAGGGCTTAGCAGGAATTCATTTCTCCCAGTTCTGGAGGCTAGAAGTCTGAGCTCCAGGTGTCGGCAGGCTGGATTTCCTCTGAGGCCTCTCTCCTTGGCTTGTAGGTGGCCATCTTCTCCCTGCGTCCTCATGTGGTCTTCCCTCTGTGTGGGCCTCTGTCCTCATCTTCTCTTCTCAGGACATTCCTAAGGACCTCATTTGGCCTCCTTAAAGACCCGCTCTCCAAATACGGTCACATCCTGCGATACTGGGAGTTAGCGAGTGCTTCAACATGGAAATTGAGGAAGGGGGACCACGGTTCAGCCCACAACACTGGGAGACAGGAATTCTCTAGAACAGCGTTCTTTCTAGAAAACACCTTGAACCAGCCCTGCTTCAGTTTCCTCATCTGTAAAATGGGGATAATAACTGTACCTACTTCAGAGAGTGGTTCTGATAATCAACCAGTTAATCTGGAGCTCCCCCCCTCCACCGTGGCTCAGTGGAAATGAATCTGACTTGTATCCATGAGGACGCAGCTTCCATCCCTGGCCATATGCTGTGGGTGCAGCCCTAAAAAAAAAAAGCAAGCAGTTAATCTCCCAAAGTGCTGAGGGTCGTGCCTGACACACAGGAAGTGCTCAATAAATATTAGCTGTTTTGGAGTTCCCGTCGTGGCGCAGTGGTTAACGAATCCGACTAGGAACCATGAGGTTGCGGGTTCGGTCCCTGCCCTTGCTTAGTGGGTTAACGATCCGGTGTTGCCGTGAGCTGTGGTGTAGGTTGCAGACGCAGCTCGGATCCCGCGTTGCTGTGGCTCTGGCGTAGGCCGGTGGCTACAGCTCTGATTCAACCCCTAGCCTGGGAACCTCCATATGCTGCGGGAGCGGCCCAAAGAAATAGCATAAAGACAAAAAAAAAAAAAAATTAGCTGTTTTGTGGTCATTTATTAGTGTTTAGTATTGAGGCTTACATTCGGCCCGTTATGAGTGGTGCTGTACCTGTCAGGAATGGTGGGTCCAGGCAGCCAGAGGCTGTGAGCCAGGCCCAAACCCTTGAGGTGGGCTCCCTGTTTAGCACTGATGGCTTAGAAGATGGTACCTAAACTTGTAAGATTTTGTTTGCCTACCTCCAGTGATGGCGAGCTCATTTCCTCCCAGAGGTTCCTTGGTAGGAAGTTCTTTCTGGCTGCTGCCCTGCTTCCTTCTTCTGCTCTCTGTGGCCAGTCAGCAAGCCTGCTCCCATTTCTAAATGGGAAATTCCAGAGGCCCCGAAACAGCAGGCCTCTGGAATTTCTTTTGTCATCTGAGTTGTGGCCCAACCAGGTTCTTGGCCTATACAAGTGAGGCAGACTTTTAAAGAAAATGTTAATAACGCTATTATTTTTCTTGATTTAAGAATGTAATACATGGCCATTAGAAAAATCCAGACAATACAGGAAAATACGAAGAGGGAAGTAAAACCACCTATCACCCCAGCAACCAGAGATAAGCAGTATTAACATTCTTTAATTTAATTTTTGAAGAGACAGTACATTCACAGGATTCAAAATTTTAAAAATTATAAAAGGATACTATTCAAGGAAAACGTCCTCCCTGTACACCCCTGCCCTCTCGCCTTTGCTTTCTGAAAAAGGTGATTAATTGCTTATGTGTGTTTCCAGAGATGTTTTAAGATATATAAGGCTATTCAAGATCTTTTAAGATAGTATCAGACTATTTTAAAGGATATTTAAAGCTCTGTAAAGACACACACACACACACACACACACACACACACACACACACACACACTCTTATTCCTCCCCACCCCTCTTTATATTTACTGCTTTGTTTGCTGAACCGCACACAGCGAAACTCTTTTCCTATCTGTTTTCAAAGAGCAGATCTTTTACTTTTGCCTGTTGCACTTTGTCTTCTTGGTCCGAATGCACGGTTTTGAACCTTAGGAGTCATCTGACATTCTTCTGTTGGCTTTTGCAGCTTTATGACATCTTGTCATCTTTAGATGTATTTGCAATGACCCCGTCCAATGACATGGCCTCTGAATGATTTAATCAACACCCAGCACAGCTTCGATCAACATAGCACAGTATTTTAGCCAGCCCACATTTTACGAAAATCAAAGTGCTTCTCCTAGGACAGTATCAAATGCGTTTCTGAAATATCTGAAGTGTTCATTCTTGCACACCTCATCCCAGAACTGCTGTTGCACGTGGAGGTTTGCAGGACGTAACTTTTTTTTTTAATGGCAGCGCCCGTGGCCTCTGGAAGTTCCACGTTTCCGGGCCAGGGGTTGAATCCAAGTTGCAGCTGCGACCCACACTGCAGTTGTGGCAATTCTGGATCTTTTAACCCACTGAGCTGGACCAGGGATCGAACCTGCACCTCTGCAGTGACCTGAGCTGCTGCAGTTAGATTCTTAATCCACTGTGACACATCAGGAACTTCTGGGCATAAATTTTTAAATTATTTTTGTGGCCGCATCTGCGGCATATGGAAGTTCCCAGACTAGGGGTCGAATCGGAGTTGTAGCTGCTGGTCTACACCACAGCCACAGCAACACCAGATCCGAGCCTTGACTGTAACCTGTGCTGAAGCTCATAGCAATGCCAGGTCTTTAACCCACTGAGCGAGGCCAGGGATCGAATCTGCATCCTTATGGACACTATGTTGGGTACTTAACCTGCTGAATGGGAATTCCTAGACACAAATTTTTATTTTTAATTTTAATTAATTAATTATTTAATCTTTTTAGGGCCACACCCATGGCATATAGAAGTTCCCAGGCTAGGGGTTGAATCAGAGCTGTAGCTGCCGGTCTACACTAGCGTAGGATCCAAGCCGCATCTGTGACCCACACCACAGCTCATGGCAATGCTGGATCCTTAACCCACTGAGTGAGCCCAGGGATGGAACCTGAGTCCCCATGGATGCTAGTCGGGTTCATTACCACTGAGCCAGGATGGGACCTCTCCTGGACATAAAATTTTAAAGGGACCATTGTTGGCTCCTGGTGGCTTCTCTTTTCTTCCTGTAATGTTCACAAATGACCACAAACCACAGAGAACACTCTCCACCTGCCAGCTATGGCTGTGGACTCTCCATGCATTGTGTCGTTTACTCCCCCAAATACCCTTATAAGGCAGGTGCTGTCACTACGTCCGGCTTATAGGTAGGGAAGCAGTCTCTGAGAGGTGAGGCAACATGCCTGAGGCCACAGAGCTGGTAGGAGGTGGGGCCCAGGTCTGCTGGCTTCCAGGGCCCACCCTCTGGGCTTCTCCGCTCCGCTGCTGCAGGGGTTATCACGTCAGGTCTGCTGAGGGGTGTGCTGAGGAGTTTGCTAGGGATGGGCACCAGACTTCTGCCCCTGCATGGCTGCCAGTGGCCCAGGCTCCTTCGTGGGTTCTCTACTTCACCAGCTCCCAGAGGGGACCCACGCTTCCTGGCCCTTGTGAATATCCTTAATGTGGTTTTGGGGAGGGTTAATTCGCAGGAACTGCAGCAGCAGATTTGAGTCGGCTCACCCTGCAGCACCACCAGGGCTTATGAGGACTTGGTTGAAGTGTTAGGAAGGATAATGATGCAGGGCAGAGATGCAGAGGTGGGCCTCTCGAATTTCAGCCAGGTTCCACCCCTTCCTGCTGTGTTACCTTAGACAAATTACTCAACCCCTCTGGCCTCAGTCTTCACATGTGTAAAGTGGGAAGATTAACTGAGATGATGCGTGGAAAATGCCAGGAGGCGCTCTGTAAAGGACCATCATTATTATTGCAGCCATTCCAGCCTCGTTTGCCAGACTTCAGTGCCCCTGGCTGTCCGTGCTCCCCTCAGTTTCCTCCGCTAGTGCTTCGCCAGTGGGCCAGTTCAGGTCCTAGGCTGGGCAGGGCGGCGCTGGGCTGTAGAGCTCCATCCTTGAGGATCCCAGTGTCAGCTGAAATGGGGCTGCCAGGCTTGGAGAGAGGGAACCTGGGGCTGGGTCTCTGTCTTCCCCTGGCGCTGCCTGTCCCTTTCCATTAGCCTCTCAGTAAATACAGGTTTCCCGGTCCCTCCTGGGGGAGGATGGCTGAAGACGCACCCCTCCCCGACCCTGTGGCTGCTCTGTCTCTTGGCGTCTCTGGGTCTCTCCTGGGGAGACCCTGGCCTGTCTTCCTTTGTGGACGGGGGGCTCTCCTGGGAAGGGACTATGTGTCCTGCCTCAAACCAGGCTCCCCATGGCCTTGGGTCCATCTCCCTCTTCAGACCAGGGTCTCCAATGGTGGATGTGTAGATTTCCCCTCCCCAGAGGCTCCCCCAAAACAGGGTCGTGGCTGTCCTACTCTGACTGCCTTATCCCTCAAGATCAGGGTACCCACAGGTCGTGCCTCTCCAGACCAGGGGCCTCTGGGGACTTGCGTTGGGTCTTCCCTCTCAGGAAGCCCCCTGGGGCTCAGCCATGTAGGTCTCCTCTCACGCTGGGAGATGCTCAAGGTTTGCGGCTGTCTCTTCCCTCTCAGACTGGAGCCCTCTGGGGACAGGGGTTGGGATTTCCTGCTCAGACGGGGGCTCCCCGGGGGTCAAGTTATGTTTCCTCCCCTCAAGCTGGGGCTCTTCTGGGACAGGCCTGTCTCCTCCCTTGGACTAGCGCTCTTGGGTTGGGCATGATAGCCCCTGCCGCCCTGGCCAGGAGTTCAGTGCCAGGCAAGTAATTGAATTCCTGCACGTTAACAAGTCAATCATGGAGTCTTAATGAGTCCTGAGTAATCTCAGACATGCGTGTTAATTAAATAGCTGTCCTGGTTCTAATCCACGGGAAGTTAATCATTGGGGAATTAGGAGGTGTCAGGCAGGGAACTTCATTAAGACAGTGAGGGTGGGGCCTGGCCCGGGTTGGGGGGGAGGAGGGAGGCAGGGGTGGGGGGGCCCTGTCCTGAGTCCTAGAATGGAGGGGTGGAGGGGGCAGGGGCCCATCAGAGGAGTGCGGGTGGGGCACAGGGCTGCCAGGATATGCCTCCCCCTCTTCCAGGCACCAGGGTCAGAAGCCTACCCAGTCTCAGGCCTTGCTGGTGGCCCCTGCAGCCCTGGGCAGACCCCTCCACTCCTTTACCTCTCAGCCCCCAGCCTGACCCAGCCCCGGCCAGCCCATCCCTGCCCTGCCTCAGCCTCCCGTCTGGGAAAACTCAGGAGGAGGCAACAACATACAGAAAGTGCACACAGTAGGGCCACGCCTTTCTATGCAAGCGTGCATGAGCCTAGAAAGGCTCCATCAAGAGGTTCTCCAGATCCTGCTGGTGTTCACCCATCCTCCACCCTGCCTCCACCCCCTCCACGGTTCTCAGTCCCCCAGGAGGCAGAACCGCTCTGGAGGCGTCACCTGCCCAGCCTCTCTGGCTTCCTGTGGGTCTGACCAATGAGAGATTTCTGTGGGTGGCAGCCTGGTGGTCCCTTTAACCGTGCACACACCCCTGCAAACCGTCCAGTTGTTAAACCTTCTCTTGGAGCCCTTTGAATGACCAGTCTCTTTCTTGCCACAGCCCTGACTGAGGCTTTGAACAACCACTCAGGACTTAGAAGATGGCCCCGTGGAGTTCCTGTTGTGCCTCAGGGGTAACAAACCTGACTAGTATCCCTGAGGATGTGGGTTCAATCCGTGACCTCACTCAGTGGGTTAAGGATCTGGCGTGGCCGTGCGCTGTGGCGTAGGTTGCAGATGTGGCTTGGATCCCACGTTGCTGTGGCTGTGGGGTAGGCCGGCAGCTGTAGCTCCCATTCGACCCCTAACCTGGGAACTTCCATGTGCCACAGGTGTGGCCCTAAAATGCAGGAAAAAAAAAAGTCTCCATCAAGTGTCCTGGTCTCTATGGTGGTTGGAGATGGTCATATCCCACATTCTTTGCTTCTCTTCCCACTGAGAGTTGGAGTACGTTTTCTGTCTCCTCTAATTTAAGCTGGCTCTTGGCAGCTTTTATCAACATCAGAAGTGAGACTGTCTAACTCCCAAGGCTCAATCTTAAAGGGATCTGCAACTTTCACTGATAATACTGCTTATAATATTGCCTCTTGGTAGCAGGCTGCTGTGTGAAGTCTGACTGCCCCGAGACCACCACATTGTGAGGAAGCCCAAGCTAGCTTCATGGGATGCAGGCACATGAGTGTGATCTTGGACTTTCCAGCCTGATCCACTTGCCAGCTGAATGCAGCCAGTAGGGGACCCCAGCTGATCGCACACAGAGCAGAAAGACCACCTGACTCCTGACTGAGTTTCTGGCCCACAGAATGACAGAAGCAGTCATTTTAACCACTAGGTTTGGGGGTACTTTGTGATGTGACAGTAGATACTGGACACAGTCATCAAATGTACCCATTTCTTCGCTCTGTCATTCTCTTCTGAGGACACATGTCATTGGATTTAGGGCCTGCCAGTCTGGGAGGGTCTCATCTTGAGATCCTTACCTTAGTTCTATCTGCAAAGACCCTTATTTCAACAGGTCATATCTTGAGGATCCAGGTGGACATACCTTTGGGGGGCCACAGTTCAACCCACTGCCTTGGATAATTCGACTGTTGGGGCTTCTATGAGTCCTCTGATGGCGGTCCTGCCTGGGACATGGCAGTCACAGCCAACAGTGATTTCTTAGACCACTGCCAATTTGCATTGGTGTTCTCTGCATCCTTTTTTCTCCCTTGGAGGTAGAATCAGGGTAATTTCTCTGGCTGTATCCAAGCCATGGCCACAGGTGCTGACCCAAGCACAGGGCACTTCGCTAGACCATTACCAAAGGTCCCCTTTCTCCATAACCTCTGCTTTGTGAATCCAGTTCCCACAGGAGAGCATGAGGTTTCATGTAAAAAGCTCTCTGCAATCCACATACCCAGAGATTGTAGGCTTCCCTGATGGCTGGGTTTCTGAAATAGCTGGGGTCACCAATTGAGATGTGATCACACGTTCTCTGTGTCCTCACCATCTAGCTCTTTGATGAACCACCCTGGTGTCTGCTAAGTATTTGCAGGATTAACTTCTCTCTCTTCTAGGCCCCCACAGGGCTCCGTGGGAACATCTATGACTGCTTATTTTAGTCTCTGCTCTTCTTCCGTCAATGCTCAAGTTGCATCCCTGGCCCAGCGATGGGAGGATGAGATGATGGCTGGCTCACTTCAACAGGGGATTTTTTTAGCTGTGTCCTGGTACCTGCACATTGGGAGGGAACTTTCCCTATTCCCAGCCAGGTGGCAGAGGTGGCTTCACCGGCCCGGCTGTCTATCTCAAAAGCTTCTGAAGGGAAGCCTTTGTTCTGCAGTTCCCCCCTCCTCCCTGCCAGGTTTACAGCCTTGGCTGTATCCTTGTTTGGATTTGGCTTGTCCTGGCTGACAGCCCCCAGGGCCATGAGCACTGCCTTTAGGGCCCTATCGCACTCTATCTGCTCGCCTCTTCTGAAGCCCCCAGCACCCTCCATGGTCTAGGCGAGGTCTGAGTCTATGCCAGGTAGCAAATGTGCAGCGGGCTTGGTGATGCTGATGGGGAAGAGAACTGCAAGCCTCTAGTTTCTAGCATCCATGTCCACGTCTGCGGTCAGACCCCTCATTCATCCGTGCATCCTTCTGGGGGACCAACTCAGCCCAGAGTGACTCCCCAAGAGAGCTGACCTGGTGCCCAAGGTTCGGGGGAGATCTCAGTTCTCTAACTTTTTTTTTGTTTGTTTTGTTTAAAAAATGGTGGACATGTATATTTCTTTTTGCTATTTCTTGGGCCGCTCCCGCGGCCCATGGAGGTTCCCAGGCTAGGGGTCGAATCAGAGCTGTAGCCACCGGCCTATGCCAGAGCCACAGCAACGCGGGATCCGAGCCGCGTCTGCAACCTACACCACAGCTCACAGCAACGCCGGATCGTTAACCCACTAAGCAAGGGCAGGGACCGAACCCGCAACCTCATGGTTCCCAGTCGGATTCGTTAACCACTGCGCCACAACGGGAACGCGCCCACAGCATGTGGAGGTTCCCAGGTTAGGGGGTCTAATCAGAGCTGTAGCTGCCAGCCTGTGCCACAGCCACAGCAGCATGGGATCCGAGTGGCATCTGCAAGCCACACCACAGCTCCTGGCGACACCGGATCCTTAACCCACTGAGCGAGGGCAGGGATTGAACCTGCAACCTCCTGGTTCCTATTTGGACTCGTTTCCACTGCACCACAACGGGAACTCCAAGATTCCCTTTTTCAGTTTTCTCTCTCTTTCCCTAGCTGTGTGAATTCTGCTCTCTCTGTGCCTCAGAGTCCTCCTCTGTATGGAGGCGAGAATGTACTCACTTCATGGGACTGGCAGTTCGAACAGGGCCTGGCAGGTAAATTCTCAGTGAATGTGAGTTATGACTCTTGAGGCTCAGGCAATGGTCTGACCATATCCAGATCTGTCTTCTTTCCACCTATTTCCTCCTTCTTCCCTTCCTCATATGAATAGTTAATAATGATGATTCTAGACCTTTTCTCTGCTGCCAGCTGGATGTCCTGGGATGAAGGGAACCAGGTCTCTGTCCTCAAAGAATCACAGACACAGGACAGACAGTGGGCTGAGGAGGCTGCGCCTGAGTGCGTGGAGCACGGAGGCGGCGCTGAAGGGATGGAGAATCTGAAGTTGATTTCTGCCTGTGGTGTTTACAGAAAGCTGCATAGAGGGAGACGATTTTGAACCTGACTTTAAGGGATGGGTTAGGTAAGGTGGGAGGAGACATGACAGGTGACTCTGGGCAGATGGTACAGGAGGTGGGGAGCGCTGGTGGGTGCTGGGCTCCACGGGCAGTGATGATGTGTGCTGAGACACAGATGCTGGCCAGGCAGGTGGGGATCAGCGCTGAAGCCTTCCATACCAGGTTAAAGATTTTGGCCTGTGTGCCCTCATCTCTGGGGGGCCCCTGGTGGCTTTTGAGCAGACAGGTGAGAGGGTTGCCAAGGGGAACTGAGAAGCCAAGTCGGGTGCTGTAGGAAGGATGGAGGAGGGTTTGATCAAGGGTCTCAAGTCCTAGGGGTTTCTGAGAGGAACCCCCACCCCCTCCTGGCCCTTGCTGCTTCACCCTGTGTGGGGGCTGGGCTGGAGCCATTCTGGCAGTGGAAGGAGAGCTGGCTGGGCAAGCCCTGGGGTAGGGGTGGGGATTTGGGCAGTGGTGCGGTTGAAGGGGCAGTGGGAGAGTTTGCGCTGTGGCTGAGTGTCCCCAGGCTGTTGGGATAATTGCTGCTGGGCCTGAGAGGAACCTCCCCCAGCCTTCCTGCTTTGGGGATGTGCAGGTGCACTGTGTCATGTGTTCACTCCCCTTCTCTAGCCTGTGTGAGTACATGTGGTAGTAGCAGCTCACACTTCTTATTATGTGCTGCATACAGTTCTAGGTGCTGCTTTACAGATTAACTCCTTTAACCCTCACAACAATCCAGGATGAGGGAACTGAGGCTCAGAGAGGCAAAGTCACTAACCCAAGGTCACACAGCAGTGAGAGGCTGAGTTGGGATTTGAACCCAGGCAGTCTGGCTTCAGAAGGTTTAAACTCTTCACTAGCAGATTCTTCGGTCTCTCAGGTGGAAGTGTATCTGTGTGGGTTTCGTGGTGTGTATGTCTGAGCGCGCAGCTTCCAGAGAAGGAGGAGGGGCAGGAACCAGCATTAGGGAAGACACCCTCCCCTCTCCCCAAGTCTGCTCTCCATCTAGATACTGGGGAGGAGTGGATGGAAGGAAAAGTCCTTGCCCAAAACACATCGACAGCTGGGGTAGCAGGTGGGGAGAAGACTGCTCAGATCCCTGGATGACCTTGGACAAGGTCACACAGCCTTCACCCGCATTGTGTCTGCGTACTCGTGAAGTGACCGGAGAGTGCCAGTCTCTTGGGCCCCCAGACCACTGCTCACCCCTGCTGGCCTCTCTGCCTCTATAGCCTCCATTCCTCTTCCTCCTCCTCTTCTTTCTCCCCCACCTCAAATCTCCTAAAGAAGGCAAAAGAAAATAAATGTGAAGATACCAGCAACTTCCACCCTGGCTGAGACTGGCTCTACTCTCAACACTGATTCCTCATCACAACTAGCCTTTAACGCATGGAAGATAACTTTGTTTTCCTTCCATCCTGAGGCTTGCTTTAGGGGAGTGAGTTTAGAGGGGAGGATGGTATGGGGGTTGGGGGAGGATGGGGAGGAGGGGGATTGATTTCACGGAAACATTTATATTCGTCTATCTTCCCTGCTTCCTGGCTCCGTCTCTATAGTATGTATCGATTCAGCTCCTGCCCTTAACCTCACCTTCCCTTGGTCACCATTGTTGTCTTTATCAATGTCATCACCATGATCGCTGGTATCACGGCAAACATTTATTGAGCACTTTCGTACCAGGCGTTTGGTGTGGCACGGCGCTATGGTTCTAAACACCACACAAAACTTGAGTGGCTGTCTTTTTTTTTTTTTTTTTGGCCACCCTGTGGCATAAGGAGTTCCCAGGCCAGGGATTGAACTGAAGCCAGAGTTGCTTTGGCAACCCTGGATCTTTAACCCACTGTCCCGGTCTGGGGATCGAATCCACGTCCCTGCCACCGCAGAGACACCGTCTATCCCGTTGTGCCACAGGGGGAACTCTTGACTTTCCTTTTCACCTGCAGTGAAATTTAAAATCCTCATCCTGGAGTTCCCGTCATAGCTCAGTGTTTAACGAATCTGACTAGGAACCATGAGGTTGCGGCTTTGATATCTGGCCTTGCTCAGTGAGTTAAGGATCCGGCGTTGCCGTGAGCTGTGATGTAGGTTGCAGATGCGGTTTGGATCCCCATGTTGCTGTGGCTCTGGTGTAGGCCGGTGGCTACAGCTCCAGCTCCGATTGGACCCCTAGCCTGGGAACCTCCATATGCCTCGGGAGTGGCCCAAGAAATGGCAAAAAGACAAAGAAAATAAATAAATAAATAAATAAATAAAATCCTCATCCTGGCTGTAGGCACCTCCCCGGTTTGATCTTCTAGCTTGCTCACTTGCCCCAGCCACCCTGGCCTTTTTGCTGGCAGGCTCCTGCCTCAGGGCCTTTGCACTTACCTCTCCCTTTGTCTGAACATCTCTCCCCTGATATCCACATGACTCCCTCTTTTACCCCATATTAGGTCTTTGCTCAAATGTCCGTTTTACATAGGTACCTGCTCTGGATGAAACAGCAATCCCTGTCACTGTCTCTCCTTTCCCTGCTGAATTTTTCTTCATAGCACTTATTACCACTTGAAAAACGATGTTATTTGTTGGTGGTGTATTTGTTGTCTGTTTACTTATGAGAGTGTGAACTCCTTGAAGGAAGGAGTTTATTTTGTTCCCTCTGTATCCCCAGCTCTATATGGGTGTCTGTCGTGTGCTTGCTAGATGAAGGAATGAGTATTGACTTATTTAAGCTCCAAGAGGTAGCTATTCTTCTTCTTCTTCTTCTTCTTTTTTTTTTTTCTTTTTAGGGCTGTACCTGTGGCATTTGGAAGTTCCCAGGTTAGGGGTCAAATTGGAGCCACAGCTGCTGGCCATAGCAGCACAGGATCTGACCCTTGTCTGCAACCTATACTATAGCTCAAGGCAATGCCAGATCCTTAACCCGATGAGCAAGGCCAGGGCTTGAACCCTCATCCTCATGCATCATAGTCAGGATTATTAACTGCTGAGCCATGAAGAGAACTCCTGGTAGCTGCTTTTAACTATTCCCATTGAGATTTAGGGAAACAGAGGCCCAGAGAAGTGAAGTAATTTGCTTAAGGTCACAGAAATGGTAAGTGTTTCAGCTAGTTTACTAGACTAGGCAATCTCACTCCAGAACTCTCATTTGAACTGCTTTTGTCACCTACTTTCCTGTTTGCATCTGACTTATTGGGGTGGCTGACTCCATGATGCTCTCGTTTGCTGACAAGTCAGGGGTGGGCTGAGTGGGCTGCAAAGGGCCAAATTTCTGATGGACCCCACTTCTGTGTCTCCCATAGCCTTTTGCAGAAAGAGGGGACCTGGCCCCAGCCTTCTTGGGGACCCCATGGCTCTGGGTGAGGCACTCAGGACAAGCTGGAGGTGGATGGCCTTGCAGGTATGAGGGGAATAAGGATTCGGTATCTGCCTTTAACCCCCCCTTTCCTTGGTCACCATCATTATCACCAGCCCACTGTCTGCCTTACTATCCTGGCTCTCCGCCCCCCCCCACCCCCCTCACCAAACCTTTTCATTACTTTGGGGGCAAAACAATTCTTTCTTAAGAAAAGCCACACCACTGTGAGCTGTGGTGTAGGTTGCAGATGTGGCTCGGATCCCACATTGCTGTGGCTCTGGCATAGGCTGGTGGCTACAGCTCCAATTGGACCCCTAGCCTGGCAACTTCCATATGCCTCGGGAGTAGCCCAAGAAATGGCAAAAAGACAAAAAAAAAAAAAAAGAAAAGAAAAGAAAAGAAAAGCGCCACCAGAGCAGGTGAAATTGCGCCCAGGGCAAATCACAAGGGGATTCAATTCAGATTTCTTTTGCCAAAGGATATCTTCTATGACTTTTACCCCTTCCTATATCCGTAGCAGCCTTACTAGTGTTTATGCAGATGAGGTTTGCCTCTCTTTCCTGGACACATGGAAGATCGCCCCTTCTAGCCCCTGTGTAGTTAGACAGGGCTGCGTGACCGTTCTAGACAATGATGTATGAGTGGTGGACACTGTGTCATTTAGGAGCCAAGGTACGTAAGAACTCGGATGCTCACTCTTCCAATTCATGGAGGTCTTGTGTTCCAAGTGGTACAGATACATGATGGCAGGTGGGTGTCCTTTCTGCATTAGCCTAGGTCCCCGAATTGCACTGTGCAAGCAGAGACCTTCCTTTTGCTGACCCAGACTGAGCCCTGTGGCATGGGCCACAAATAAATCTTTGTGGTGACAAGTCATTGAGATTTGGGGTTAATTTGTTACCACAGCGGGGCCTAGCTTTTCCTGACTAATGCTCTATTTCTGATCTGTTTTGTGTATCCCCAATACCAGTGACCTATATCTCATTCGCCACCAGTGGGAGTGTAAATTAATACAACTTTTCGCAGAGACAGTTTGGCAATGCGTATATATGAAAAGCCCTAAATAAGTGTATTGTCTTTGATGCAGAAATTTCACTTCTAGGAATTTATCCTAAGGAAATAATTGGACAGGTTCAGAAAGTTGTGTGGATAAAGAGGATATTCATCATATAAAATGGTGAGAAATTGGATCAGCCTAAATATCCCCCAACAGCAAATTGGTTAAATAAATTGTGATTCGGTTCTGCAATAGAGTACTAGCTACTGCAGGTGGCATGGATTTATTGACATAGAAAAAGAGCTATGTTCTTTTGTAGTGGAGGGGATGCATAATGTGCAAAGTTTTTTTTGCTTAAAAAAAACTGCAAATATATTTGCATGAAAGAAGTCTACCTGAGAGTCTGCAAACGCTTAGCGATGGAAATTTCTGGGTGTGGAATCTTAGGTGGTTAATCTTTTTGTTTTTATTTTGCCTCTCTTCAAATTTTTTTTCTTCAGTGATTTTGTATCATGTAAAAGTAAAAATTAAAGGGGAGGAAAAAAAATCTGTGTGATCTTGGACACCTAAACCTCTGAGAGTCATGATTTCCTTCTCTGTGAAACAGGCATGAGGGTGCCCACTCCCCTGGGCTGTTGTGAGGATTCTGTTAAATCCCATGTTACAAAGCACCTGGCACCTGCTGGGCGCTGCAGGCCCTTAGCCATTGTTACCAGTTATCCGTGAACTAAGAACCCTTAGAGTTGGTTGGTTCATTAATTAATCCATCCATCTATCCATGCATTTGTTTTTATTTTTCTTTTGCTTTTTTAGGGCTTCACCCTGCAGCATATGAAATTTCCCAGGCTGGGGTCGAATTGGAGCTACAGCTGCTGGCCTACACCACAGCCATAGCAACGCTGGCTCTGACCCATGTCTGCAACCTACACCGCCGCTCATGGCAACACTGGGTCCTTGACCCACTGAGCAAGGGCCAGGGTTCGAACCCACGTCCTCATGGATGCTCGTCGGGTTTGTAACCTGCTTTGCCACAACAGGAACTCCTATCCATTCATTCTATAAGCATTTACTGAAACCTACTATGTGTATGGCTACACATGGATAGTCATGTTGGATAAAGGTAATAGTGATAGTAAGAATAGCAAATAGCAAATAATAAGAACGGTACCTTTACATTTACATTTATTAATCGGTTTTTATTTTATTTTATTTTATTTTATTTTATTTTATTTTATTTTATTTTATTTTATTTTATTTTATTTTATTTTATTTTATTTTATTTTATTTTATTTTATTGCTTTTCTAGGGCTGCAGGTGTGGCATATGGACATTCCCAGGCTAGGGGTCCAGTTGGAGCTGCAGCTGCTGGCCTACACAACAGCCGTAGCAATGCAGGATCCAAGCCACGTCTGTGACCTACACCACAGCTCATGGCAACACCGGATCCTTAGCCCACTGAGTTAGGTCAGAGATTGAACCCGTGTCCTCATGGATATTAGTCAGGTTCATTACTGCTAATCCGCAATGGGATTTCCCCTGCTGTCATCTTGATTTTAGCGTAGTGAAATCCCTTTGGACTGCTGACACTTTTTTTTTTTTTTGGAATGTTAAACGAACCTTGTTTTCTTGGGATAAACCTCATTTGGTCATGATATACTGTCCATTTTGTATGTTGTCAGATTTAGTTTGCTAAAATTTTGTTTAGAATTTTATATCTGTGTTCATGAGGGATATTGGTTTGTGGTTTTCTTTTCTCATGGTGTCTTTGTTTGGCTTTGTTAGAGAAATGCTGGCCTCTAAGAATGAGTTGGAAAGTCTTCCATCTCTTTAATTTTCTGGAAGAGTCTTGTTGAATTATTATTATGACTTCCTTAAATTTTTGCCAGAATTCTCCCCTGAAATCATCTGGTCCTGTAGTTTTTTTGGTTGGAAGGTTTTAAACTATAAATTCAATTTATTTAATAGATATAGGGCTCTTATAGGTTACCTGTTTCAAGTGATCTTTGGTAATTTGTGTTTCAAAGAATTTGTCCATTTCATCTAGGTTGTCAAATTTGTTTGCCAGAAACTGTTCCATAATATTCCTTATTCCTTTTTCCATTTGTAGAAACTGTAGTGATGTCATTTTTTTTTTCACTCCTGATATTGGAAATGTGGGTCTTTTCTCTTTTTTCCTTGTCAGTCTAGCTAGAGATTCACAACTTTATTAATTTCTTTAAAGCACCACATTTTGGCTTTATTGATTCTCTCTCTCTTTTGCTTTCTTTTTTGTTGATTTCTGCCCTAATCTTTATTATTTCCTTTCTTTTGCTTATTTTGGGTTTCATTTGCTTCCCTGCTCCCTGCCCAGTTTTCTTTCTTTTTTATAATTGAGGTATAATTGACACATAACATTATACTTGCTTCAGGTATACAACATAATGATTTGATTTTTGTATATATTGCAAAATGATCATCTGTCACCATGTATAGTTACAATTTTTTTGTGATAAGAACTTTTGAGATTTACTCTCTTAACAACTTTCAAATATGCAATGCACTATTATTCACTCTAGTCACAATTTAGTACACGACACACCCAGAATTTATTTATTTTATAGCTGGAAATTTGTACCTTTTGATCCTCTTAACCCATTTCTTTTGAATTTTTTTTTTGTGATTCCAATTTATCTCTATGGTTTATTTATTAGCCATAATTTTTAGTCTTGCTATTGTAGTCATTATTTTAGGGCTTTTAGTATATATCTTTCCCTTCTAACAGTCTGCCTTCCAATGATATTATACCATTTATCTGTAGTGTAAGACTCTTTCAATAAGGTGCTTCCATTTCCCATTTCTCAGCCATTATTCTGTTTTCATATATTTAACATACATGTGTTACACAATATGTTATACATTGTCACACAATATACATTGTTATTTTTATCTGAATAATTGAATATTTAAAAAAGTAGTTTACACTTATGATGGAACATGATAATGTAAGAATAAAGAATGTATACATGTATGGGTAACTGGGTCACCTCACTGTATAGTAGAAAATTGACAGAACACTGTAAACCAGTTATAATGGAAAAAATAAAAATCATTATAAAATAAAAAAAGTAGTTTAATAGTAAAACATAAATTTCCCTATGTAGGGAAATTCTGGTGTTTTTCATTCCTTGAATCCATATCTCTGTCTTGTATCATTTTCTTCTCAGTGAAGGTCTTCCTTTAATATTTCTCATAATGAAAGTCTGTTATTGATGAACTCTCTAAGCTCTTGTATGTCTGAAGTAGTCTTAATTTTGTCTTTGTTTTTAAAGTTATTTTGCTGGGTTTAAAATTACAGATTAACCCCACTCCACTCTTTTGAACACTCCAATTACAGACATTAGGCTGCTTAAAGTTGTCTCACAGGTCATTGATGCCCCCTATAAAACTTTTTGTTTTTCTCTTTGTGTTTCATTTTTGATAATTTCTATTGCTATGTCTTCAAGTTCATTTATTTTTTTCTTTTGCATTGTTCAATCTGCCATTAGTCTCATCCAGTGTGTTTTTCACTTCAGGTTGTGATTTTCATCTCTATAAACTTGATTTAAGTCTTTTTAATATCTTAAATGACTCAATTATTTGAATATATGGACTAAAGCTATAACAATGCTTTTGACGTCAGTGTCTTTAGTGTGACTCTAACATCTGTATGAGTTCTGGGTCAGTTTTTCTCTTCCTTATGGATCATTTTTTCTTGCTTCTTTGCATGCTTGATGATCTTGATCAGATGCTGTTCAGGTATTTTTGCATCCTTTGGGTATTCCAATTACACACACGTTAGGTGTTTTTGTATTCCTGGTTATTTTTGTATTCCTATAAATGTTTTGAACTCTGTTCTGGAATGCAATTTATTTGAAGAAAGAATTTGATCTTTTTGGATTTTGCTTTTAACTTAGGTGGGACCACAGTAGTATTTAGTCTAGGGATAATTATTCCTCACTGTCGAGACAAGATTCTTCTGAGTATTCTATCCCATGCTCCCTGAAATGTGAGGATTTTCTGGTTTGGTGAGAACAGATGTGATTCCAGGCCCTGTTTAGTGCTGGATGCTATTCCCTTTGGATTTCTATTGGCCTGGCCTTAGGTATCTTCACACACATGCAGACCAGTACTCTGATGAATACCTAAGGGGGGGACCTTCTCCAGATCGCCAAGGTCCTCTCTCTATGTAGGTCTCTCCTCTTGAGTACTCTGTCCTTCAGATTCTGGTTGTCTTGGTCTCCCTGGACTCTCAGCACCATCTCTTCAACTTACAGGGCTCTCAAGGTTCCACCTCCATTCCCATGTTTTTCTTCTGCTTCAGCAGCCTGGAAACTTTCTCAAGGTAGTAAGCTAAGATGATTTTAGGGCTTGCTCAGGGATACTGTTCTTTGTTGTCTGACATCCTGTGTCTTGAAAACCATTGTTCTATATATTTGGTGGATATATGGATCCATATATCCACTTATTTTTGTTGTTTCAGGTGGAAGGGTAAATTTGGTCTCTACTCTTTCACCTTGGATGCAAGCCGAAATCTCTCCATGCTTTTCAACATTACCTATATGCTAATGACTCCAACATTCACCCTGAACTTCAGACTCTTATAGCCAGCTTGGAATAGCCATGGCTAGCACCTCAAACTCACCATGTCCAAAATGGAACGCTTGATTCCCCTCTCACAAGTCTTTCCTTCCGGAGCTCCCGTCATGGCTCAGTAATTAACGAACCCGACTAGCATCCATGATGACAATGGTTTGATCCGGGCCTTGCTCAGTGGGTTAAGGATCTGGTGTTGCCATGAGCTGTGGTCTAGGTCGCAGACATGGCTCTGATCCCACGTTGCTGTGGCTCTGGCCTAGGCCGGTGGCTATAGCTCCGATTGGACCCCTAGTCTGGGAACCTCCAAATGATGCTGGTGCAGCCCTAAAAAGACCAAAAAAAAAAAAAAATTTCCTTCCTACCCTCCTCATCCCAGGAAGTATTCACCCAGATGTGCAGGCAAAAAGCCTTGATCTCATCCTTTTTTAATTCTCTTTGCCTCTCATTCTGTCAGTACCTCAGAAATGCCTTTTGGCTTGACCTCTGAAATGTATCTCAAATCTGAGATGCTTTCGTTACCCCCGCTACTGATTAAAGCCACTATCATTACTCATGTGGAGCCTCCCAACTCCAAATTAACTGCTTTCATTTCTCAGCCTCTTACAGTATATTTTTCCTTCAGCAGCCATTGAGCCCTTAAAGATGCCAGCCCCAACATGATTGTTCAATGTCCTCCAATATCTTTCGAACACAACTTAGGATAAAGCCCAGAGTTCCGATCATGGTGCACAGGACCCCATATGATATACCTTCCACTACCTCTCTCATTTCATCTTCTCTTTCTTCCTTGCTCACTCTATTCTGGCCACCTGGGTCTTTTCACTGTTAGGGGAACATACCAAGGACCCCTCTCCTTTAGAGAATACTTCTTCTTTCCTTTGTTGGAGTGCTTTCCCTTAGATATCGCCCTGTCAATCTCTTCTTGCCTCTCAGTGCAAATATTACCTCCTCATAGAGCCCTTCCATGACTATCTAATCTAAGGTGGCACTCCTGCTATTTCTTCTCTTATTCTGGTTTATTTTCCATCATAGAACTTCTTCCCACCTGATACCCTGTAGATTTATTTGTTCATGTGCTCATCATCCCTTTCCCTCAGTAGAATGCAGGCTTCACGAGGCAGGGACTTTGTCTTGGTCACTCTTGACTTACCTATGCCTAGGAAAGTGCCTGGAATATGGTAGATGCTCCATGAAGCAGATTGAATGAATGAGTGCTCTTCTTGGCCACTAGGTGCAATCTACTTGCTGTGTGACTGTGGTCAAGACCTATACCATCAGGGCATGTCCTTGTCCAGTGCATATTGGCCCACTGACTGAAAGTCATCCCCCCCAACGCCTCACTGTGCACTGTGCCAGACGAGCCCTGGGCTTTGCTTTTCAATTCCCCACCTGACTGGGGTGGGGGTGGCCCAGGTCTTTTCCATCCAGTGCTTGATGGCTTCAAGCGTTACATTATTATGATCACCACCAGGGGGTGCTCCATGCTTAGATTCTGGACCAGGGGCTCTGTGGCTCCTGTGGTAGAAGTCATTGTGATTGACTATCATTTTGGACCCCAGTATGTAGGTGGTATAAATGTGTGTGGGGAATGGGACAGCATTTCTAGGAGCCCTCACTCCCAGGCTCAGGGTGTGGAGTCAACTCCTGCTATTCACCCTCCCGTGGCTCCCCACCTAGAGACAGACCCCAGGATACGCTTCACCTGGGTCTTCGTGGGCTCACTAGGATGGAAATTGTGTAGGGGCACTCAGTGGCTTTTTAGATGTCCTGGACCCCTAGAACACCTTGTGGCTTTGGACAAGTCAACCCTTTGGCATCACTGAGCAGGATGACCTTATTACTCTTGCTTAGGAAATCTAGCAAATCTGTCCCAGCCCTTTGGCCTCCTCCAGGGTTGAGCCATTTGCTGCCCCTCCTTAAGTCGGGGAGGGCTCTCACCCTGGACTGCAGATTGTCCCTCAGACTCCAGAGGCTCTAGCAGGGCAACCCTAGGAGGCCTGGGGAGACACCTTCTGAGTAGCAGGGGCTCCCACGTATGCAAGCTTATCCCATTCTCTCAATAATTGGAGTGGTTTTGCTGTGGATCCATAGATGGATGGGGAAACTGAGGCCCAGAGAGTAGGAAGGACAGTTTGAGGTCATACATCATCATGTTCTGTGCATGGTTCTACTGCCCTGTCTGTTTTGGGTATGCCCAAAGGCCATTCCCTATCCAGAGCATTCTCTCCTCCAGCTCAAGCACAGCCTCTGAGCCTTTGCACTCACTATTTCCTCTGCCCGACATGCCTTTTTTTTTTTTTTCCTGGCCTCACCCACGGCATGCAGAAGTTCCCAGGTGAGGAATCGAACCTGTGCCATAGCAGTGACAATATTGGATCCTTAACCCCCTGAGCCACCAAGGAGCTCCATGCCTGGCATGTCTTACCCTGATATCTTCATGTGGCTGGTTCCTTCCTGTCATTCAGGTGACGGGCTAGATGTCACCTTCTCAGGCCTTCCCTGACCACACATGGTCCCTCTCTATCTCACTAGCTTGTTTTATTTCCTCTAGAGCACTCTTCACCCTCTGAAGTTAGCCAATTACCTGGTTTATGGTTGGCACTCTGTCTCCCCTGTCAGAATGAAAGTGGCACCAAAGCAGAGACCTTGCCTGGCACACAGTAGGAGGTGCCCCACAGATATTCCTGAGCTCTCTGTCATCCACACAGGTCTCCAGACAGTAGCACAGTGTCATGCTGACCCCTCTCTGGAGGCCCCAGGCTCTGGGATGCTTGGGGGTGGATGTGCCCTTTCCCCTCTGGGCTTCTTACTCCCTTATCTGCTCCCTCAGGAGTGGGCACCTTCTCAGACAGGAAGCCATAAAGTGTTTGATTCAAGAACCAAGGGCAAGGGAGTTCCCATCATGGCTCAGTGGTAACAAAGCTGACTAGGATCCATGAGGACACGGGTTCGATCCCTGGCCTCGCTCAGTGGGTTAAGGATCCAGTGTTGCCGTGAGCTGTGGTGTAGGTTGCAGATGCGGCTCAGATCCTGCATTGCTGTGGTTGTGGCGTAGGCCGGCAGCTGCAGCCCTGATTAGACCCCTAAGCCTGGGAACTTCCATATGCCGTGGGTGTGGCCCTAAAAAAAAAAGACTAAATGAATAAATGAATAAGTAAATACATAGATAAATACATAAAAGAACCAAAGCCAAGATATGAGAGGAGGAAGGGGGCGAACAGACCCCTGGAGAGGGCCAGCCCCTGGTGTGCTGTGAGGGGAGTCCAGCAGTGGCAGAGAGGCTGGATGCCTTTGCCTTTTCACACTCATGCTAAGTGAGTGGATGGGCTTCTGACCATGCTGACTGCCCTGTGTCACAGTGTGTGTTCTCTGGGGGCCGCAGAGGGCACCTTCTTCACCATATGAATGTGAAGTGCCCCTGAATCCCCCCCCAACCCCCCGGTGCCACAAAGGCAGGCCTACAGGACAGCTTGGTGACTGGGTGGAGCACAGACAGTGCAGTAGGAGATGGAGTGGCTTTGGGTCAACAGGACCTGAAATAGAACTCTGGCTCAGCCACTTCTGTGCTGTGTGACCTTGGGCAACTGACTTTCTCTCTGTGAGCTCGGAATAAATGAAGTCTGCTTTCTGGTACTAACTCTGGACCTTTACCTTCCAGGCCCAGCCTTTTGTGTCTAGACTTCCTGGCCATTTTTCAATGCCCAGCGTAAAGGGTCCTTCCTCTGGGAAACCACCCCCACCCCCACCTTGGGACTCAGGTTCTTCTGGCCCTAGAGTCACCCTATTTCTATAGCATGATGGTATTTTCTATCTAGATGTCTCTCCCCCTTCTAGACCAGGGCCCCTATGGGCAGACCTGGAGTTTTTTTCTTTTTTGCATCCTTCATGCCCAGCACGGGGACAGGCACACCACATTATGGTGTAGTAGCCGTATTATGATATTATTTCATACCCATTTAAATATGAACAAACTGAGGCTCACAGAGATCAGGCGACTTGCTTGAAGTCACGTGGCACACAAGTGGCAAAGCTAGTGGTGTGCTGGTCAATATTTGATAGCCAGCTCTCGAAACAAACAAACAAACCAAAAACCCCCTCAATTTGTGGTGTTTGCCAATTCCGGCAGTGTAAATACTCCTGCGGAATTCCAGGCTACCAACATGCATCACTGAACTTGAAGCTGGGAAAAGATGTTCACAGCTGGTTCTTGTGAGCAGGTGTAGGTCAGCTTCGGTACCCCATGGGGCAAAGCTGAGATTCAGCCCAAGCCTATGGGATGCTGACTAATGGGCATTCTATTCTAGATTCCTAAAATCTAGCATTATGTGAAAAAAAGTAAGGTACATAAGAGTATATATAAAGGGGGAAAAAGAATATATGTACATATGAAAGAATATACATATGTTATGTACATATTTGCTTGTGTATATGAATCTTGAAGTTATCTATCAGAAACTGATAACACTGGTTTTTTTCCAGGAGGGAAACTGGGTGGCTGGTGGACAGGGTGGGAGAGAGATTTACTCTGGGTATCCTTAATACTTTTTTTTTTTTTTGGCCACCCTGCATCATATGGAGTTCCTGGGCCAGGGATCAGATCTGAGCCACAGTTGCAACCTAAGCTGCAGCTGCTGCAACTGCCAGATCCTTAACCCACTGTGCTGGGCTGGGGATTGAACCTGCATCCCAGCGCTCATAAGATGCCGCCGATCCCATTGCTCCATGGCAAAAACTCCAGGGGTATCCTTTATACTTTTTGAATTTTGAACAAGGTGATTATATTAACTATTCAAAAAAAGAAAAAAAAAAAGAAGAATACACAAACAACAAATCCAAACCAGTAATCAACAGCAAACAGATGCCGGGCTGGCAGCTCTTTGCCAGGCAGGTCTGTGGGTCTGGAGCTGGGCAGGGCGTGCTGAGTGGCTTGGTTGGGGCTGTCCACCGAAGTGCACTGACTTTGGCAGCCCTTGGCTGGTGGGGGAGGTGGGGAGGCTACTGTCTTCCAACGGAGCGTGAGGGATGGGTGCACTTTTTAAAATTCTCACCCATGCGGCTTGGTCACTGAGACCATGGCACTGCACTCTAAACTCAATTAGAAATTTAACAAACCTTATAAATCCTCCCCAGCCTGAGCCTTGTAAATCTCCAGAGTGGGGCAGGCTTAGCACTTATCCATCTCCGGCTTAATGACCTCCCCAGCCTGGCCTGGGAATGATTCAAGGGCTGGCGACAGGTCTAATTAGTGAACACAAACTGCATCCTGGGGAAGGTGAGGAGGAAGAACCAGCCTGGTCCTGGCCCCTGGAGGCGTTAGGGAGGCCAGTCCTAGCTCTTGTCAAGGTTGGACCTCGGGGCCCTAGCATGTCGGGGGAGGGCGCAAGGAGGGCATGGCAGGTGCCCGACTGACCGTCATTGTTAAAACAGCCCTGTTGGTGGTGTGTCTCTCTCATGTTGTTTGGGGAAGGCTGTTGTATGATGAGCCACTCATATGATGAGTATGATGTGCCACTCATAACATTACTGCGTCGAAAGCCACGTGGGACTCATGCAGTCTCCTGGTGAGATCCGAGGCTGTGTTGATAACCCGTGTGGTGTGTGTGGCAGGTTTTGAGGGTGGGTTCTAGCCTCCAGGACCTGAGGGAATTGTGTTCCCGAGCAACACAGGTGATATCAGGGGGTCCAGAGAGCCTTATTTTTAAGGGTGTACCTCTCAGGTTTAGTGAGAAGATGGATTTTTCCAAACAAGCCAACTCTCCATGTGAGGGAGTGAGCTCCCCATCAGTAGATAGAGAGCCCAGGATCCTTTACTCTTAATGAAGCCCGAGCTGTGTGCCAGGCTCTTTCTACCTCATCTCATGTCATCTTCAGGCCCCGATCTTGCAGATGAGGAAAGGGATATTCAGAGAGGTTAGGTAGCATGTCCCCAGTCATTCAGAACCAAGATTTGAAGGCTGGCCTGCTTGGCTTCAGAATTTGTGGCTCCCCTGGCATGTTTCCCCCCTCTCTGCTGAAGAAGTGCCCTTCAGGCTGCTCCTCACCTAAAGGAGAACTCCTGATGATTCTGGGCTCAAAATGATGAAAAGCCTCAGAGCCACAATCTCCTTGGCAACGTGGGCTGCTTTAACAGACTGTTCCACCATGTTCCATGCTGGGGTGGGAAGATGTGGGTCCCCTCTGCTCTCCTTCTTCTTTTGCTCATCCCTTGGTCTCCGTTCTCTGTCCTCTCCCAGTCTCCTCTGGCCTCTGTCTCTGGTCCCGATTCCCAGCGCCCACAGGGTTATTTGCTTGGGAGCTGGGGGTGGGGTGGATCTGCGACCCCTTCTTTTACCCAGCACCCCTACAGCTTGGAGGCAGGAGGCAGAGCTGATGCTGTGACTTGGGGGGTCGGATGCCAGCTCTCACCCACCAGCGCTTCAGACCCCCCTCCCTGCCCCTGACCCCAGAGCAGTCACCAGGAGGAGGCCTAGGTAATTGGTTCCCTCCAAGCCTCATCCTCAGTGGCGCGAAAGGGAAAGTTATAAATATTTTTATCTATAACTCACGAGGAATAAAAATTTAATTACACTGAAAAATTTAAATTTCATAAGAAATAAATATTAATTCTGGAGAGTGACTTTTGTGGGAAGTTAACTTTCAGATGTCGTCAGTCTGCAGAGGTGCCTGGGGTCTGAAGGGGGGAGGGAATGTCGCCCTGTCTGGGCTCCTGGTCTGAGATGGGGGAGCTTCACTCCTGAGGCTGAGGGCCCACGGAGGCAGATCTCCACCCCAGGACCAGTCTGCTGCGGCCCCCTCGCTCTCTTCAATGACAATTGATTAGCTGCCACGTCCAGACATTTTTGTGCTGGGCTTTTGCAGGAAAGGAGAGGATGTTTGCATCACGTGGAGTGTAAGGGGATGCGAAGGCAGACGCTAGATGAATAACCCGAATAGAACCCCTGTCCTGGGCACAAACCTCAGGCCCTCTGCTTGGTTCTATTTTATTGTTATTGTGGTTGTACTTAAAGAAATTCAGGTACAACCCAAGCATGGAAAGATGCACAAAGCACAAGCAATAAACGATCACAGTCTATAGGAAGGCACGCTGCCCAGGTCACGGAATTCGACGTCAGCGCGTGTGCTGGACCTTTGCGGGAGGGGAGGGTCCTGCTTGGAGGACCTTGGCAGATGGCTTGATGGATGATTCTTGCTGCCTGACCAGGGAGAGAATGATTTGGGAGTAAGGTAGCCTAATATTAGTAATAACATCTCAACATCACGTGCCAGGCCCGGTTGTAAATGCTTTATGGATATTAGTTCATTTAACCCTGACGAAGCCTCACAAAATAAGTGCTGTTATCACTTCATCTTATTGATGAACAAAAAGAATCACAGAGAGGTTAAGTAAGGAGTCCAAAGTCACACAGCTGGTGGGAGGCATAGGCAGGTTACACCTGAGTCTGTTGGCTTAGAGCCCCCAGGGTCCTCTGAGATGGGAGAGCCAGTCTTGGCCCCAGGAGGCCTGGGTTTCAGGGTCCTTTGGAACCTCTGCAAACCTTTTGATGTTTCACACCTGCTATGTGGCTTCAGTCAAGTCTCTCAGCCTCTCTGAGCTTCAGGTTCCTCTTTTGAGAAATAGGGATAAAACTCCCTACTTTGTGCCACCTGGGGTTTGTATGGGGCTGGAAAGGGATGGCAGAGGTAGGTGTCGGAACCCTAATCACAGGGATAAAGCTCATTCTAACGGTGACCCGTGGCTCTGGCCCCAGTGCTGATGGGGGTACACTAGGTGTCTCTTGCACCCCCTGCTGTGAGCCACCTCCCCTCGAGGCAGACCCTGTTGTTTTTCTCACCTGATGGGTGAGGAGCCTGAGGAGGGTGGGATGGTCAGAGATGCTGCCACAGGGGCATGGCAGGGTGGTGCTGCTCTGGGTAGGGAATTTTGGGTAGGCTTTGGGACCTGCATTCCAGGAGGGGGTCCCACCTGAGCAGAGCCAAAGAGGTTGATATGTGCAGGTTGTGTTGAGGGGGGCTGGGAGGGTGGGCTGGGTTCCGAGTTGCCCACTTCACCTGCTTCCCCATTCCACAGATGCTAAAATGGAGTCCATCCTGGCCTGGGGTTGCAGAGTCTGGGTTGGGGCAGGGGGCCTTGAGGTGGGGGAACTTGGACTTGATCCTGGCAAGTGAAGTCCTTAGCTCTTGAGCTGAAGACCAAGGCTGAAGTGGGTGGCTGGGCCTAAGTGCCAGCTTGGGGCAGCGGGGTGGTGCCCAGAGGGGCTTGTCCTGCAGTTGGTGGCAATGCGGGACAACACATGGCCCAGGTGTGGCAAAAAGAGCCCAGAGGAGGCTGGAGCCCATCTCAATTTCCCCTTTATGACCCTCCATGGAAGTGGGTGATAGAGACAATTCTCCCGGAACCAGATGGGCCAGGTTCCCTCCTTAGTGCTGGAAAATACCCCGAATTCCTACATGGTTGCCCCAGGACCTTGAACGGGGTACTTCTGGCAGCAGTTGGGAAATCCACCTTCTGTAGCAAAAATGCTTCATCCTCCCCCCAGGGCACCCCTCTCCCCCTCCACATTCTCACATGTTCAGGTATGGACATGTATGCAGACACACACAGATGCTTGTGCACAGCCGCCCCCACAGCCATAGACAGATTCGCAGTTGTTCGTATGTCCCTGGAATCCACCCTCCCGGCAGCGTTCTGCTGATGGAATGCTGTAATATTTTTCTATTAAATGTTGCATTTGTTGTGCCTTTTAGTAGCTCCCCTCATTAAAAATGATATTATCCCCATAAATAAGCCGGCGCCTGAGAAGAGCGCCTGACTCCATTTCTCTTCCTAATTGAGACACTTAGCTTTGATTTGCACATCGGCACGTACCGAGCGGATTAATTTTCAATTAATGCTTCTGGGCGGGCGGCCGCAGGCGGTGTGGGATCACAGCCCAGTGGCCTGGGAGCAGGGGCGGGTGGGGACCAGGAGGACCCAGCGAGAGTGTCTCTCTGTTTCCTGGCCGCCAGACAGAGAGCCCTGGGGACTGACTGGGGCTTCTTGGTTTTGTTCTTTGTGGGAAAGGGGACCCTGGGGATGTCTCTTGTGGGAAGCCCCCCTCCTCCCAGATGCTATGGGCTGAGTGTTTTGTGTCTGGCTCCTTCCCCGACCTTCCCCGATCCGGGCCCCAAAATCATGAGTTGAAGCCCTAAGCCCCTGTGTGATGGTGTTGGAGATGGGGCCCTTGGGAGGTAATTAGGTCATGCGGATGGAGCTCTCGTAATGGGATTAGTGTCCAAGAAGAGACACAAGAGGGCTTCCTGGCCCTCTGCTCTCCCCGATGCGAGGATACAGGCTGGTATCTACAAACCAGGAAGCAGCCTCCTGCCCTGGACACTGGATCTGCTGGCACTTTCATCTCAGACTTCCCAGACTCTAAAACTGTGAGAAACAGATGCTTGTTTAAGCCATCTAGTCTATGATAATGAGGGGTAGCTGCCTGAGCTAAGACACCAGGAAAGGGGCCCCAAACTCTGGCTTGAGCCTGCGTTCTGCAACCAGAACCAGGCCTGGAATGGGTCCCTTCCTAACAGCATGCCCCTGGACCATTCATGTTTATCTTCCCAAGTCTTAGTTTCCTCATCTGCAGAGGCGGGCTGGGAAGATGAAGGGACTCGGAGTTCCCGCCATGGCACAGTGGGTTAAGAATCCAACGGCAGTGGCTCAGGCCACTGTGGAGGCACAGGTTTGATCCCCGGCCCAGTGCAGTGGCTTAAAGGATCCAGTGTTGTCGCAGCTGCAGCGTAGGTCACAGCTGTGGCTTGGATTCGGTCTCTGTCCTGGGAACTTCCAAATGCTGTGGGTACAGCCATTAAAAAAAAGATGAAGGGTGTGTGGGGATGAAATGAGGTGATGGGAGCAGTGCCTGGTGTTCAGCAATATCAGCTCTCCTCCCCTTTTCTCCTCCTGCTCCCTTCTCCTCCATGTCCATCCATAAGTCTGGTTTCCCACCCGTCTCCTGCCCCTCTGCCTGGCCAGAACCTTCACCTTAGAGAGTTCCCATCGTGGCTCAGTGGAAATGAATCCGACTGGGAACCATGAGGTTGGGGGTTCAATCCCTGGCCACGCTCAGTGGGTTAAGGATCTGGCGTTGCCGTGAGCTGTGGTGTAAGTTTGCAGACGTGGCTCAGATCTGGCGTTGCTGTGGCTCTGGCATAGGCTGGCAGCTACAGCTCCGATTAGACCCACCCTAATGCCATGGGTGTGGCCCTCAAAAGACAAAAAGACCAAAAAAGAAAAAAAAAAGAACCTTCGCCTTAGACCAGCACCTGTGAACGAGAGCCCCCCGGCCCACCTGGGGCAGCTGTCCCGACCTAGTTCCAGTGGCCTCCCTCCCCTTGGAGCCTGTAGGTCTCTAGTGGCTCAGGATACAGGACACACTCGTGGGCACCCTGAGAAACCCTCCTCTCCAAGTGGAATGAGCAGGACGCGGTCTCTCCTGCTCAGCCCAGGGCTTCTGCTCAAAGCAGCCGCTTCCTGGAAGTTCCGGTTGTGGCTCAGTGGGAACGAACCCAACTAGGATCCATGCGGACACGGGTTCAATCCCTGGCCCCGCTCAGTGGGTTAAGGATCCAGTGTTGCTCTGAGCTGTGGTAAAGACACGGCTCGGATCTGGCGTTGCTGTGTGTGTGGCATAGGGCGGCAGCTGCAGCTCTGATTTGACCCCCAGCCTGGGAACTTCCATATGCTACAAACGTGGCCCTAAAAAGCAAAAAAAAAAAAAAAGCTGCCACTTCCTGAGGGCGGTCCCGCCCGCCCTCAGCTGCTGGCCTGCAGTTCCCCTGAGCCTCTGCCTCCTGTGGATCTGGCTTTCCTTGTGGGACCTGAATAAGACCATGAAGCTGGATAGCTCTGCCTCTGCCTATTGTCACAGTCAGACCCACCATTCTGGGAGCCAAAAAATGGAAAAACTGAATGAATATTCCTTAAAGACTTTTGAAGAACACTAAGGAAGCTTCTATTCACAAGTAGCACTGCATCTTAAAACCCTAGTTTTTTCTCTCTCTCATCATCACGAGGGGTTGGTCTAACAGGCGTGGCTGCCGTCTCTGGACCCTCTCTCGAGACTCCCCCAAACTCTTCCTTAAACCCAGTCTGTGCCAGCCCTGGTCCCAAGGTTGCAGAATGGTGACTCAAGGGCATATCTTGCTCATAGACTTACTAAGTCTACACAATATTGCACATATTTTTTTTTTTGCAGTAGTGGGTGACATTAAAAATGTTGGGATTTGGGAGTTCCTGTCGTGGCTCACCAGAAACGAATCTAGCGTCCATGAGGATGCAGTTTTGATCTCTGACCTCACTCCGTGGATTAAGGATCTGGCATTGCTGTGAGCTCTGGTGTAGGTCGAAGTTGTGGCTTGGATCTGGCATTGTTGTGGCTGTGGCATAGGCCAGTGGCTACAGCTCTGATTCGACCCCAAGCCTGGGAACCTCCATTTGCTGTGGGTGCAGTCCTAAAAAGACCAAAAAAAAAAAAAAAAGTGGGGATTTTGCGTAAAGATCTGCATTTCCAGCTTTCCTCGAAAAGCCAGCTGTGGCAATACTGGACCCTGATGGAACCGCGGGCTTTCCAGCTCCCATAAGGGCTGCCTCTCTCCTTTCTGATGTCCACCTGACTTTTGTCAACATCTGAGCGCATGACCCTGGCTCTCATCTTCCCTCCTCTGCTTCTGGGCCTACCAATTTCTCTCTTACAGCCAGCCCTGGGGGCTTCTCAGCTCTCCCCTTCACTGTTACCAGACCCGTCCGGGGCAGGTGGGCAGGAGGAAAGGGTGTGAGTATTTTCACATTTGTATTTTTTCTCATTGGCACCTGCAAGATCAGCCCCTAAATCCAAGATCAGGGCAAGTGCTCCCAGCTCTAGGTCCCTGTGGGTAGGGACTCCCCCTTCTCATCTTGGCTCCAGGGCCTCTTCCCAGACCAGTTAAGACTTTTTCCCTTCAAAGCAAACCATCCCCAGCTCGGAGGTCTCCCATCGAAGCAGAAGAATTTTCCAGACCCAGCCTCTCTCTCTTCTGAAGACACCGGCTCTCCAAATTGTAGTTCCTCTCTGGCTGAGGCTGAAGTTTCTCTTGAAAATCCCAGCTTCTTCCAAACAGCATCTGCTGTTGCATCTTCGGAGCTGTCCTGCTCATCCTCAGAGCATGGCCCCTGGCATCACTGACATTCAGGCAAATGTTGGGAGATGGCAGAGCTCCAGGGCTAAGTGGGCCAACTCGGGCCAGGAGACCTGGGTTCCAGTCCTAGTTCTTCTGCTGAGCTGATCAAGTTACTCCATCTCCCTAAGCCTCCGTTTCCTCTGTAAGATAAGGGCGATAATAATAGCACCTAATTCTCCAAACCAAGTACTGACCAGGCCCGACCTGGCTTAGCTTCTTAGTCTGGGTGCATTCAGGGTGGAATGGCGGTAGACTAATAGTACCTAATTCTACTTAATATTCTTTTTTTTTTTTTTTTTGTCCTTTTGCCATTTCTAGGGCCTCTCCTGTGGCATATGGAGATTTCCAGGCTAGGGGTCTAATCAGAGCTGTAGCCGCCGGCCTACGCCAGAGCCACAGCAACGCAGGATCCGAGCCGCGTCTGCGACCTACACCACAGCTCACAGCAATGCCGGATCGTTAACCCACTGAGCAAGGCCAGGGACCGAACCCGCAACCTCAGGGTTCCTAGTCGGATTTGCTAACCACTGAGCCACGATGGGAACTCTTTTTTTTTTTTTTTTTAAATTCTACTTGATATTCTTAATAAGAATCTGAAAAGAAGGTTTTATACTATAAAACTAATTTATGGTACACCTAAAATTAACACAACATTGTAAATCAACTATACTCCAATCAAATTTTTAAAAAGTACCTATTCCTAGAGGTGTTGTGCCAATTAAATGAGAAAAAGTATTTCTCACTTTGATACTTGAAGGGTGGTTTTTGGACCATCAGTATCTCCTGGGTGCCTGTTAGAAATGCCAAGTCTCAGGCCCCACCCCAGACCCACAAACCTGAACTGGCATGTCAACAAGGTGCCCAAGAGTTCCTTGCACACAGTCAAGTTTGAGAAGCTCTGAATCAGCACAACTCCTTGGTACCAGGGAGGGACTCACTGGGCAGAGGTAGCTGTCCTGATTATTATTCGTCTAAGAAGCATCCCTATACTAAGGCAGATTCTGGCGCTGCAGACAAGACTGGGGCTGACCCCTGGCTCTGAGAATTTGTATTGTGTGCCCACGTCACCTTTCTCCCTCCCTCACGTTTCCCATCTGTGAACGTGGAGAACGTGATGCCATCTCCTGGCGCTGATGGGAGAGTTAAATAAGATCAAGCAGAAGGTGCTTCAGAGAGTTGTGGAAAGTGATTCTGAGACATCGAAGCTCTAGAAGCCTTTTTTGCACACATTTTATTTACTCTTTCTGCTGCTGTTGCCATTTTAAACATGAGAAATGCTGGCATTTCATAATGAAGTGATGAGGCCAAGCTCATTTAGTGAATCAGCTATAGAACTGGGTCCAGTCCCGGGACCTGAGGCCATGAGCCATGTAAGACCCCTCTGAGAGCCCCAGATCAGCTGGACCAGGACACAGCAAGTCCTAGGACCTTCCTGTGTGCCCCTCCCCCAACTGAGACCTGCAGGGTGCCTCGGGCTGTATGGCGTTTTTTGGCAGATTGCTTCTTTTTTGTGTTGGGGGCGGAGGTGGCTGCAGACCACTGCGGGAATGGGGACAGGAAGGATGGGGCAGCTCTGGGATCTGATGGTTAATTAAAATGTCCTCATAGGTGATCAATCCCCAGTCAATGGCTTGAATCTGCAGTGACCCGGCTCCTCTCTGGCAGAGCATGTGGGCTTCCTGGGGGTGGCGGGAGGCCAGATTGTCCTCCTCTTGGTCCTTGGAAGCCCAGCTTGGGACCGTGCTGTCGATGCTGTCTCCAAAATATTCCTGTCTTGTTTCCTTAATAGCTTCTGTCATCGCTCTTGACAGGCCAGCCATTAAGTCTTTGGCAAAATTGTTAGAATTATTAACATATGAGGTTTTATATTATTTGACAGCTGTCGGCTTCTTTGGGATCCACATCACTCTGTCCCCTCCCTTCCCTCCCACCCTTCCACTCAGCATTGCATTGCCCTTCCCACCCCAGGAGAGTGGGAGGGGCCTCCCGGTCACTGGAGGAGACATGCTCCTGTCAGGCTTCGGTCACAGTTGCTCCTGTGCATCCATGGAATGTTTCTGGAGGCCCCGCACCACGCCCCATTTCTGGTCCTAACCTGGATCCTTCTTCAGCCATACCCCTGGCTTCAGTGGTTTCTGGGAGAACTCCCAGGGCTCCATTTACCTGCCAGCTCTGCCCCAGACCCACTTGCCCTCGCTCTCCAGGACATCTCCTCTCTGAGGCTCCAAAGACTCCATCCTGGCTCTTCCTCTAGGTTCCCATCTAGGTGCCTGGCTCCAGCATCCATCTGGTCTCCCAGACTAGAAATCCGACCGTCACCCTCGTCTCCTGTCCCTCTCATGCTCCTCTAGTCTCCCGTTCCCAGTCGCTGTCCATTCTGCTTGCTGGAAGCCTCTTGGCTCCCCGCTCTCCTCCCCATCCCTGGTGCTTCGCCTTGCCTGGGCCTCCGCACCTGTTTCCTCATCACCGGGGGCCCTGCTCTGACCCCCTCGGGCCCCAAAGCCTGAGCCTTTCTCTGGGGCTGCAGCTGCTCCCTCCACCCAGGAAGGCAGGGAGTGCCGCAGAAGTGGTGGCCCTCCCCACTTCTCATGGCCCTTCTTGGCCAACTGCTGAAGCTGGTTGATATCTAAATGTCTTTGTGGGTAGGGTGGCTGATGTCTGGTCCTCACGACTCCCTGAGGTTCCCCGTGGAATGAAGCTCCGTTTCCCCATTGCAGTAACTGGTGGATTAGAGGCTCGCTCCTCCGCTTCCTCCACTTCCCCATCTCCCTCCGCCTGCGACATGCCCAGGTCCCCTCAGGGGCCCTTCCTTGTAATGCAGGCCTGTCCTGCTTCCAAAAGCTGTCAACATTTCTCTGGGGCTGCAGCCGCTTTCCTGGGATCATCTTCCAAAGAAATTGTTCGCCATCCTTGCTTAGAGTCGGCTACTAGGAGATCCCCAACCAGGACAGGGCTCGGGGTCTGTCCCTCCAGCACAGCTAAGGCTGGGCCTTGGGGTACGAGCATCAGATTCTTTTACTCCCTTCCTGGAATTGCACAAGAAGTCCTCAGTTTCTCACCTCTTGTTCTATCAGGCTGCTACAGCAAAGGGAGCTGGATCCTGGATCCAGAACATCTGAATATACACAATGTTTGGGGCTGCAACTTACATTTCAGAAGCAGTCACCACAGGCTTCAAGGAGTATAGGCTTCTCTGATACTTTCCTTAGGTAAAGTTTTGCATTTACACAGCCATTTAATAGTAATACTGATATGGGCCATCCATGCCTAAGAGAAAAACATTCCCAGATATCAAAACATATCACCAAGCTATTCTAAATAAAACTGGTGGTGGTTAGCACAAGAATTAGTAAGTTAACAGAGATATCCAAAATAGGACCCTAATAAATGATAGATGTGACATTTCTAATTAGTGTAGAGAGGCTGGGTTAGTCATGAGATGGAGATGAAGAAGTAGTTAATCATTTGGGAAAAACAAAGACACTTCCTACAAATTCCAGGTGGATAAAAATGTGAGTATAAAAAAATGAAATCACAAAAGAACTAGAAGAAACAAGGTGATGATCTCAGGATGAGGCAGGCTTTCCCAAGGACACAATGGAAGAAGCCACAGATGAAATTGTGAGAACAGAAAAAATAAAAAAAAAATCCCAAAGCTAAAAAGCAGACTACTGGGAAAGTATATGAAGACACTGAGTAAGATTCAGTTGAATCAATCTCCATTTTCCTTGGTTCCTGACATCTACTGTTAAAAATTAGCAGAAGCTAGAATCAAGTCCTGAAAAGGCAAACATTTGGTCATCTGCTCGTGAATGTGCTTGCCCTCATGAGCAGGAAGTTCCTCCTAGTGTCTCACCTGCAGCCTTCTTGCTGCAGGTCTTAGGGCCTTTTCTGGAAGTGACTTCAGGTATTTTGTGTGGCTCCAGGGCGTCCAGACCAAGAAGCCTTAGGGCTTCCTGTGTTTGCAGACATTGTTCAGCCACCCCATGCCAGGTCTGGGAGAGTTTAGGCTTCTCTGCAGGTTCACTGGATCTTCAGCCTGGACACACAGGCCCACAGCTGGTCCTTGTCTCATGCAGTCGACCCCTCTGTCCCCATCACTACCTTGAGTCCACCCCAGTCCTACCCGGATCTTGTCTGGAGCCCCATTCAGAACTTTCTCTAGACCCCTGTTCTGACCACCTCTGACTCCCATTGACCTGTCCTGAGCCTTGGCTGGAGCCCCCATGGCCAGGTCCTGTCCGGCTGGGCTGCTGCTCGGAGCAGGCGGGCTGCGCAGGGAACAACAGATGGGCTCCCTGTGGACGCGGCGGCAGCAGCAGCGCAGAAGCTAATCCACTTTTATCTCGTTATGGTGACAGCCACCCTGTTAAATGGAATGGACTATCGATTCAGGGCTCACTTCCAGCCCGAGGATTTTCCATCACAGGCCTGAGTAGAATAGGAGAAAAGCAACACTTATTAACTCGGGTGCCATTCAGGGAGAGGCTGGGGTGGGGGCAGAGCTGGGAGGGCGCAGGCGCGGGGGCACTGGGGACCCAGGCTCAGACCCAGGGCCCGGGGAGCCCCTCCTACCCCCTCCCTCCGGGCCACGAGGGGTAGGGACACAGCAGCAGAGATGCGTGCACACATGCTGGTGCACCTAGGTGTTCAATGCTGACACACACGCTAGGCGACACTGACACACACACATACTCCTCTAACACCAACATATGCACACACATACACAACACGGACATACATATGTCCAACCCTGACAGACATACGCACCCAAAGCTGACACACATCTACACATACACCCGCCACTGAAACATACACATTGTCCCGAGCACACGCACATATGCGCACTCGACATTGACACTCACATGCACACAGTGCTGACACATGTGGACACCCGTCATTGACACATATATGTACACATAAGACTGACACACATAGCACATTGACACACCCACATCCCCACTGCTGATGCAGGCCACAAGGTACGCTCACAGCCAGATACCCATTGCTGACTCTCATATGACCCCACGATTCGTGCCCGTCTATACAGATATTCAACACTGACACACACACCGACCCGTCATTGACACGATATACTCCAAACGCTGACACACAGAAATGCATAATCCTGATTTATGTATATGTTCAGTGCACACATGCACACACACACACACGCACAACCCTGGCACACACATGCTCACACAATGCTGACACATACACTTTTGTACTGACATCACATACACACAGGCTAACACGTTCCTGCTCATGGTGCCAACACATGCTCAGGACAGATGCACACACAAACACACCCTCACTGAACTTCATCCTACAGACACCCCCAATATGCACCAGCATCCACATCTGAGTGACACAGTCATGCCACACTGATAGCCTAGTAGTGATAGACACAAACACAGGGTGACGCTGGCATTGTATTTGCATCTACCCCAAAACACAAGTTAAGGATGCACATGGATTGTTACAGGATACACAATAGTCGCACACCCACACTCATGAACCCATTGGCAGCTCCCTTTGTTAAAGCCCTTTGTCATTATGGAACACCTTTCTTGTTAATGTCCTAGGGCAGGTGCTGGAGCTCAACTCAGTGCCTGCCCTCAATCAGCTTTGCCTCTAGTGGGGAAGACGATCCCCAGACCCCCAGAGGACTTCCAGCTAATTCGTGTCCAGCACTCATCATGCGCCCCTTGCTGTCTTAAGCACTTTACATGGATATACTTTAAAATTTGTCACAACCTTTGGAGGTAGCTACTCTTTTTTTTTTTTTTTTTGGTCTTTTTAGTTATTTCTTGGGCCGCTCCCGCGGCATATGGAGGTTCCCAGGCTAGGGGTCGAATCGGAGCTGTAGCCACCGGCCTACGCCAGAGCCACAGCAACGCGGGATCCGAGCTGCGTCTGCGACCTACACCACAGCTCATGGCAACGCCGGATCGTTAACCCACTGAGCAAGGGCAGGGACCGAACCCGCAACCTCATGGTTCCTAGTCGGATTCGTTAACCACTGCGCCACGACGGGAACTCCGGTAGCTACTCTTATTATCTTAATTTGTAGATGAGGGGCCTGGGCCCCGAGAGGCTAAGCCACTTGCCCAAGGTCACACAGAGTGGTAGAGCTGAAATTTGACGCAGGCTGCCAGGCTCCCAAGAAAGCGTAGCCTATATTCCTCACAACTGCATCTGGCCCGAAAACCCACGTGCCACCAGGTCACAGCCCCAGACACTGCATACATGAACACAGAGCCAGGGTACCAGCATGGCCCATTTGGAGTGACCCATCTTGGGGAATCCATCTACTTCCTGGAGGGCCTTGTGCAGGGGGGTGCAGTCTGAGGACTACGGGGTGGTGGGGGCACCCACCCAGGGGAGGGGCAGTTCTCTTTCATAAGGCTCTGTGGATAGGTCCTGAGGGCCGGAGTGGGGATGTGCTTTCCGGGTGTGTTTTCTGAGCAGTTAGCTCCCCCAGCAACGGAGCCGTGCTCCATGTAGCTGGGATCTCCCAGGGCCTGGGGGAGAGTGTGGGGGGGTGGAGGGTGGGGGAGGGGAAGGGGAGGCTGCCTGACCGTGAGTGCCGGCCAGGAAACTGGTTTTCTCCAACAGGGAATGGGGAAGGTGGGTCAGGAAGGCAGACAGAAATCCCTGGAGGCCTTGCACCGTGGGCTAAGTTCTGGAAAGGTGCTTTGGGCTGCATAGTGACAGAGCCTGGAGATGGGCTGACCCTATTCAGTCCCTGCTCAGGCCCTGACACCTTCTGTCTGAGCCACCACAGTGGGCAGATCACTCAACCTCATCCTCCGTTTTCCCGTCGGAAAAATGGCTCCCACAGGACCACCTGTCACACAGGTTACTGGCAGGACACACTGAAGTGCCTGGCCCTGTGGGGTGGGACATACAGATTCTCCTGTCACGTTGGCTGCCAGGTTCTTGGGACCTTAGCTGAGGGCAGCTCCTGGATACCTGCGGTAATGTCCAGAGTCTAGAGAGGGGCTCTGCTCTCCTTCTGGGAGGGAGTTTCAGATCCAGTGGCCAGAGTCTGGGGTTAAGAGGGCTGGGGGCTTGGAGTTCCCCTCGTGGCTCAGTAGTTAACGAATTCGACTAGGAACCATGAGGTTGTGGGTTCGATCCCTGGCCTTGCTCAGTGCATTAAGGATCTGGCATTGCTGTGAGCTGTGGTGTAGGTTACAGACTCGGCTCGGATCCCGAGTTGCTGCGCCTGTGGCGTAGGCTGGCCGCTACAGTTCCGATTAGACCCCTAGCCTGGGAACCTCCATATACTGTGGGAGTGGCCCTAGAAATGGCAAAAAGACAAAATAAAATAAAATAAGCGGCTGGGGGCTGCTATGGACTGAATGGTGTTCTTGCTTCAATACGAAGCTCCTAATTCCCAGTGCGATGGTATTTGAAAGTGAGGCCTTTGGGAGGTAATTGGGTTTAGATGAAGTCATAAGGGTGGGGCCTCCCTGATGAGATTAGTGCCCTTTTAAGAAGAGCGACCAGAGAGCTTGCTCTTTGTGTCCCCTCCCCCCACCCCCACTTGCCTTCAGCGTGCAGAAGAGGTCAAATTAGCTACAGAGATGGCCGCCGCCTTCCAGCTAGGAAGAGGGGCCTCACCAGAGCCCAACCATGCTGGCATCCTGATTTTGGACTTCCAGCACCCAGACCTGTGAGGAAAATAAATTTCTGTTGTTTGAGCCACAGCTATCCTTCCAGTCTGTGGTATTGTGTTATGGTGGCCTTGATACCGGAATGATAATACCAGAATCCAGGTTCTTGTTCAAAGCAGTTGAAGAATGAACTCGGTGCACACACAGGTAGCAAGCAAGCAAAGTCTTTATTAAAGGAAAGCAAAAAGCTCCCAGGGCTGCTGGGAGGGGGAAGAGCCCCCTTCTCTGTTGCCCTATAGGGACTTTTATCTCTTAAAGGTGTGGAGGGTACCAACGTGGGGTCCAGAAAGATGTGGTTTTCTCCCATTGGCCTTGCCCAGTTACCTCTATCAGTCCTTGTCCAATAGAATCTTAGGGTGGAAATGTCCTGTAAGTCTCACAGTTTCTTTGCCCTTCCCATGCCCCCCAGTAAACTGAGTCACAGGTGATTAGGGATTAGTGTCCATCTGGGCACAGGTACACTCCCTATAGTAAACAAGGCCTGTGGGGATGTTATTCCCTGGAGCCCTTAAGCCACAAATGCTAATTGATGGCCATATCGAAGGATGCATCCAAGCCCATGCTCCTACGTGGACTGCCCGAGTTAATATTCTGCCTCAGCCTGAGCTGACCGGGCCAGGGATGGAAGCTGCTGGGAGAGGGCTGCTCTGAGGCCGGCCTGAGACCGGGCTCTCTCGCTGACCCTCTGCAGCCCAGCACTTCTGTCTCTTTCTTACTTGTAAAATGGGGGCCTGGGTTGGACCCTCTCTGACCATCTCCTCCGCTTCGAGACCACGTGGGCCTGAAATCCAGGTCTTTCCCAGCTCCTCCCCTCGTCTCAGGAAGGGAGCAGGGGAGGCAGCCATGAATGCCCCTGCCGCCCGCCCTCCACCACATCCTGGAGCTGGGGCTCTGCATGGGGGAAGGTGGGGTGAGGAGGATGTGACCCTTCCCTGTCTGTGGCCTGGAGGTATCAGGGTGACATTGTGGCCAGGACTTTCCAAGGCATCTCTGGAAAGTAAGATGTGGGCCAGAACTCTGAAGATAGTGGTTTATATCCAGGGCCTCTGGGAGCTGGGGGTGCACTGACACTGCCCTGAGGCTCAATTTGTCCCCACCAGGCAAAATGTCTTCCTCCCCAATTCCTCTAGCTGACCCCCACCTCAACCCAGATGTCCCCCACTTTAGCCCAGCTGTCACCTCAACACACTGTCTGCCACCTCAGCCCAGCTGTTCTTCCACCTTGACCCAGCTGTTCCGCCACCTCCGCCCAGCTGTCCCCTCACCTCGGCCCAGCTGTCCCCCCACCTCAGCCCAGCTGTCCCACATCTCAGCCCAGTTGTCCCTTCACCATAGCCCAGCTGTCCCCTCACCACCTCAGCCAGCTGTCCCCTCACCTGTGCCCAGGTGGTCCCCACTACAGCCCAGTCCACCTGTTCCCTCAAATCAGCACAACTGTTCCCTCAGGTCAACCCAGCTGTTTTCCCACGTTAGCCGACGATGCTCCCAGGGGAAGGCTGGCTGTTCCCCAGCGTTAGTCAAGATGACCTTCCCCTCTCACCCAGCCGCTTCCCATGGTGAGCTTAGTTGTTCTCTCACATCGGCCACCTGGTCTCCTATACCAAGTCCAGATGTTCCCCAGGGCACCCAGCTGTTCTACCTTTTGGACAAGAGGTTCTGCCCTATCGGCTCAGCTGTTGACCCCCACCCTCAGCCTGGCTAGTCCTCCTCAGGTCAGCCCAGCGGTTTCCATCCACATCTGTCTTTCCCCGTCACGTCAGCCCAGCTGCCTCCCCGCAGTCAGCCGGCTCGTCCTTCCTTGTATCAGTTCAGTGGTTCCCTTTTCCAGGCACCTTCTCAGGGAGTGGAAGGGCTCTTTTGGGTTTTCCAGGGCAGCCTCTCCGGCGTTGCTAGAGGGTTCCCTGGCTCGGCTCCAACTGCCCTCACCCACACGGGAAGCGGGGGCCTGGCCTGTGGTGTCTCATCCTGGGGTCAAACCCTACACCTCCCTGAGAGGCACAGGGGAGGGAGAGCAAGGCACCCGACACTGGAGGAAGATAGAATTCAGGCCTCCCCATCCTCCTAATGCAGGAGGGACTCCAGACCCTCCCAGAGCCAGGAGGAGTATCTGGCTTTTCCCTGCCCTCAGAGGCAGGAGGAACCCCGGACATTCCACAGTCACCCCAGCTCCAGACAGTAAAGACACACCCTCATCACCCGCTTCTCCACGGACACAGGAGCAACCCCTGGAATCATCTTCCCCACCTTAATCTGAACTCCCAGAGGAGGAGAGACAGATTCTGATTAAATATGCAAATTCAAGCAGATGGTGGTGGTGCTGATGGACAGGCTGTCAGGGGAGCATGTCAGCTTGTGATGTGTGTGTTTGTGTGTGTGTGTGTGTGTGTGTGTGTGTGTGTCTGTGTGATTAGTGGCGGGATACCGCGTGGGGGAAGGGGAGGAGCCTGCGGCGCCTCTGGCCAGAGAGGCTGGTCGTGGGCGGGGCCGGGAGTTTGGGGGAGGGAGGAGGGAGCGGGAGGGAGGAGGGAGCGGGAGGGAGGAGGGAGCGGGAGGGAGGAGGGAGCGGGAGGGAGGAGGGAGCGGGAGGGAGGAGGGAGCGGGAGGGAGGAGGGAGCGGGAGGGAGGAGGGAGCCGGATGACCTTCCGCAGTGGGTCAGCTCGGGAACCTCCCTGTGTCCAGCTCTCCAGGCCTCCCCCAGCCGGGGTGCTAATTCTACCAGATCAGGTCTGGGACAGGAGGGGATTGGTTGGTATAACCTGCACCTGTATCTCTGCTCTTGCCATCGGCCAAACAATAAAAGACACAATATTTACACAACTTACCGGGGGAAGCAATATTGGGTCATTGATTTTGTGTCCCTTGGATTTTCATGGTCTAAACCTTAATGGTTTTTAATCATAAAATATTAGCGCTGCAGGGCACTTAGCACTGGCACCTTGCTGGTGAGAGATGGCTCCCCCGCCCGCCACTGCTACATGGGGAGCTCTCCAGGAGGAGGGGCCCATATCCCCCCTCCGTGCACACACACCCAGGGCAGCGGGGCCTCTGGGAGCCCCCTGTGGGACTGGCCCATGCCTGGGCACAGTTGGGGGAGCCCCTGGAGAAGGGGACATCCTGTGATCAGTCCCCCCACCCCCCGTTCTAGAGGCAGAGCAGGAGTGAAGAAATCAACTCATCCTCAAAGAAAGGAGATTTTGGCTTCCTCAGGGGTGTTTAGAATAAAAACTCTTGCCTTGTCTTTTCTTATTCCAGATACCTTTCACGCTGACCTAGTGTGGGGGTCCTACCCACCTGTCAAATCTCTAGGTGGGGTGGTCCACAAGATGGGCCCAGGTTGCATTCATTCCTGTATCTTCAGTGCCTGCTCTAGTGCCTGGAGCATCATTGGTCCTCTGTGTTGGCTGGTCGAATGAATGAATGAGTGTTGAGTGAATGAATGAGTGAATGCGCTAGACTCTGAAGGCTGGTTTTTAATAGAGGCTTTTCACTCATTCATTTAACAGATAACCCCTGCTGTGTGCTGATCTCAGAGATGAATCTGACCTGGGCGCTCCCCTCACCACGGTAAGTATGGGGACCAAAGGAGGCCCTGTCTGCTGGGGATGGGCTCAGGGAGGGGACAGAATGAGATGGAAAGGGCTTTTTTGTTTGTTTGTTTGTTTGTCTTTTTAGGGCCGCACCTGTGGCATATGGAAGTTCCTGCGCTAGGGGTCGAATTGGAGCTGCAGCTGCCGGCCTGCACCACAGCCACAGCAACATGGGATCTGAGCCTCATCTGTGACCTACATCATAGCTCACGGCAACGCTGGATCCTTAACCCACTGAGTGAGGCCAGGGATCGAACTTGCATCCTCATGGATACTAGCCAGATGTGTTACCACTGAGCCACGATGGGAACTCCTGGAAAGGGCTTTTGAAGAGAGGGTTGAGATGCCTGAATGGAGCTCCGCCTCCCAAGAGGACCAGTTTGAAGAACCCAACTTGTGAGATGCTGGGATCTAAACACAGCTCCTCTTGGTCTCTCCTGGTTCCAGCCAGGCAGGGCTTCCCGATGAGGCTTCCTTGATGAATGAGGTGTGGCTGTGCTGCGGGCTGTGTGGGAAGCACAGCTCACTGCCCAGGAGAGGGTGGTTTCTCTGGTGCAGGGGAGGGGGTTGGAGGATGTTGTTGCTGTGGTTTATTTTTTCTGAAAGTGAACACACTGCTCACCCTGCCCTGCGTCCCCCTCCCCAGCGCCCGCGGGGAAGTCGATAGCAATGGATTAAACAGCGAGGAGAAGGCTGAGAGTACAATTGGAAGAAAGATAAAGATAATTAAAACTAATTCCAACTGTTCCCAGAGAAATCAATTTCATAACTTCAGTGCATCCCTAAGTTTGCTCCCGAGGCTCTGCGGCACCGAGTAGAGGCTGTGTACTAGAGGGTGCAGTGTGCAGACCCATCTGTGGGTGGGCAGGTACTTGGAGTGTGAGTGTGCATGTGTGTGTGTGTGTGCTTGTGCACAAGTGGCCTCATGCACCTGTGTGCATGCTCATTCGTACATACGTGCATTATTTGTGTACGTGAGAGGCACGCCCCTTCCTGGGGTACCGGCTCTCGGCCTCACCTTTGACCCTGGATGGAAGAGGCAGGGAGTCAGGGTGGCTGGGTAGGTTTCGGCCTCCTTTCCCACACCCAGACCTTTCTCTCGCCTCTTGAGGGGCCTCCTGGCTAATCCAGCTCCCCTTTATATCTACAGGAAGCCAAGGTTCAGAGAGTGGGATCTTGCTATGGTTCACACAACAAGTGACAGGCAAAACTGAGCCCAACTGGGTCTCCTGGGCTTCCTCTGCTCCATGGATGTCACTGTCATCACTGGTCATTTGGTCAAGGGCAGCCAGGGATGGAGGGGAAGGTAGGGCCGACCTGATATGGCTGGGAGCTCACATGTGAACAGCCCCTAACTTACTCATTCTCTCTCGTTCCTTAAACATAGACGGAGCACCTACTGTGTGAGGCCTCGTGGGTTCTCTGGCTTGGGTGAGGGCTGAGGGCTGAGGGCTGAGGGCTGAGGGCTGAGAGCTGAGGGCTGGTCACAGGTGCCTCTGGGAGAGGTTGGGTCCTCTGAAGGAGAAGACTGGTGGATGGTGGCAGCCTTGGAAGCAGAGCCCAGGACAGAGCGTCCCTAAGAAGCCTGGGCTGCCAATAGGTCCACCCTGGCCCTGGTGACTCTGCTGGCATGGCTGTCACAGCTGGCGACTTCTCGAAAGGACCTCATGGCTCATGCTGCAGGTGATTCCTGGTGAGTGGGTCAGGCCAGGGGTCCTGCTCACCACCACCCTCCCCCACCCCCATGGTGAGCCTGCCTGGGGCAAGGGCCAGGGTCCGTTACATTTCTGGATTGCCCAGGACCTGGCATAGACTGGCAGGGAGTAGGTGTTCCTTCAGCACAGGACTGGCACGCTAGTGAAACTTTGAGGTACTGGGGTGAACCAGAAAAAACAAAGTTGGGAAACTGCTCCATCAAGGTGAGGGCATCAATTGCTCTAAACCAATGGTTCCCTCTACCTGGGAGTTCCCGTTGTGGCTCAGTGGAAACAAATCTGACTAGTATTCATGAGGATGCTGGTTTGATCCCTGGCTCTGCTCAGTTGGTTAAGGATCTGGCATTGCTGTGAGACATGGATTGGATCTCATGTTGCTGTGGCTGTGATGTACGTTGGCAGCTACAGCTCCGATTCAACTCCTAACCTGGGAACTTCCATATGCCTCAGGTGCGGCCCTAAAAAGCAAAGCAAAAAAAAAAAAAAAAAAAATCACTCTATCTGCCTGCGCTTGTATCCTTATTCGTTAAATGGAGAAATATAACCCACACTGAAGCTGCTGTGAGTTTCAGGGGAGGTTCTGTATAAGAAGCAGGCAGCACATAGTTTTCTCTTCTCTGAACCCTAGGTTTCCAGGGGTGGGTGGTTGGTTGCCCAGTGAGCAAGAAGCCAGGAAATAGCTCATGGTCACATGGCTGCCTGGAAGCAGTGGGGTGGATAATATGACATCTCCCAGATCCTCCAGGGCAATATATCTGGGCAGTCCACCCTTGGTCCATCCGTCCTGGTGGGCTTGGGAGTGAAGGACTCCTGGGCTCCTGGGCCAGGTAAGAGTTCCTGCAGTCCCCCACGTCACCTCTAGATGGCAGCATTGGCGAGCAGGAGCGGAGCCTGCAGTAACAACGAGGGGGCTGGGCTGGGTCACAGGGCTAAGGCTGTGGCCTTAGCTCTCTGGGCAAGACCCTGCCCCTCTCCACTGTCTGAAAGTTGAGCGATGGGGGTAGGGAGGGAGGTGATACGTTGGGAATTCCTGGATTGGAGAGGAAGGCTTGTCCCTTCTTGAGGCAGTCCCTCTGGGAGCTAAAGGTTTCTAGCTGTTGGGTCCGGGTGTCTGAGCAGGGTGGGAAGTGGCTGCAACCTCTACTCTCGGTGATCTGCCCACTCTTAGGAAGAGGTGTGGGTTAGAAAGAGGTTCCTGGCAGCAGGGCAGGGGCTACCCAGGAGGGCCAGAGATGCTGAGCGGCCCCCTAGCATGAGATGGGGCCAGGGCTGAGTGTCGAAACCCACCGTCCTCCCTTGGCTCCACCTTTCTTGGCGTCCCCTCCTCTCTCTCTTTCCCCAGGAAGCCAGAGGGGAGCAGATGGGAGCTGTCAGCAGCTCCTTAGGTTTACAGATGGGGAGCTGGGGGTGGGGGGTGGAGAGTGAGGTGAGAAGGGAGGTGGAGGGGGCAGAGTTCTTGCCAGGCCCCCTGTGAAGCCTCAGGCATGAATCAGTGGGAGTGGCCAAGTCCCAACCCCAGGAGAGGCTCAGGAGAAGCACCAGCCTCCCGGAGCAGCTGCATCTGGGAGTCACCTGGCTGTGAGGTTGGGGCTGAGGAGCAGCAGGCATCCTGGCCTCCTGGAGCTGGCTGGATGGGGGTGCTGCCCTGCACTCCTGTCTTTCTGGCACACCTCTGAACTGCCCAGGGTTGGGTGCTGAGAGGCACCCCCAGATCACAGGGGAGAGGGGACGAATGGCCATCCTCTGGGGAGGGAGCAGTGGTGCGTCTAGACACTGGGGCTCTGAGTGACTTGCTGTGCCCCGGGCTGCTGGGGGAACTGCTTAGAGGTGGGGACCATTTCAGGAGAGTCACTGAGCCCTGACTTCCCAGCCAGCCACCAGCGTCTTGGCCACGAAGCAGTGAAGCAGCTGGGCAGTGCCCAGGGCCAGGACATAGAGGACACAAGTATGGGTATCTGGCTGATCTGCTAGATCTTGGTGACCTGGACCAACTCATTTTCTCTCAGCCTCAATTTCACCATTGGATAAATAGTAATAGTAAAAGGATCCCTTCCCTTGAACATTTACATGGGACACCACTTTTCACATGTATGACTTTTTTTTCTTTTCTTTTCTTTTTTTGCCATTTCTAGGGCCGCACCCACAGCATATGGAGGGTCCCAGGCTAGGGGTCGAATCGGAGCTGTAGCTGCCAGCCTATACCACAGCCACAGCAACTCGGGATCCGAGTTGCATCTGCAACCGACACCACAGCTCACGGCAATGCCGGATCCTTAACCCACTGAGCAAGGCCAGGGATCAAACCCGCAACCTCATGGTTCCTAGTCGGATTCGTTAACCACAGTGACATGATGGGAACTCCTTCACATGTATGACTTTATTTAACACACATAGCCAGCTTATGGAGACTCAAAGGGGGCAAGTGACTTGATCCAGGTAACACCCTAAGGAGCACGACCCAGACCCAGGGCTGTCTCAGATCAATACCTAGGTCCTCCCAGGTCCTCTATTTTTTTGCGGGGGGTTTATCAGCTCTTTCTCTATTGGGCTGGGGGGTTGACACTCCTTTCCTGATGTCTCACAGGAGGCTTAAGAGTGGGTGAGTGTGTGTGGGGGCTGTCATTGGAGGGGTTCTAGATTTAGCCAAGAAAAATGCAGGATGCCTAATTAAATCTGAATATGAAATAAGTAAAATTTTAAGTGTAAGTATATTCTATGCAATATTTGAGACCTACCTATATTGAAAAAATTATTTGTTGTTTATCTGGCAACCTTAGTCAGTGGAATGCATTTTACTGCATCCTTATTACCAGGCATGGCGAGTCTGGGTGGGAGGTATGAAGGCGTGTGTGTGATGGGGGTGCTTCTTTGGGCTCCTGCTTCCTCATCTGTAAAATGGGGAAGAAGAGCCACTTTCTCCTTCCTCCTAGGATGCTCAGAGGCTCCAGTGTCCAAAGGGATGGGGGCGGCTTTGAAGAATCTAGAGAGCTTCACCCTGGTCTGCTTAGCAGTGGATGCCAACCTATCCCCAGTCCCCTCCCCATCTCCTGGGCACCCACCAGTGAGTGTCCTTGTCCAACCCACCCCCAGCTCTACAGCAGCCCACGAGGAGAGGGCTGTGTCCATGACAGGCCTCAGCAAGGCTTTACAGGAAATCAGTGCTCTCTCAAACCTCTTGGGAAGGTGACCTGGCCAGTCATGGGCCTGAGACGCCAGTGTTGGCCACATAAGGCCGCCACTATCTAGCCTGGGAAGCACCTCACCTCTCAGAGTCTGTTTCCCCATCCTGGTGGGGGATGAGAGGGACCTCAGTCTCTCAGGATGCTGGGAGAGCGCAAAGAAATGGCAGAGAGTGGGGAGTCCCTGTCATGGCTCAGTGGTAACGAACCCAACTAGCATCCATGAGGATGTGGGTTTGATCCCTGGCCTGGCTCAGTGGGTTAAGGATCTGACTTTGCTGTGAGCTGTGGTGTAGGTTGCAGATGCAGCTTGGATCCCGAGTTGCTGTGGCTGTGGTGTAGGCTGGCAGCTCCAGCTCCGATTGGACCCACAGTCCGGGAACTTCCATATGCCATGGGTGTAGCCCTAAAAAAGAAAAAGAAGGAAGAAAGAAAAGGCAAAGAGTGGATGCCCAGGACCAGCTGACTTTGCCCTAGCCCAGCTGTTTCTTGTTCTCAGGGGCACAGATCATGTCACAGCCCGGGACAGGTGACTTAAGAAGAGGACCTGGCCACCACCAATAGCATGGTCACCTGCCATTGGTGAATGACTGGGTGGATAACTATGGTTCCTGGTCATCTGGGCTGAGACTTGCTTGCTGGGGTGAGTGACAGGGACACACAGAAACACACACACACACACACACACGGACACACTCAGCATGCCCACGTGGGCAGGAGTTCTTTTGATTCTCCTCTCCACTGTTTGCCTGGAGCTCAGCTTTTTCTCCATAAAGCATACAGCCTGATGTCCACCCCACACATATCTCGCCCATCACCGAGGCTTCCCTCGAGGGTCCTGGTCCACGGGCTACTGTCCCTGCAGGCTGAGTCACCAGCTTACCAAATGTCAGTTGCCTTTGTTTCTCAATTCATTTTTGTCAGTGACACTTTTTATGGAAGTTGGGTGATTTAATGAAACAATAAGTAAAGCAAAATACTGTGAATGTACAAAATTTTTTTTATAAAACTAAACTGAGGTCTTTAGAAAGACTCCATCAAGGGGAACGGCTAAAAAAAAAATTGCTGTCAAATTAGGTGTGGGTACGCAACTCTAAGATAAGATGAGAAACAAAATTGTAACCATCTGGAAGATTCAACACTCACATCACTTTACAAGTGTCTTTTAAGTTCATGCTCCACTTTAGAGAAATTGAAATTTGGAAATTGAGGATGATGTGTCGTGGGTTTAGTTTACCCAAGAAAGATGGCCCAGCTCCCAACAGCAAACCCATAGGTGAAGAGAAGGCTTTGGTCCTGCACTAAAGAAAATTAAAAAGGCAGAAACTTCGATGCTGTAAGTTGAAATGAAATGATGGAGTTGAGAAGGTATGGTTTTTAAAATGATTTCTCCAGAACCAATTTTTTAAATGAACTCACTACCCCAAACTAATGGTATTAGTTTAAGCAGAAGGCTTTCCCTGTACTAAGGGACGTGTCTGAACACTGTCACTGTCACACACCCTCCTAAGCAGATCCATGTACACACACGCCCATCCATGCATACACATGCCTGCACACACGTAGATACACACAGATACATATACGCCCCAAACCATGTATGGACACAGAGAGTCAGCACCCAGGCGCCATGGTGCTCACACATACCTATTCACAGGCACACACTCCCAGTGAGCCGCGCGCACACACACACACACACACACACGATTAATTTTTTTTTCTTTTTTCTCTCCTGTAAGAACAGCCAACGTAATAAGCAGAGGTTGGTTTTTAATCAGAAATTCACACTTTGGTGTTTTTCTTCCTTTGGCCCAGTGGGAGGTTGGGGAGGATGAGGGAGGGAGGAGGGAGGATGGGGAGGGACCTGGTGGGAGGAGTCAGCCTCTAGGCAAGATTCATCAGGCTGGCACCCGGCTGGGCTGGGGAGACGTGGCAGTGCAGGTGAGCTGGGTTCCAGCTGCATTATTGAGTGCCCTGCTCTGCTTTTATCTGAGAGGTAACCAGGGCTGCCTGAGGATGGGGCCCTTCTGGAGCTCCGGGAGGGAAGTGGGGGCAGCAACTCCCCAAAGAAAGAAGGGCGGTGGGCTCTGTGGGGATCCAGGGCTGGGCTGGATCCGTTGCTAGACTTGGGGAGACCCACTGGGGGACCTCTGGTCGTCCTCTGGTCAGGAGCTTCCCAGATCTGGCCTCAGAGGTGCCACCAGATCTCCTGCATCTAAGTCTCTGAGAGTCAGGCTAAGAACTTTGCATTTTTAAAGTTCCCCAGGTGATTCTGACAAGCAGCAAGTTTTGGAGTCCCTGACAAGGGACATCCTGCTGTCCCTCTGGGGATCCCCAGAGACCTGCTGTCTCTCTGGAAGCTTCAGGCCCTTGTGTGATGTTGGCTAGGGGTGGGGAGATTTCTAAAACAACGGTAGAGAGTTCTGGAATTCTGGGAGCCAGAACCAAAACGCATGGGTCCTCTATTTTTTTTTTCAAAAAAATTTTTTAACCAAATGATTCTTCAAATTCTATAGTAAATTTAAAAAAAAGTTCTATAGTGCTTTACAATTTTCAAAAGTTTTACACACATGATTTCATATGAGCCCATAATAACCCTTCCCCCCCTATTTTATATTGCCCCTCCTCCTTGTCCTCAACTTACTTGTAACCACTAGTTTATTCTCCATATCTATAAATCTGCTTCTTTTTGTTTTATTCACTAGTTTGTTGTATTTTTTAGATTCCACACATAAGTGATATCACACAGTATTTGTTTTTCTCTGTCGGACTTATTTCATTTACCATAATGGTCTCCGAGTCCATCTATGTTGCTGCAAATGGCAAAATTTCATTCCTTTTAAGGGCTCAATAGTATTCCACTGTGTACATATATCACATCTTCTTTATCTTTTCATCTGCTAATGGATACTTGGGTTGCTCCCTTATCTTGGAAGTTGTAAATAATACTCTTATGGACATCAGGGAACATGTATCTTTTCAAATAAGTGGTTTTGGTTTTTTGGGGTATATTGAGTCCTCTTTTTTTTTTTTTTTCTGGCTACACCCACAGCATGTGGAAGTTCCTGGACCAGGGATAGAACCTGAGCCATAGCAGTGACAATGCCAGATCTTAACCCTCTGAGCCACCAGGGAACTTGGGTTCTCTATTTTTAAAAAAGGGGAGACAGAGAACCAGAGGCAAAAGAACTTGCCCAAGGCCATTTAGTGAGTCCATGTAGTTGATGGGATTTGAACCTGGCCCATCTGGTTCCGAAGCTCATGTTTTGTGTATCAGTCAGCATGGGCCAGGTTGTGCTGCTGTAACAAACAGTCCCCAAATCTTAGTGGCTGAAAACAACAAAGACTTGTTTCTAATTTCTTTTTTTCTTTCTTTTCTTTTTCTTTTTTTGTCTTTTTGCCATTTCTTGGGCCGCTCCCGCTGCATATGGAGGTTCCCAGGCTAGGGGTCTAATTGGAGCTGTAGCTGCCAGCCTAGGCCAGAGCCACAGCAATGCAGGATCTGAGCCGGGTCTGCAACCTACACCACAGCTCACGGCAATGCCGGATCGTTAACCCACTGAGCAAGGGCAGGGATTGAACCCACAACGTCATGGTTCCTAGTCAGATTCGTTAACCACTGTGCCACGATGGGAACTCCACTTGTTTCTAATTTCTGCCACATGTCCAACAAAGAGTCCACAGAGCCTCTGTTCATCACACTCTGTTCATCTTAGTCGCCTGGCTGATGGAGCAGCTGTCATCTTGACCTTGGATTTTGCTAGTTACTGGGCAAAGGGAAAGGGAGCTCTGGCGGGTGTGTTGCACTTAGATGCTTTGATCTAGGAGTGACTACACTACCAAAAGAAGTGGCCAGGACTAGCTGTATGCCTCACTTCTGACTACAAGAAGTACCCTCCTACCACCTGCCAAGAAGCGGGGAGAACCAGAAATAGTGACAAGCACCTGTCATGTCTGCTCTGCCAACTGCCTGTGACACAGGCCCAGGAGCTCCATTGTGCCCATGGAAGGGGACCTAAGAGTGCTGGCCTGGGGCAGCCCTTCTCCTCCCCTCCCCCACCCAGTCCTGGCCTCCCCAGCTCTGTCCCTGCAACCCTGCAAGTCTCCCCACCACTCCCTTCCCTACTCTCATCCTCTCTTAGGCCCACGGTCTCCTCCTCATGTTCTAATCCAGGAGTTTTATTTTTTAAATTTTTGGCTGTGATGTGCAGCAGCTTGATGTGGGATCTCAGTCTCCCTCTCAGTCCCCTCCGACCAGAGATTGCACCTGGGCTGCAGTGGTGAAAGTGCTGAATCCTAATCACTAGACCACCAGGGAACTCCTCCAGTCCCAGGGTTTTAGAGTCCCAGTCCTGCTTTGCCTCTAACCCACTGTGCAGGGTGATTTAGAGTCTGTCCTTTCTCATCCAGTGGGTCTCAGTTTACCCATCCATACACTGGGACTGCACCTCTGAATCTTTGCCCCTCCCAACCCCCACCATTTGTGGGAAGTGTTCCTGGAGGCCTCTGCATGTTGAGACAACAGACCCGGGGGAACAGACTTTATTTTTCCTCCTTTCCTGTCCCTGTTTTAGACGATCCCACATATGTTGGGCCTGAAGGCATCCCACGCATCCTAGGAGCTGGAGGGGCTGCCGCTCTTGCCAGGAAAATCCCTTCTTGGAGGTGGGGAGCCCTCCCCAGAGAGGGGCCAGGTCTAGACCGCCCCCCTTCTCTTCCCTCCCACGGGGTGGGGGCGGCTAGCGCATCGGGCTGTGGCTGGCTGGGCAGAGATTTCTGCCAGCTCCTTTCCCCGCTACCTGGAGACGGCCCAAGACTTGAGCTTTCTATCTTGAGGGATTTAGGTTTGATGTCTGCAAGGACTTCCTGGCAAGGACAGCTACTAGATGGGGGAATGGAGAGCAGGGAGTCTTCTCTGAAAGAGATTTAATTTTTTTTTTTTTTTTTTTGCTTTTTAGGGCTGTACCTGCGGCATACGGAGGTTCCCAGGCTAGGGGTCTAATCAGAGCTACAGCTGCTGGGCTACGTCAGAGCCACAGCAACGCCAGATTTGAGCCACATCTGCAACCTATACCACAGCTCATGGCGATGCCAGATCCTTAACCCACTGAGTGAGGCCAGGGATTGAACCAGAAACCTCATGGTTCCTAGTCGGATTCATTTCCACTGCGCCACGACGGGAACTCTGAGATTTGGTTTTTAATTAGTCTTGAACATTGAGTAAGCTTGAACATTTCTTACATTTTTAAGTTGCTGTTAATGTTAAAAAGTAATACATTCTGTCTGTAAAAGTCAAAATAGAGGAGTTCATGTTGTGGCTCAGAGGGTGATGGATCTGACTAGTATCCATGAGGACATGGGTTTGAGCCCTGGCTTCCCTCAATGGGTTAAGGATCCAGTGTTACCATGAGCTGTGTCAGAGGTTGCAGATGCGGCTCAAATCTGGCTGCTGCAGTGGCTGTGGTGCAGGCCAGCAGTTGCAGGTCTGACTTGATGCTCAGCCTGGGAATTTCCATATGCTGCAGGTGCGGCCCTAAAAAGAAAAGGAAAAAAAAAATAGAGAAGGTTGTGGAATACAGAGTAAACCTCCTTTCCTCCTGCAGGCTCACTTTCCAGGGAAACCACAGTCAGCAGTGTGGTGGGTATCCCTCCAAACCTTTCTCTGTGTATATACAGATAAGGCCTTAAGGTTCTGTGATGTTTCAGTACAAAAACGAGGCCGTGTTTTTGCTTATAAATACAGCTCACCGACTCTCACTCCTCAGACATGGACTGCGCCCCTGCTGTGTGTCTGCCTCCGCGTGAGGCCCCAGGATCTTGCTGACTTTCTGCCCAGATGCCTAACATGGCCAAGGGGAGGCCACCGCTGACTCTGGGAGAGGCTGTTTTCTCAGAGAAGACTCCTCGGCCATAGGACTGGTGGCTGGTGGCCTCACCAGACAGTGTCTGAGACAATGAGCACCAAGGTTGTTGAGCACCAAGGTTGTGCTGGCTTCATCACAGGGCAGTGAGGTGGTGCTGGTCTCTTCTGAGATGTATCAGAGATACGTGCAGGGAACAGGGTCCGGACCAGATGGGGTCTGGGACCACCCTGATATTCCCTTCTCTAGTCATGAAGGATTGAATCTGCTTCATGGATTCATGAAACCAGATGCCCTGGGTTTCTGGGTTGGGGAGGTGGTGGGTGATATTTATTGAGTGGGAGTTCCTGTTGTGGCTCAGCGGGTTAAGAACCGACTAGTATCCATGAGGATGTGGGTTCGATCTCTGGCCTCGCTCAGTGGGTTAAGGATCTGGCATTGCTGCAAGCTGTAGTCCAGATGAGGTCCAGATGAGCTGTAGGTCACAGATGAGGCTTGGATCTGGCGTTGCTGTGGCTGTGGTGTAGATCGGCAGCTGCAGCTTGGATTTGACCCCTAGCCTGGGAACTTTTATATGCCACAGGGCAGTCTGTTAAAAAAAAAAAAATTATTGAGTGTCCACTGTCTGCTAGATGCTTTCTTACAGCTTAATCCTCTAGGCTGCCTTTGTCCTTTCTAGAGTTATCTGGATAAAATGCCCTCACTCCAGAAGGCTTTCCCTGGGGGGCGGTGGGCATCTCTCTTTTACTGCTACGATCCCCATGTGCTTTTTTCACTCCTCTAAGCACCCTCTTCAGAGCAATGGCCTGTTTGTAGGTCCCACCCCCAGCCCACTGGACTATAAACGGTTCCCTGGGGTTAAAGATTGTGGTTGGGTTGAAGGCTGTATCTGCCATTTCTAGCACATGGAAGCCACTGGCTCCAAAAATGACTGTAACTGGCTATGGGCCCCACGCAGACACAGGACTCTAGGTGCAACCTGGGTGGGGGCTCTTCCTCCTTTTCCTTCTCTTCCTCTAGGATGGGAATAACTCCCTCCGCCCTCCCTCACTCTTCATCCTGCCCCAGCCATCAGATTCTGCAAAAGTATCTGGGAGGGCTCAGAACCTTGCCAGAGAGTGGTGAGTCTCTGCCCATCCTTGTCCCAGCTTGATTGCCTTCTTTGATGGGGAACTCACCACTGCTTCACAGAGCCCCCGCCTGTCTGCTGAGAAGTTCTTCCATGCAAAGAGCCGAAGTCTGTCCCTGAGACAGAATTACAGCCAGTCAGCTCAGCTCACCCTGCCTTTTATAGCTGAAGGAACAACAAGAACCAGAGAGGTTAAGGGACTTGCTCAAATTCACACAGCACGTGAAAAGAGGATTGGATGCCCTGCTCCTGAGTCCTAGTCCAGAGGTCCTTCTCCCACCCAAGGGTCCTGGTTCTGACCTCTGTGCCTTGCTGACCTAGGGAGCTTCTGCTGTTACAGGGCTTTAGCAACTGAGCCATGGTGGTGGCATCTTCCCATCCTGACCAGCCCTTCCAGACCATCTGTGTGTCAGGTCTCTGGGGACAGAGCTGGAAAAGCTGCAGTTTGCCCCTGCCCCCCCACCCCCACCTCCTCCTTCCCCAGCTCCTCTCATTTTTCCTCTGAAAGGAAAAAATTAATAGAAAATGTAAGTGAGCAATCTCGTGGACGAGGCGGGTTTTCATTATTTGCGGCTGGGGAAGGCAGGCTGGGGCGAGGATCCCAGTGAAGCATGGATTCTGCCAGGAGCCTCGGGAGATAATTGAGCAGCGGCACGGGCGGGTGCAGGCGCGGGAGCTGTATTATCATTAGAATTTACATGACACATTAGCCAGAAGTGGCAGCGTTCATCTTTCTAACCAAATCCCATTTACCAAATGAGCAGCCGACACTTGTTTTATCAGCTGGCTCTGTTCTCTGTGTGGTTTTCTGCTCAGCGGGCTCTGTGTGGGCTGCCAGCCCTTTGCGCACAGGGTGGAGAGGCCACTGACATTTCCTAAGTGCCCGTCGTGTGCCCACTGCTTTCTCACACGTTCCTGCCTCCTTGTAACTCCTCTGTGAGCAGGAGGTGTTATTACACCCATTTTAGGGACAGGGAAACTGAGGCTTAGAGGGCTAAGGCTATGCCTTAGTTTTGCATTGTTTGGGCAGTGATAATAGTAAACTTCCAGGGGTGGACACTGAAGCCAGACTTCCTGGGTTCACATCTTGACTCTTCCACTTGCCATCTCTGTGTCCTTGGGTAAGTTACTTAACCTCTCTGGATCCCCCTTGTCCTCGCCTGCAAATGCTATCAATCCTAGTACCTAGAGCAGGGCTGTGGTGAAGATTAAATACAACACTGAAGCAAAGTGATTAACATCGAGTGAGCTCCTGATGTCTATTAGTTACTGCTATTATTTTTGTTGCTAGTATTTATTTGCACTGCCACTGGATGCTGGGTCTGTGCTTGGCACTCTCCACTCACTGTAGCTTTTGATCTTTCCAATGACACTGTTTTCTTTTTTCTTTTTTTTTTTCTGATGAGAGATTTGAGGCTCAGAGAGGCAAATTGGCCTGCCCAAGGTCACCCAGCTCTTGAGTGGTGATGCTGTTTCCAGAGCTGGAGTCGAGTCTTTTAAAGACCAAGACCTGCGTCTTTCTGGCTGTATCGGCTGCTCTCCTGCCGAGAAGGGAGTTTTCCCTCAGGGCAGGATGGTGAGTCCTTGACGATGCTGGTCCTTTTTGAGCCACTCCCCCAGCCCTCCCTCTCTGATTTACCTCCTTTGTGCTCCTTCCTTTTGCCCAAAGGGACCTGCAGAGGAGGGGGAAGGGGGCGTCTGCTCATCCCTTTGGCTTCTACCCTCCGGAGTGTCTGCTGCTGAGTCCATCATTCACTTGGGGGAGGTGCTGAGGGCTAATGACAGGGAACTTCTGATTGAGCACCTACTATGCACCAGGCCCTGAGGGGAGACAGAGATGAATGAGATGCAGCCTCCAATGACAACACAAAGGGTAGCACTGACAGAACATGATTAATTGCAGAAGGAACTACACAGACAACAGCGGGGCTGGAGTTTGCAGGCGAGGGAGCCCGGCTCTGCACAGGGAACCAGAATCTCAGAGGCTGTGATGAAGGGCTTATTCATTCATTGGGTAGATATTTATTGAGGGCCTACTATATGCCAGGCACTGTTTTAGGTGCTTGGGGCTTTCTCGGGGAACAAGCCAGACCAAGGCTCTCCTCCCATGGGGTTTAACATCCTAAGCGGATGACAAAAGAATAATGACATAAAGCCATAAGAAGCTCCTGCAGATGGTAAATGCTCTGAAGACAGTGACAAAGGCTGATGGGGCAGAGGGAGGCATGGTTAGATACGGAGGTCAGAGGAGGCCTCCTGGAGGAGGTGGCACTGAACGGTGACAGGCATTGGGAGAAGGAGCTAGCCGTCCGAGGATCTGCGGGAAGGGTGTTCCAGGCAGGGTGGAATAGTAAAGGCAAAGGATCTGGGGAGGGAGTGATCTTGGCAGATTGTTCAAACAGATCCTAGATAAGTGCGGTTGGGGGTGGCTTTCAGGGGGAGGGTGGAAGGGGATGAGGTGGGCGTGCAGGCTCCAGCCCCTGGTGGGGGGGAGGGGAGGAAGGAGGGTCTGGGTCTCCACACTGCTCTCCCTCTTCTCTGAGTGCTCTCTCTCTTCTCCTTGTTGGCCTCTCTGCCTCTCTTTGTGCCCCATCAATGGTCCTTCCTGTGAAGTATGTCAGACAGCATAGCTAGTTTCCAGAGCCAGACCCCCACCCCTGCCTCTCCCCCCAGCCTCCCCTCCTCCATCCCTGCCTCTCCTCCCAGCCTCCTCACCCCATCCCTGCCTCTCCCCCCAGCCTCCTCACCCCCATCCCTGCCTCTCCCCCCAGCCTCCCCACCCCCATCCCTGCCTCTTCCTCCCACCTCCCCTCCCCCATTCCTGCCTCCTCTCTCCCATCCCTGCATCTTTCCCCAGCCTCCCCTCCCCCATCCCAGCCTCTCCCCGCCAGCCTCCCCTCCTCCATCCCTGCCTCTCCCCCCCCAGCCTCCCCTCCTCCATCCCAGCCTCTCCCCTCAGCTTCCCCTCCAGCTGCCCCTTCTCCACACCTCTGAAAGCATTTGCCCAGGCTGTAACCTCCGCTTGGAATTCCTCTCTCCATTTCAGCGTGGCAAAAAAAGGCTGCCACCCCTCCTCTGAGCACAGGGCAGCTTGCATTCGAGTCACCTGTTTCCCACAGGGGGGCCTTATCCATAAATGTCTGCTCTGTAACTTTCAGGGGCTCCTGGCTGTGGTTGCAGCTGTTGGCCTCTGGGATGGCTTGTGACCCTCTCTGAGGCTGGAAAGGGCTCCAAGGGGGATTTCTCCACGTTATCCGCTCCCTTCCCCCATAGGGAGGGCTACCCACCCTAGTGACCATGGCTGGGGGCGGAGAGGCCCCCTGGGCTCAGGAGTCTGTACTTCTGTGCACCAGGAAATGACTTGGAGATGCTCTGTCAAGCACAAGATATAAATTGCAGGCAGTTTTTAAACGTTTGGAGAGATTGCTTTTTGAGTGGCAACCTGCATCTGCGCGTATCGGGAGGGGGTGGGGCAGGGAATCATTTCTTTTTCTCTCTTCTCTCTCCTCCCTGGGTCTCAGTCCCTTCTGGGCCCAGCAGGGCCCCAGCTTAGGCCTGGAGTAAGAGGTAGGGGGCTATGGGCAGAGCCCGGGATTGACTAGAGCGGGGTCTCGGGGAGCTGAGTGAGGGGCTGGCCGGCCCTGGCTAGGGAGTTAGTGGACAGGCTGATAGACAGTACAGCGGGCTGACCTGCTGATGGGCAGAGCCCCCTCCCTCTCCCCCATTCCAAATGAGATAGGCTCAGGGGCCTGGCTTTCAGTGCTTCTCTGCTAAGACTGACTTTCAGGCATTGATTAACTGCATTTTCTTCCATCTCAGCCACACGCCTCAAATTCCAGGGAGGTCCCCAGCTCGGCCTAGGTGTCCTCTTCTTCTAGACCTTCTGGGACCATAGGCAGGGACTTTGTGTTCTAGATGTGGGGGGTGCGGGGGCGGGGGTTGGGGCTGACAGGAGATCATCTGTCAGCCAGGGTGATTGCAGTGGGGCTGACAACTGGCTGCTGACCCCAGAGGCGATTATTCATTTATTCATTTGTTTCTTTGTTCATTCATTCATTCATTCATACATGCAAGATCTTTTTTTTTTTTTTTTTTTTTTGAGCATTTCCCGTTAGGTATGGCTTTAGAGCCTGGGGATACAAGAGTGAATTAAACTGAGAAATGCCTACTACCTTCATGGAGTTTACATAGGAATTTGCTTCTTAACCTCAGCTCGGCTGTCTCATTGTTTCATGGCAACATAATAGTGCACTGCGTGGGGAGGTTTGAGGAATCAGTGATGCTAAGGCTGTCAAAGCCCTAGAAGGCTCAGTCAGGAGCTCACAGTTGGGGTCGACACTCCCATCCTGGTGCTCCGAGCCTTTGGGAAGCTGCCCGAACTTTCTGTGCCTCATAAACTAGGAAAGAGATATGAATTCAGAGGGTTGCTGGGAGGATCGAATGGGACTGGGCCTGGCTCACGGTGAGGGGCCTGGATGTTGCCTGTTGTACCCCCATAATTGCTGGTCTTGGTGAGGGAGGAGCCCACGAGGGGGGATTTCTGCTGCTCCAGTTTCTGAGCCCTGTGACTGGCCCGGGGAGGTGGACAGCGGGCAGCAGTGGGGCCGGATGGTCCACCAGGGCAGGGGCTGTCTTCCTTGCTCATTGCCAAATCCTAGGCCCCAGCCCAGTAGGCACTTAGTGGTTTTGAATGAATGATGTATATCTAGATACCAGCTCCCTCCGTGTCCACCTCTCTGAACTCCCCATCAGAATCTAGCCTATAGTTTTTGGAGTTGCAGGTCTATAAAAAGGAGGAGGGGGTGATGGCGGGAGGAGAAGGTGGGGTGGAGGGAGGTTTATGTTTTTATGCAGGAGACTTGCCCACGGGTAAGCATGGATGGAAGGAAGCAGAGGAGAGGGAGTCAAGAGACAGGAAAGCTCTTGGGGAGATGGCTCGGATCGTCAGTGTCGGAAAATGAGACACATGAACACGGGGAAATCTTGACAGGGCTCTTTACTTCTGCAGAAGGGCGTGGGTACTCAAAAAGCACGCGCAAAGAAGAAAAGACCCTCCCTATGTATCCCTAACGCGGGTGATGGTCCTGTCCCCTTACCATTTGGTCAGGTCAGGGCGCACATTCTTCTCTCTTGGCTAATTTGAAACAAATTGTTACTGGGAGAAAGGGGTGGGGGAGAGTCACAGGAAGGCGTTTAGGCTGAAACTGGAGCAAAATGGAGTAAACAAGATTTACTTTGATAGAAAGGACATTATGTGACTTTCCACAAGACCCTGAAACAGCAGATGGGGGGGGCGTGGTGGGGGCGGGGGCAGGGGGAGGAGCTTGGCTGAGCACAGCGTCAGGGCAGCCCCGCCCCTTCCCTCTGAGAGCCGAGTGCCCTGGGGCTGGGAGGGGAGGCAGATCCCCTGACCAGCTTTGCTTTCTCCCCAGGGAACTTGAATGGCAGTGCAGTGCAGGTTTAGAGAAGGGGGAGGAATGGGTTCTGTGAGGGGCCAGGCGGAGGTGGTGAGGATGGTGGAGAAATTCTGGAACAGCAGTGCGAGGACAAGTCTGCCCAGTAAAGGGTGTGAGAAGTTCTGCTTGAGAAGAGACCAGTTCTGTTCTCAGGGGGCCCCAGTCTGGGGAGAAGCCCGGCAGAAACTTTCTTTTCTCTCTCCTGGCCCCAGGCCTCTCTCTGGCTGGAGCTGGATCACCCTAACCTCTCTTAGAGCCCATTTCTTTTTCTTTTCTTCTTTCTCTCTTTCTTTCTTTCCTTCTTTCTTTCTTTTTTTCTCTCCCTCTCTCTCTCTTTTGCTTTTTAGGGCCGCACCTGCAGCATATGGATGTTCCCAGGCCAGGGGTGGAATCAGAGCTACAGCTGCCGGCCTACACCACAGCCATAGCAAGGCAGCATCTGAGCCGCGTCTGCAACCTACACCACAGCTCACGGCAATGCCAGATCCTAAATCCACTGAACGAAGCCGGGGATAGAACCTGCAACCTCATGGTTCCTAGTCAGATTTGTTTCCCCTGTGCCATTGACGGGAACTCCTCTTAGAGCCCATTCTAATATCAGCATATAAGGGGGGGTGGGTGCTCTGGACAAAATGTCCCCAGCTGAGAGTGGGGACTTCTGAGCCAGCCCTGGCAGGGCTGGTGATCAGGCCCTCCCTGCCCCTCCCTGTGCCCAGGGCCTATTGGTCCCCTTGAGGCATCTCTCTGGGCTCCAGCAGCATTTCCCAGATCAGACTCCTCAGTAAGCTTCCCTGCTTCCTGCCCACAGAGTCATCTCAGCTAATTGCTGGGGGCTCTTGTCTCCGTCCCAGCAGGAGGACAGGGGAGCAAGCCCTCCGGAACAAGGGTCAAGGACTTCTAGTCATACCCATCAAATCTGTTTGCTGGCAGGTTGAGGGCTGCTCCCAGCCCTTGGAGGGGGAGAGGCTTCAGGCCATATTGTGGTCGCTGCCTCTATGGTGGCCCTGCAACCATCTCCCCCTCCCACCCCAAACCAACCCTATAAGATGGACTCAGGGGGCAAAGAGCAAGAGATCTTTGAGGGGTGGGGTGGGGGGGCTCCTGGGCATGCATGGGGCTGGGTTGGGGGCCCCTGCCGTGGGATTCCCACTTTCGAGCTGGAAAACGGGGCCGCCTGTTCTGCTGTGACAGTCAGGAAGGCTCCCCAAGGACCTGGCCCCCAGGCAGGCGTGGAGAGCTGGTTGTGGTTTGAGTTAATGTTCCTTAGAAGGAGTGGATGGGTCCCTCCGGGGCCTTTGGAGAGCAGAGATTACAGATCGCCTTCCAACCAATCTACCCTGGAAAGGGGGAAGGGAGGCCTGTGCACTAAATCAGCCCCTGAGCCAGGAAGCCAGGAAAGTGGGTGAGGGCTGGTTGGCACTGGGACTGGGGGCAAATGGTTATACCCAGCAAAGGATGGGTTTCTGACCCATACGTCTCATTTACTTAGCCTTGCTGTGACCTATTATCATGCCTATTGGACAGATGAGGAAAAGTGACAGCAGAGAGGTTAGTACCTTGTCTAAGGTCACATGGCTACTAAGTGATAGATCAGGAATCTGAACCCAGGTAGTTAAACTCCAAGAAGGGCTTAGAACAGGAGGGGGTTCCAGCCTGGAGCTGGTGCTGATGTTGAGTCCTGGGGGGCTGGGAGCCAGGTGGAGCTCATGTTCGCAGTCAACCCTCTTGGTTCTTTGTGATCGACAACCCTATGGGGGAGACACCAGGCTTGCATTTTCTTTCTCGCAGTCTCAAGGGACCTGGGATCTGAGAGAAGTGTCACTTGCACCCTTCCTGGTTCACCTCAGCCTGGATGGCTGGCCCCTCTGCCTGCCCCGAGGCCCAGGTAGAGACTGAATCTCAGGCATTTCGGGAGATGCTCGGGCTGGGCTGAGGTTCTCCTGCTCTGGGCTGAGGAGGTCTCAGGGGCTAGAAGCAGCCAGGGCGGCTGCAACAGGAAGAACACACATGAGTTCCTGAGCAGCTCCATCTGGGCTGTTGCTGGGTCCCAGGAGGTCCAGACCTAGTCTAAAAGTGGGCTGAGGGAAGTGACAACAGCTCCTGACCTGGAGCTAGATGGTGAGTAGGGGTGACCCTGAAGCAGCCAGAAACCATTTCCCTGGGAGACCAAGGCCCCTGCTCCTGCCCTCTTGACCCCTGGGGTCTCGGGCCTCTGAAGTCCAGGCTTATCTTCAGTGATTTAGAATAGTCTGCATCATTAAGACTCAGTTTAGGCTTTGTTATAAACTCCCTGAATTCTTTTCTTTTCTTTTTTCTTTTGTCTTTTTAGGGTCATGGCATATAGAAGTTCCCAGGCTTGGGGTTGAATCAGAGCTATAGCTGCCAGCCTACACCACAGCCGCAGCAATGAGGAATCTGAGCTGCATCTGCAATCTCCACTGCAGCTTGTGGCAAGGCTGGATCCTTAATCCACTGAGTGAGGCCAGGGATGGAACCCTCATCTTCATGGATACTGTGTTGGATTCTTAACCCACTGAGCCACAACAGGAACACCAAGTCCCAAATTCTTTCTTTCTTTTTTTTTTAGGGCTGCACCTGCGGCATATGGAAGTTCCCAGGCTAGGGATCAAATTGGAGCTGTAGCTGCCAGTCTACACTGAAGCCTCAGCTTTGGCAGATCCAAGTCAAGTCTGTGAGCTATACTGCAGCTCACGGCAATGCCGGATCCTTAGCCCACTGAGTTAGGCCAGAGGTCAAACCCGAGACCTCATGGATACTAGTTGGGCTCATTACCGCTGAGCCATGATGGGAAGTCCCCTAAAATCTTTTATCTCAATCTCCTGGAGCTAGTGCGAGGTATAAGAGGACTCAAGGAAAGAATTAGGCCAGGGCTGGGAGTGTGCAGACCTCCTGGGTCTCCCTGAATGTGTTGGTGTTGACATTGACCTGGTTCAAATGTTATTTCTCCTGACACACCAGCTCAGGGCTTGGGCCAGCGAGTCTGACTAATCTGTATGGTTCCATTAAGGGATGAGTCCTATTTTTACTTTTGCCCTAGGCTGGACTTTAGTATCTCTAACTCTGTACTTTTGGCTGCCTCATCCCACAGAATCCTGGATTTGGCAGGTATAACTGGTACATTGAAAAATTGCCAATTACAATTTATGGGATGTCCACAAAATGCAAGTTTATTTGTGTCTCCCAATGTCTTTATAAATTCTATCTCCATGGCCTATTGGAGTAATAAGTCCTTTGAGTAATAAGTCCATTTAAAAAAGTCACTTATATCCTTGGAAAACAAAAAGTAGAATTACTGTATGATTCAGCAGTCCCACTCCTGGGCACATATCCAGACAAAACTCTTAATTCTGAAAAGATACATACACCCTTATGTTCATAGTAGCACTAGTCACGATAGCCAAGGCATGGAAACCTAAATGCCCATCAACAGATGAATGGATTAAGAAGATGTGATATACATATACACAACAGAATACTACTCAGCCATTAAAAAGAATGAAATAAGGCCAGTTGCAGCAACATGGATGCAACTAGAGATTATCATACTAAGAGAAGTCAGACAGAGAAAGACAAGTACCATATGATATCACTTATATGTAGAATCAAAAATATGACACAAATGAACCTATCTATGAAACAGGAACAGACTCACAGAGAACAAACTTGTGATTGCCAAGGGGGAGTGTGGGTGGGGGAGGGAAGGATTGGGAGTTTGGGGTTAGCTTACGTATAGAATGGATAGAGAACAAGGTCCTACTGTATGGCACAGGGAATTAAATTCAATGTCCTGAGACAAACCATAATGGAAAAGAATATAAAAATATGTATATATATATATGTGTAACTGCATCACTTTGCTCACAGCAGACATGAACACATTGTAAATCAACTCTACTCATTTCGGGCATGCAACAGGTTTTGAATCCCAAATTAGAATGTATAGTCCCGGATCCCCATTTCAAATGGACTTCAAAGTCAAATCTTTCTCCTCCTGAAGCTAGGGCAGCTGGGAGGTGATGGGGACATGGCTGCTGTAATGACCCCTCCAGGCCTGGGGGAGGGGATGGGGGAGGAGACGAGGGGGAACAGTAAAATGCCTTCATCGCTCTGGTCTGGACAGGGCTTCACACTCTGCGGGGCTTGCTGGGGTCCATCTCCTTCTGCTTCCCCTCTGCTCCTGGGTCCTCACCCATCTTCTCCGCAAAGGAATCTACGGGTCCCTTGTAGTTGAGTCCCTGCCCTGCCTGGCAGTCTTTAATACAGCCCACGCTCTTCTCCTTCCCTCCGTCTCCAGTAAACACTTGCATAGCCTTTGGCCGCACCTGCTCTGGGTGTGAAGGTTCTTGGCCATTTTGTTTTTCCAGATACCAGGAGTTAGACCTCAGGGTGGATCAAGTATTGATCGGCCCCCTCTCTTTGGCAAGCAGGGTCTGCTATATTTTGCGAAGAGTGAAAACTTCTTTTTAAATTCCCCATTATTCGTCTAAGAGGACAGTTCTACCTCCTTGCCTATCAGCAAGAGGGTGTGCAGTGCCAGCTGTGTCAGCTGCCCATGGCCCCAGCTCAGCCCTTCCCCAGCCAGTGGCCGTCAGATTGACAGGAAATAGTCACTCGGGGTAAACTGTAGACTATTGAATCCCAGCTTCATTCCTAACTAGATGTGTGATCTTGTGTAGTTAACTTCTTCATGATTCAGTTTTGTCATCTGCAAAATGGGGACAGTAGTCCTTACCTCACACATTGTTGAATAGATGAGATTAATGAAAACACTTAGAGACGTTGTGCCTGGCACACAGGAAGCATTCAGTTAATAACAAGTTCATCATCACCATCACCGTCATCACCATCATCATTGTCACCATCATTATCTATGGACTCTGAAACTTGGGAGGCAATAGAGGAACATTAAGAGCATAGACTGTGGACTTTGGAGTGAGACAGATCTGGTTAGAGTCTGGCTTCAAGTTTTGTGACTTTGGGCAAATTACTAACCTTTTCTGAGCCTCAGTTTTTTTTAAGATTTTTATTTTTTCTATTATAGTTGATTTACAAGGTTCTGTCAATTTCTGCTGTACAGCAAAGTGACCCAGTCATACATACATACATATATATATGTATATACACACATACATATATATATATATACATATATATATATACGTATATACATACATTTTTTTTCTCACATTATCCTCCATCATGTTCCATCACAAGTGATTGGATATAGTTCCCTGTGCTATACAGCGGGATCCCATTGCTTATCCACTGCAAATGCAATAGTTTGCCTTGACTAACCCCAAACTCCCAGTCCATCCCATTCCCTCTCCCTCTCCCTTGTCAACTACAAGTCTGTTCTCCATGTCCATGAGTTTGTTTTTTTTCTGTAGATAGGTTCATTTGTGCTGTATATTAGGTTCCAGATATAAGTGATATCATATGGTATTTGTCTTTCTCTTTCTGACTTCACTTAGTATGAGAGTCTCTAGTTCCATCCATGTTTCTGCAAATAACAGTTTTTTGTTCTTTTTAATGGCTTAGAAGTGAGCCTCAGTTTTCACAGCTGTAAAAGGGAGCCTCCACTGTCCCCATTTTGCCTCAGGGCTATTGGGGGGATTTATTGAGGTATGGTCTCCAGCGCTCTGAGCTCTGGGTTGAGTGTAAGGCAGGCAATCGACACAGGGCAGCCATGTGTTCCATCACTGATGGGGACAGATTTCCCGGGAGGTCTAGGAAGTACCAGTCCTCAACAATGCCCCTTTCAATCAGCTGCCCTGCCCTGACTTCCCAGTAGAGCTCTAATCTCTAGGAAAACACAGAAGGGACCTAGATATTAGGGAGAAGCCCTTGATTTATAATTATTGCCCCTTATAGGCAGTGATCACGCCTCCACCGCCTACGTCCTCGTTCTGGATATCAGAATGCAGTTCTCCATCCTTAAGAGCTGTGAACTTCAGCCTCAAATTAAATGCAAACAGATGCGTTATCTCTCATCTGTGTTTTAGTCCAAGTCTCCAAGCCATCCTGAAGAGAGGGGAGGGGTGGGGAGACATCGGGCAGGCCTAGCTAACGAGCAGCCTCATTTCCCTAGTTCTTCTCCCACCAGAAGGAGAGGAGAATTGTTTTTCTGTTTGGCGAGCCATTATCAGTATTTCCAGCGTGATATGAGGAAGACACAACCCCAGGCTTTATTAGTCCTCTGATGACTTTGGGGGAGACACGTGGGGAAGATTGCGGGGAGTGTGGCTCCCTTTCCCTCAGCCTCATTCTCACCTTGGCGAGCAGCCCAGGGAGTCAAGCTGGACTTGAGACCCGCAGCTGGAAGTGCCCCTCGGAGGGAAACAGGCTCACCCGAACCTCTGTACACAGAGAGGAAGGGAGGGGCCCAAGTGCACAGAACAAAGCTGGGGCTAGAACTAAGCTGTCCAGCCCTCTCTTCCATGCTTTTCCCACTCAATGGGGATTTTTTAAACTTAAAAAAAAAATAAATAAATAAATAAAAAAACCCCAAATCTTTCAGAAAGGGAAATCTCGTATGGAAACCCCAAACAGAAAACAGATAAAATGGTGATGTCCTCGTCGAAGTGTGGGCTGGGGAGTTGAGAGGGATTAGGAGAGCCCAGTTTAGTGACCTCCTGAACCCTGGCTGACCTTGAAAATGCCTTTAAGAAACCGTAGGATTCTATGGTACCCACTTTGAAAACCCTTGCCGTAAACTCAGTTGTCTTGCGTCTCAATATCGGCATTTGGGGAAGAACATTTGGACCTTTGGACTCTGGTTTTTGAAACCAAACAGAGATTTGCAATGCTGCTTTTTTGCCCCTCCTCCCAGTGTGGCTGTCGACTAAGAATACGGACAGGGCACCTGCTTTCCTGTTTCATAAGAACAAGTCAAGAAGGGACCTAGCATCCGAGTAGGTTGACATCTACTTTTGTGACATGGCTTCTCTCTAGCTGGGTGGGGTCGGTGTTTCCCCCTTGGTGAGCACTGGGAGGCATCTATGAGAGACCACCAACCCTCCCTTCTGAGCCCTGGAGGGGAGCCCCCAGGATGTTTCAGCCTTGGGCTGTTGGAGGCAGCTGTGTGTGTGTTATTAAGACCATTCACTGCTCTAGGCCAAGTCTTCCTCACCTTTAAAATGGGGACAGTAATCTGACCTAGAGCTATTGTGAGACTGGATCAAATCATTTAAGAAAAAAAAGAAGTAATCATGATGGAATTCTTACTATGTGCTGGGAACTATATTAGTGCTGACAATTCTGATTCGATTATCCTGCCTATTTTGGGGCTAACGCCATGGAGACAAAGAGGTGAAATCATCTTTCCAGTGTCACAGAGCTTACATGAAATTCCAATACACAAAGGTCCAAATGGGCCTTGAAGAGGCCGAGGCTCTGGTTTCCCCTTGACGCCCCCTGCCTCCCACCGCACAATCCCCGCACTTAGTTCAAACACCTTGGATGCAGGCCAACCCTCTCATGTGATGAAAAGGGAAACTGAGGCCCGGAGAAGTAAGATTGATCAGGGTCTCAGTGGCAGAGCTGGTCTCTACACCCAGGTCTCCGGACTCCCAGCTCAGGGCCCTGTCCTTGGCTGGATAGGGTACCACAGAGGGTCATTCTGGCTATGTGTGATGTCCTTGGTCCTTTTCATGGACAGCATCCCTCGGTGTCCCCCTAGGTGGGGCTGGGCTGGGCTGATCTGGGCTCTCGGGTCAGGGATGTTGAGTGGAACCCTCCTGGAGGGGAGAAATGGACCCCTAGGCAGCCCCCAGTTCTGACTTCCCTTCTTTTCTCTTTGAACTTCCCCAAGTTACAAACCACACAATTAAGGGCTTGCTAATAAGCCATCCATCTTGTTCCACAAAGAGAGGACCGTGGGCCTCCCGCCGGCTTCTTCCTCCTCTGGGAGGGGATCAATGCCTTATCTCAGCCGGGCTTGTGTGCAGAGGAAGGAGGGAAATGAAAGCACTTAATTAAGGCGCAGAGGAGCGGAAAGGGAACACTGCGTCCTCCCTGGCTCCGGGCTCTCCCTTCACCTTCCTGTTTCCCCTCCCAGGGCTGTGGGCAGAGTCCCCCCAAGACCCAGTCGGCTCAGGGGCAGAGGAGGACTGTTAAGGCTGAGGAAGACTCTCGAGTTCCTGCTGTGTGGTTCAGCAGTAATGATTCTGACTAGTATCCACGAGGATGCAGGTTTGATCCGTGGCCTCGCTTAGTGGGTTAAGAATCTGGTGTTGCCCTGAGCTGTGGTGTAGGTCACAGACTTGGCTCAGATCCTGCATTGCTGTGGCTGTGGTGTAGGCTGGCAGCTGTGGCTCTCATTTGACCCCTTGCCTGGGAACTGCCATATGCTGCACATGCGGCCTAAAAAAAGCAAAAAAAAAAAAAAGAAAAGAAAAGAAAAGAAAGTTGAAGAAGGCTCTAGAGGGGGCTCAGCTGGGCCTGAGCTGAAGCTTTTTTATTGCCCATCCACCCCCATCCCTGGCAGCCTGGCCTTGGCCATGTGCGGTGGGGAGTCTGGGTGAATGGCAAGAACCCTGCCTGAATTTCTACCATTAAGATGTATTCTTTGAGGTCAGGGGAGCTCTCTCGGCTCTCTGTTCCCATGACCATTAATGCTCTCAGAGGGAGCTCCTCTCGTGGGGCTTCAGGAGAAGGAACTGGACTCCATGTCCACACTTGCCCTGCTCTTGGGCCCTAAAAGTGCCTAGAAGACAGTCCTTGGTGCAGCTGGGAAGGTGAGTGCCCACATGGGAAAGCCCCCAACACACCTGGAAGACCCTATTGCCAGCATTCTTTGGGCTGCTAAGAAGTTTCCCCGATATCTGTTATCTCATGGGCCTCCGTGAACTTGGCTATTGACACCAGGACGTGTCCTGCTCCCTCCACTTCTGTCACCTGCTGCCCTGACTGATGTCAAGCCATCCACCTTCATGACCCCTATTGACTGCCTGGCCTGGATGGGACACTTGCCTCTGGCTTTCCCCAGTGTGACTCCTGTCCCTCCTCTGGTCTTTCACATCCAGCTCTAAGACAGGAGGTGGCACATTTGACATTCTGTGACTCTGATGATGGCCTTGCCTGCCCACAGTGGGAGGACAGATGAAGCAAAGACCATTCTCTCAGGATCTTGGGCCTGGATGGAGCAGCCATTGCTGTAGACTGAATGGTTGTATCTCCTCCAAATTCCTGTGTTGAAACCTAATCCCCAAGGGATTGTCTTGGGAGGCGGGGCCTTTGGGATGTGATTAGGTCATGAGGGTGGAGCCCTCATGAGTTGGATTAGTGCCCTTATGAAAGAGATCCCTCTTGTCTCTTCTGCCACATGAGGACACAGTAAGAAAATAACCATCCATGGACCAGGAAGTGGGCCCTCACCAATGCAGAATCTGCTGGCACCTTCATCTTGGACTTCCCAGCCTCCAGACCTCTGAGAAATAAATGGTGCTTATAAGCCACCAGTCTATTATCTTCTGTTACAGCAGCCTGGAAGATAACCCCCCTGTTCTGCCTTGCTCTGGGAGGCCTGTGGAGCTCTGGTGTTGCCCACCATCCTTTCCCACTTGCTACGGGGGTCCAGGGATGGAAATTGAAGGAAATGTGAGCAGCGGCCTGGGGAGAGTTGACTATGCTTGCAGGGTGGCCCTGTTTCCTTACCACCCCATGAGGGGCGGATTCATTGCTCTGTTCAATGGGACCAATGCTGGTACCTCGTTGAGAGCTGGGTTTTTGGAGATAATTTAATAATTCAGTGAATGCCATTGAGGTAATAAAAGGAAGAGTGGAGAACTGATCCCACCAAGGACATAAGCCATGTTGAGTTTTAAGTTAATTTAAGTGTGCATGGACCAGCGTCCCCTGCCGTTTACCCATGGATGTAGCTACAGTGTGGTTTTGGCCATAACCATCAGCCTCTCCTCACTAGGGTCATCTCTACCCTGGGTAATCTTCCCTTTCCTCTTCTTGGCTCCCTGGGGTGGGTGGGGGGCTGTTTTCTGCTTTTCTAAGTGTTTTCTGAAAAGGCCTGGCTGCTCCCTGAGAAGCTTGCGGCAGGGGGCCTTGCTGCCCCTCTATCCACTCTTGTTCAGATATAATCTTGTATTGGGGCCCCTCCTGTGCCTTGCTCGCCATCTCTTGGCTCAGCTTTTGCCCCAGCACTGCACCTTGAGGAGTGGTACCCCGTGTCTTTCCCTTTCTGCCCCAGGGCTGGAGATTCTTGTGGGGACACTATAAGTAGAAGCATATGTGAAACCTGGAAGTGCAGGTCAGTGACATGCTGGGGCCACCTCCAACTGCCTTGCAAGACCCAATTGTTATATACGCAGAAAATGTCCTAGCTGGGTGTTTAGCCATGTGCAGCTTGAAATCAGCCTCGGTGGGAGTATTTATACCATGGGACTTGTCAAATGCTGCAAATCAAGGGCCAGTTTACCAGCACACCACCGTAGGGAATTAGCCACTTGTGGGGCAGCCCTTGATCAGTGGGGCTCAGGAGCTGGTGGCTAAATACTGTCTTTTTCCATCTGCAGGTGGATAATTCTTTGAAGTGTTTCTCAGAACGCCCCAGCGGGGTAGAGCCCCAGTTGCCCAGAGCAGTGGCTGGTCTGATAATACACCCTTATATATTGGATTTTCATCCTCCTCTCCAGCTCCCACTCCTATTCCCTGGGATACTGCCCCAAATAAACTACTCGCATGCAAATCCTTATCTCAGTCTTTACTTTTGTGGGGCGGGGAGTTGGAGTCTGGGGTGGGAGGTGAAGAAGCTAAGACCATGCCTTTAAGTACAGACTGTGTTTGCTTCCCCTGCTCAGAGTCCACCACTTCTGTGCTTTTATTCCTGTGGATTTTATTCCCATGTCTAGCTGTGATTGTACAGAGTCTTCCCAAAGCAATGACTCCTGGTTTTTGCCTTGGAACATCTTCTGTGGCAGTGGAAGGGAGTTTAAAATATTCAGTTGATTTAGGCAGCAAAAAGAACATCGTCTGGCCTGAGAGCTGTCTACCGGTCTCTTGCCTGTTATTCTAACTTTCCTCTGTGACTGATTTCAGGGTTCATTTGCAAGTATAACCACCACCTGTGTCTCCTCCTCATGATTGGGTTTCTCCATCACAATCTCCCTTCACAGCTGCCCAGGAACCTTAAAGCTGGGGGTTCTATCCTCAAATCACTTACCCAGCTCTCCCCCAAATGGGTTTTATATGTCTTAATCTTGTTTCCAGTTTCTAACCCAAATCATTTGCCCTGATCTGCCTCAAAATGTGCCCACTGAGATGTTGCTGATCATTGAATGTTCTGACCCATGACTCAGTTTTCTGTTTATTGTTTGTTTGTTTTTGGAGAGTCTTTTGGGTTGCATTTAGCTGAGCAGGTTGGGTCATGGATGGGGAGCTTTCTAGTTAACTGGGTTATTCACAGTAGCTGTGGTGATCCTCATGCTTCATATCCCAAGAAAACCAGGTCATGTTGGAATGGAAGAGGATTGGGCCTTTTTTCCCCTCCCTGTCCCTCTACTAAAGAATGTCAACCCTGGGACTATAGAGAAGCATTTCCCCAAGACATTTTTGTTTGATCCACACAGCTGTGTGAGATGTGGGCTCCTTGTCATCAGTTCTCAATGGGGGGTGTGGGAAGTATAAAGAGAGAAGAGGTCATGCCCATCAAGACCCTGGAGAAGGCACGGGGAAGAGAAGAGAAGTGGTCATGGCCAACAGAATGATCCTCCACAGCAGGGCCAACCTGGCTCTCTGAGAAGATCCCACTGGGCTCCCCAGAGGGTTGGCACTGTCAGGAAACTCCTAGAAACTCCACATTAGGTGCTCCAAGGAGGTCCTTACAACTCCATCTTGTGTTCTGTGTGGCCCTGAGTTTGTAAGTCTCTCATATTCCATCCCTGAATGCAGGAGGGGATGACAATGCTTGGGGTGGCTTCCTTCCCTCCAGCTCAGGGATCTTCAGCTCCTGGGCAGACTGGTACACTTTTGCAAAGTCCAGTGGGGGGGCTCTGGAAAGGAGAACCCAAGACTGACGTTCTGAGACATAGTTGCCTGCTGCTTCTCTTTGTAGAGAACCAACATGGCAAGTTCTTCTGTACCTTTCAGTCCTCTGCCTTTGAGTCTTTAGAGCTTGGGTCCTGTGATAGGGACCAACTGTGTGCTCCAAATAGCCGAATAGCCAAATAGCCTTTATGTTTTCCAGCTTCCCTTGCAGTTAAGTTGGGGCCACGTGACTGGTTCTAGCCAATGAGATGTGGGCAGAACTGGTGTAGGTTACTTCCAAGATGGCCCTTGAAAACTCTCCATGAAATTTACTAGCAATTATCTGTGGTAACAATGGGGGCCACAGCTTGAGGATGGCGGCACGGCCAGGATCCCTCAGTTACCCCTGGAGGAGAGCCACTTAGGAGAGCTACTTGATCCACTGGGGCAGACAAAATTTTGACCCCATGACCTTTGTCCAGATGTTATGTCCACAGATATATTACATCACATGACAAAAGGGATTTTGCAGGTACAATTAAGATTACTAGGGAGTTCCTGTTGCGGCTCAGTGGTTTATGAACCATAGTATCCATGAGGTAATATATTCTTTACAATTTCTTTTAATATAAATTTTGGAGTTCTTGTCATGGCTAGTGGAAACGAACCTGACTAGTATATAAGAGGATACCGGTTCAATCCCTGGCCTTGCTCAGTGGGTTAAGGATCCAGCCTTGCTGTGAGCTAGGTGTAGTGTAGCTAGGTATGGTGTCATTGCAGACACAGCTCGGATCCCATGTTGCTTGGATATGGCTGTGTCTGGCAACTGTAGCTCTGATTTGACCCCTAGCCTGGGAACTTCCATATACTGCAGGTGTGGCCCTAAAAAGCAAAAAAATAAAAATAAAAATAAAAATAAAATAAAAATTACTAATCAAATGAGTTTAGATAGGGAGATGGTCCTGGATTATCTGGGTGAACACAGTGTAATCACATGGATCCTTAAAATCAGTAGAAGCAGAAGGCAGAGAGCCCTGGTGTGTGTGAAGGACTTAATGGCTTTGAAGATGGAAGAGGTCATGACCCAGAGCACGTGGGCCTCTAAAAGCTGAAGATGACTCCAAGTCAACAACCAGCAAAGAAGTGGGCACCTCAGTCCTATAATCTGCCAACAAACTGAATGAACTTGGAAGTAATTCTACTCAGAGCCTTCTGATAAGAGCCCTGCTGGCCAGCACCTTGATGTTGGCCCCATGATACTCTAAGTAGAGAACCTAGCCAACCCCCATCTTGGACATCTCAACTGTGATGGGATAATACATGGTATTTTCAATAGGCTGCTAATTTTCTGGTAATTTTCTGTGGCAGTGTTAGAAAACTAAGATACCCACGTAGGACTTTATGTGCCTAAGAAAAAAATCCTTCAAGACACCAAGGAGTTCCCATTGTGGTGCAGTGGAAACAAATCCGACTAGTATCCATGAGGATGTGGGTTTGGTCCCTGGCCTTATTCAGTGGGTCAGCAGTCCGATGTTACTGCGAGCTGTGGTGTAGGTGGCAGACGTGGCTCACATCTGGTGTTGCTATGGCTGTGGCCAGCAGCTGTAGCTCCAATTTTACCCCTAGCCTGGGAACTTCCACATGCCGCAAGTGAGGCCCTAAAAAGCAAAACAAAAAAAAGGAAAAGAAGAGGACACCGGACTGCAGAGTCGCTGGTTGTAGCAGGTCATGATGCTTCCTCTACCTAAGCAGACCCTATTAGCTTCTCGTATGGGGGGGATGCCCATGCTAAGCTGGGGGGCCCTGCGGAGGCGACACTGAGTTTGAGGGCATCTGAGTGCCTGCTTAGGTCTCCTGGGGGGCTGACAGTCTCAACAGAGAAGGATGCTCAGCAGGAGAGAGCCCAGGCTTCCTGAGCCCTTGGGAGCAGAAATGTGGTCCAAGGAGAGAAGCCCAGAGAGGAGAAAGACAGGTTTTCAAGATCGCATGGCATAAAGCTTGCAGAACCAAAGCTGGAACCTGGGCCTCCTGCCTTAAAGGCCTGGGCTCTTTGCCCAAGCTGGTGCCAGTGAGGTGTGGTGTGTAAATGTGCATGTGTGAGCTCCAAGTTCATGTGCAAGGGCTCCCTGTGCGCCTGCTGTGGCGGATTCCTTTCCTCCAGCTCCTGGATCTCCAGGGTTAATGCTCCGCTCAGGAGGCTGCGAAGGGCAGCCTCTCCACTTTGGTAATTGAAATCAATTTCTCAGCCTTATCTTTAGGAAACCTATATAGTATAGACTGTAATCTGAAAGCCTGGGCTCGGGCAACTTTTAAATGAAAACCCCTCCACGAGGGGGGAGAGGGAGGAAAGAACAAGTGCCTCACCTCTTCCTGCAATTTCTCAAGGAGCGTATGAGTGTGGAGGTGATGTCTCTCCCTTTTTTTTCTGGGTATTTGGCTTCTGAGCACATGAAAGTGTGCTTGAAGATGGGTGATCATATATGTGTGGGAGGATGGGAGTGTGGAATGGCGTGGAGTGTGCTCGTGTATGTTAGCATGGGGGAAGACGTGCCTGTGTGTGTGTGTGTGTGACTGCACACAAAGGTGCCTGAGCTTGTGAGTGCATGGATGTAGGAGATGGGTGAGTGAGTTCATGAACATTAAGTGTGAGTGTGCCAGTGCCTGGAGTAAGTTCATGGGCTTGTAAATGTGTGTGGGATCAGAGGATGCAGATTCATGTGTCTCTTTTCAGAAGGTGTTCCCCAGGGGGCATCCCCTCTGAATTCTCCTGATCCCAGGAACAGTTTCTTTCAATGCCTTGAGTACTGAACTGCCACTCACTCCTCAAAAACTTCCATCCTAACCTTCCAGCTTCCCCCCCGGGGACCCAGGAAGGAGAGGCCCTCAATTTGTATACTCTGGAGAGGTGCCTACAGCCTCCTCCTCTTTTTCAAGCCTGTCTGGGTTCCCTTGAGATGGCCCCTCTCTCAGGGTTGATGTGCCTATGGGCAGGGGGCCTGGCTTGGCTAGAGCTCACAGCTTCCAGGTGAGGTTTCCAGGTATCCACTCCCTTGTCAAAGCTGTGGTTCTAGACACAAAGGCCCATGCAGGTGAGGGCAGCTTCCTTCTTGCCTCTCCCCACAAAGCCAAGGGTCCCCCGCCCTCCCCGAATCCCCATGGATTTCTCATTTGAAGTCAATCAGCCTTGAAATCCCTGCCAGTGCCTGCAGGGTAATTATGGGGCTGGTAATCAATGCCAGACTCTCAGCTGCCCAGGGTGGGGGTGGCAGAGGCACAGCTTTCCCTGGGCTCTAGGAAAGACTGGAAGTGGTAGTAAAAGTTGGGATCAGGAGGGCTTGGCTTAGAAATAGCTTCCGTATTAGGTAAGGGAGAATTTGGGCATGAGGAGGTTTCGCGTTTGAGCAATGGCCTTCCAGAAAGGCACAGGAACAGAGAGGGTGGCTGTGGCATCAGAAAGGAAAGGCATTTTTAAAAGAGAAAGCCTTGGGGGACTGCGGGAAAGTGTTGGGGATGGCAGCACAGGAGTGGGCAAATGAATCTAGGCTTAATGACAAGTCAGCTTCCCCCCCACCGCCCCCTGCCGAAGTGTCTGAGAGTGGGATCTCTGCCTTTCTGACTTCAATTCAATTCATTGGGAACTAGTTCAGTTCCTAAGGAAGATATCTGGGCCCTGATTCAGGGCTTAACAAAGGCTTTGGTAAGTGACAATGACGTTGGTGATGGTAGTGATGGGTATAGTAAGAGTGGTAAGGACGAGGAGGTGAATTGCAGGGTTGGAGTTATGCTGTTGTTAGAGGTGGTATGAGGAGAGGCAGGTGGTGATGCTTGTGGCGGAGTTAGAGGTGATAATGTTAATGGTTTGGGGGGATTGTGATGAAAGTGACCTTTTTATTGGTGGTGACAGTTCAGGTGATGGCAGCACTGGCAGTGATAGGGGAGATGAGATAATAATTATAATGTGATCGTGATGATGCATAGTGTGATGAAGGACAGTGAAAACTTTTGATAGAGGAATCAGAAGTGGACACAGGACTGGACAATACCCACAAGAATGGGGTTGAGGAGATAAGGGAGAGGGACCGCAGCAGGAGATGTGGCCTGTGGGCGATGGCCAAGTGGGAGCCAATTTGAACCAAGTAAGCTGCCTACAGTGGGAGCAGATGTGGTAAGGTGCCAGTGGCTAAAGTTAGGGAGAGGGTCCCAAGTTCAGCAGCCAAGTGGTTCTGCAGGTCTCTTTGGGGCATGCCAGTCTGTGAAGGCAGCACTTGGGTCCCAGAAAAACAAACAACTGGCTGGAATCAGGAACTCAAGCATGGAGTCCAGCAGGTGATAGGAGGATAAGCAGGAATTCCAAAGGCCAGTTATGCAGGAGGCTGGAGGGCAGACTTTGGCACCATATTTAGAGTCAAGAAGACATCCCTAGTTGGGCTTTGGGAATTGGAGAAATACAGATTAGCACCATGGACAGAGACCAGTGACGAAGGATAGGGATCCACCACTAGGGTACAAACTGTGTTGGTTGGCTTCAAGTGGAGTGTATGGAGGAATTCTACCCCAAGGAGACAAACTCAAGTTCCCCCCAAAATGGATGAGTGTAAGGGAGAGGGCTCCCAGAGATCAGAATAGCATTGAGCCCTTTCTGAGTAAGTCAGAAAGAACAGAAGCCTTGAACTTGGATAGAGAAGACAAAGGTGAGAGGAGAGGAACCTGAAAGAGGTGACTGGTAGAGTAGAACAAGAACTGGTTTGATAACCAGACAAACCTGGGTATGAGTCCTGATTCTTATCAACTACATGACTCTGGGCAATTACTTACCCTGAGATTCAGTTTCCTTCTCCGTAGACTTGAAATGATAATATTTACCCTGAAGGATGTTGAGAGGATTAAATAAGCTAACGTGCACCAAGGCACAGAATAGGCCCCAGAAGAGGCGACTTATCCTCAGTTCCTCCAAGGCAACCCTCCTTCACAGAGGTCCTCAAACCTATGCAGGAGAGGTAAGGGGATCTTCTGGGGGACCCAAAATGCAGATAGGGAGGTGGAATCCAAGGGATAGATATGTAATCTTGTCCCTGGCAAGCACTCCAAGTCAGCAAAGTTAACAGGGGCCCATTCTTTAGGTCCATACACCCATTTTTCTCTAAACACATTCAACAGAACACACTTTAGATAGTAGCCTGAGAGTGGGGTGAAATGTTCCCTAGTTTCAGGGACTTGCCACATAGAGGGCTTGACATCCCCTATAGCCCCAACCCCGGGTGCTTTGGGCTTTCCTAGCCCTTTGCAGTCTTGGCTTCTCCAGAGAAATTTAGTGTCAAGGTCAGATCAATGACCAAAGATCTGAATGCCTCTTTTGTTCCCCAAACGGACTCAGAACCCAGTGTCCCATAAGAGGGTTGGTACACAGTCCCTCTGTAAAAGTCCCAGACTCATGCCAAGAAGGTGAGCTTGCATTTACCTCTGGTTTTCCTTTCATGGGATTGTCTTGCGATGAACAGGTCGGGTTATGGAAGCAAGCAGACCAGGGTTCAAGACCTAGACCTGTCTTCTACTTGGGTGACTTTGGACAATGTCCTTAATGTTGATAAAACTCAGTTTCCTTTCCTGTAAAATGGGGGTGGTGTTACCAACGTCATAAGCTGCTTTGAAGACTGTGTGACAGACACTCACTGAGGGGGCCCCCATAATCCCATTCTCTTAGAATTCATGCCCTTGCATAAACTCCTCCTCATGAGTGTGGGTGGGACCGATGACTTGCTTCTAACCAACAGAACTATCTTCTGTAGTATCATTACGGAAGTGACAGCCTGTCACCTTTGCCACGCTGTACTGGTTAGAAGCAACCCTTGCATCTTCAAAGCTAGCAAAAGAGAGAGTCTCAGAGCCAGATGAGAGGGGTTTGAAGGAGGGGCAGGAAGAAGCAGGTAAGGCAAGATATAGGGTCAGTACAGGCCTATCCGTCGCTGGCAGGTGGCTGCCTGCACAGTTCTGTTTCTTCTCTGCCCCCATGCATGGCCCAGACACGGCTGTCTGGTATTCTAACCAACCCTGCTATCTTCCTCCTGAGGCTTGTCAGAGGGCACTGAACCCCGAAACGAGGCCTCTGTGTGACCCCAGGACAAGCCTCAGTGCCCACGCTCAGAAACGGCACCTTTGGGGGCCAGTGTCAGGCTTAGGGTGACTCTGTAAATCAGAGCATTTTGATGCATAAAATCTGGAAACATGAGTCTATGAATTGTAATCGAGCATAACGAAATCTCATCAAGAGAAGTAAATATGAAATTCGAGATGACAGGGAGATGCACAGATGTGTGCCTGCGTTCCCAACCCCAAGTACCCCTGGCTCTGGCTCATAGCTCCACCCCCAGAGTTATTCTCTGCATGCAGCAAATTAACCCTACATGCCTCTGATGGCTCAGCTCAGCCACTGCATCCCTCCCTTCACCCTTCTGTCCCATAAGGAGCAGGGATGTTCTCCTGCCTGTGCCTTAGTGGCAGGAGCCATCTCGCCTTAGCTATTCACTTGGGCATAGGCTGTTGGTTGGAAGAGTCTGGAGAAACCAACTCCACCAACTGTAGACCGGGATCTAGTAATAGTTGGCACTTATTTAGTAAACAATTCTGTGCTGAATGTCACTCCTGCCATGCCTGCAAGTCAGACCACCCAGTGTCCCATAAGAGGGTTGGGAATTTGAATCTGGCTCTGCGATTTGCTAGCTTTGTGATGTAGGGCAAGTCACCTAACCTCTCTGTAACAGGTTCTTCCTCTGCAGAATGGGAATAATCACAGTACGGACCTTATGGGGTTGTTGCTAGGATTAAATGAGTTGGCACAGATAGAACACTCAGGACAGTGCCTGAGCACATAGAAAACTCTGTGTAAGTGATTATCATCTTTCTAACGCCAATTCCATATGAGAGAGCCATAGCCTTGAAAATGTGAGAACTGAGCCTCAGGAAATCTAAGTGGTTTGTCTAGGGTCACGCAGCTTATAAGCAGTTGATCTGAGATACAATGTCCTTTGCTTTGACAAAGTTTGTCCTGACCCCTAAGCCATGTCTTTGGGGATGCTCCCCAGGCCTATGATCTCAGACTGTGGCCTCCAGTTTGCACCCTAGGTTTGGAGGCACAAACCTCCTTTGTCAGCAGCCACTTGTCTTCTGAATCCAGGGCCTCTGAAGGATCCAGGGGTCCCCATGTCCACGGCCCCATTGCCTCTGGGCTGATCATCCCCCTGCACGTGTAGTGAAATCATCTCCTTAGGTTCCCTGCTTCCCCTCCCAGGCCAGTTCCACATGGTTGGGATTCCTATACACCGGCATCCCTCTAATCATGGCCATGAGCCTGCCAGGAAGCCAAAGTATGGCTTAAAACCATGTAGCCCAAAGTGTGTTCTGTTGAATGTGTTTAGAGAAAAATGGGTGTATGGACAAATAAACCAAGGCAGAGAGGTCTCCTTCTCACAGGCCTTCCCAGAGCCTCTGCTGTGCTAATCTTTTAACAAAGATTCCAGGAGGTGTTAAGAGCAGGTAGGGTTTCACAAACCTACTTGGCCACAGGCAACTTTCTAGCCACAGCTCACCCAGGGTCCAGCATCCCCTGGGGCTAATATTCCCTTTAGATAGTGCTCATATAAGGACATGAGGCCCATTACCTGTGACTATAGGACCACATGGGTTCCAAGCAGGACCTCAGGTCAGGGGAGGTGGTGAGTTGTCCAACCACCTGACCTCCTTTTGCAAAGAGCAGTGACTTTGTTATCACATGGCCAATTGGAGAAGGGGGAGTGTGGCTTTACTCAAGGAGCAGGAATGAGATCTATTCCTGGACACTGCCTCACATAGTGATTCATGCATGCGCGTGTGTGTGTACGTGTATGTGCGTGCACACATGTACATGCATGTGTGTGAGCCCATGATATAATGATGATAATTAAGCATATATAAAATGGGGACCTGACACTGCATGGGGCATGGGGGTGTCGGCCGATAATACAGACCCTATTCAACAAGTCGGAGAGCTGAAATCTTAACCAACAAAGTCCTTGGATGGATGGAGTATGCAGTTCTGGCCTTGTGAGGTCTCTCAATCTTATTAATGCAATCTGCAATTCCATTGGGAAGAATACAGCCCAGAGAAGAAGCACATACATGGATGCACACACATATGCACCTCTGTATACAATCATGTGTATATACTGAACCAAGAAGAAAAAAAATACACACACGCACACTTTATGGAAGATAGAGTTCTAAGTTGGCCCCCAAGAGTCCTACTCTCTGGTCTACACACCCTGTGTAATCTTTTCCCCTTAAGAATAGGTGGGACTTGTGAACATGATGAGATATCACTCCCATGATTAAGTTATATTTTATGACAAAAGTGAAGGGATTTTTCAGATGTAATTAAGGTCCCTAATCAGTTGATTGTGAGCTAATCAAAAGGGAGATTGTCCTGGGTGAGACTGGCCTTATCAGGTGAGCTCTTAAGAGATCTAGAGGTCAGAGAAATAGAGGTTTTCCTGCTGCCTTTGAACAAGCTTGCTGCCATAAGCTACAAGGAAACATTCTGCTAACATCCACATGAGATTTGAAGTGGACCCTGAGCCTCAGGAGAGCTCACAGCTCCAGAAGACACCTTAATTGCAGTTTTGTGAGATTTTATGCTCTACCTGCTTAGGCTCTACCTGAATTCCTGACCCACAAAAATTGTGAGATAATAATTGGTGTTGTTTTATGTGGCCAAGTTTGTGGTAATTTGTGGCATTGCTATGCAGTAATAGAAGACTAGTACACAGGCGCTTTATTACATAAATATACCCAAAGACATACATAAGTACAAAGAGATGTATAAACATTCCCACCTCTCCGTTCACATGTACTCCATGCTCACAGATATACAAACATATTTATATCCATAAACATATATACATGCATAAGGACATACACATTGTTAAGTACACATATAGACAGATGCTTGCATCTGTAAAGAAAGACATAAGCATGTAAACAATCTGTACATTTACATTCACATGAGCCCTCAGACACAGTATGTGCTGATGTACATGCATGATGATGATGATAAACATATATTAAATGCTTTCTAAGTACAGGCACTGGGATAAGTTCTTCATACCTATTAACCCACTTAATCAACAATTACGTAGACATATAGAAGCACACATGATATATCATGCAGACCTGTGTAACATACTACCAATCTTCTGTAAAATACTACACCACTATATACCACAGGGGCTCAAAGTGAAGAACTCTCAGCTGGAGCAGTTTCTCAGGAAGGGTTCTAGAGGAGGGTTTTTTCCCCTTCCAGCACCTGGCTGGAGGATAGGTTAAAAGTAGATTCGCTTCTTTTTCTTCACAAATAGGGGCTCAGAAGCCACCCCCATGCTGACTTCAGTCTTTCCACTAGGTGGTGCTAGACTAGCATCTTTGGGTTGGATGGGCAGACTCCTGGCTGGCTCTGGATGAAAAGAACTTACATGGTTGGGGAGGAGAGACAGACACCAGAAAAAGAAAACATCTCTTGGCCACAACATTCCATCGCCATCAGCTCCCTTTCTGTCCAACATAGTCCAGTATGTCCTTGAAGCCCTAGGACCATTGGTGCCCTGCTAAGCTGGGAGCCAAGGCTCAGGTGACAGTGCTGACCAGGACCTGGCCTTGCCTGACACCTTCCTGAGAACATCCAGACATCTAAGCCCCTGGTCATCTTTCATTTTAAGACTTTCCTCATTTATTTAACAAATCTTGCGCTCCATATACCATGATCTGACATTGTCCTAAGTTCTTACAAATATTAACACATGTAAACTTCATAATATGAGATAGGTATTATAATTATTGCCATTTATAGATGAGGAAACTGAGGCACAGAGAGGTTGGGTAACTTGCCTAGCTCACACGGCTAGTAAAAGGCAAGAAGGAGGGAGAAAGGGCAAGGAATCTTTACTCAGTTTTAGAGATGGGGAAACTGTGTATCTCAGCACCAAAGCCAGAGGGTAAGTATAGGAGCCTGGTCCTGGACTCAGAACTCAAGCCCAGTGCTGAGATTTTCTTCCTGGTTCCTGAGTTGCATGCAGATCAAGGCTGAGGCTGCAGCTGAGTAAGGAGCTGTGACAGGAGCAGAAGACCCCCACTTTTGCCTGTACCAGTGACCCCTCCCTAGGGCTTGGAGTGCAGGAAGCAACTTCCTGGCCAAGTGGGTCTCTCTTTGGGATTTTCCTGTGGATTCTGCATAAAGGCATAAAAGGTAGGGCCAGCTCCCAGCTGATGCCCAGCCGTGGGCGAGTCTATAGACTCGGATGCCAGAATGGGCCTTTTACAAGATACACAACCCATTCTACACTCAATTGCGTCCCATAAATCAGGTTAACCTTTTCAACGCGGCTCGGAGAAAATTAATTACTCATATCGGAGCACATGACCTTTTTCCTGGGCAGGATGAGCAGAGCTGCTCCTAAGCACTGGGCTCCCTGTTCTCTACACTGCGGCATCCCAGCCTCTAGGAAGCCGCGCTGTGGTCCACACATTCAACCAAGGACAGCCAGCTACCCATGTGCTTCCTAGGGGTGATCATGTGGGCTACTCAAAGCCTCTCCAAGGGAACGGGTTTTCTTCATGGGCCATTTGGGGCTGATGAGGGGGAAGGAGGACCACCCTGATCCTTGTTGCAAGCCCTGGCTTGGTCAGGGGAAGGAGAAGAGAGAAGCATTTGAAGAGTTTATATTTCTTCCTGGGGAGATTTTTTTCTAACCCCAAGAAAACTCCCTTTGGGATCAGGTAGTAAGATTCCCACTCAGGGAACGTGCCCTGGCTTCACCCCACACGTTGACACCATCCAGCCAGCTCATCGACATTCAACCAATTGATTGTCTCACCATCCAAGCAACCAACTGACAGTCTAAACCCACAACCAATCTGCCCCTCACTTAACCAACCAGCAGACAACCACGTGGATAGTTTGTACTGTGTCCTTACTTTGTGCAGCCCTGGGGAATGTGGGTGAAAAGGGGGTCCTGGGTCCTGCCCTCTAGAGGCTTACAGTTTAGTTGGGGACACAGACTTAGAGCAGGAAACTGGACGGTGCAGAAGTATTGAGTATGCGAAGACAGACTCTGGAAGAATCTTGAACTTTTTTGTTCCCATAGGGGTTGGTTAGTCTTTTCTGTACCTGTAGTTGTCAGCTGCTGGTGACAGAGGGCAGGCCATTCAGTCCCACACAGTTATCCTCGACCATTGCTCCATCCACAGACACGTGTCCTGGTAGCAAGGACAGGGCACAGAGGTTCAGAGTTCTGGCTTTGAATTTGGAGAGACTTTCTATTTGAATCCTAGCTCTGCCCCTAATTAACAGGTGGTCTTTGGGCAAGTTATCTAAGCTTTGAGCCTTCATTTTCTTGTCCAAAAATAGGCATTTAAGACCTATCTGAAAGAGTGGGTATGAAAATTCAATGAGAAGATGCCTGTAGAGTGCTTAGCACAGTATTTGACACATAGTAAGTTCTTGTTAAATGTCAGCTAAAGTAACTATTATTGTCAGCTGCCGGTCTGATTCCCAGCAAACCAGTGAGCCTAGTTCTCAACCTGAGGCTGGAGTGATCACATGCTTTAAAGTGAGTGCTCTTGGGATTATGTTGGAAGTATATCGTCAGCCTGTCTGCTCTAGAGATTCTGAGGCTGAGAGGCCTTTTTTGTGTCTTGGAGCAAAAAATAATGGTGGGGCCTGGATTGATGAGTCTGTGTTCCTGCCTCTTTCAGTGTCTTTGCTTTATCTAAAGGGAGGACACACAATGGCCAGTTCGATTGGTGAAAGAAGCTTTCTTCCCATTCTCACCAGGGTTTGGAGCTCCACACGCCGTTAATAAGATCTGCTTCTGGGGTTTATATGAGCATCACTATCTGTGGCCCCAAAGTGGGGGATTTCTTAGATGGTGATGTGCTGGAGGTGGGGCCAGGACAGGTGGAGGTGAGAATGAAGCTGGGAAGAGGTGACATGGCACGTGGGGGCCACAAAGCTGGGGCTCAGCAGATCCAATCAGAAATGAAGGGTGCGGAGTCCCTATTTTGGCTCAGCTGCAACGAATCTGACTAGTATCCATGAGGATGCAGGTTCGATCCCTGGCCTTGCTCAATGGGTTATGGATCCAGCATTGCCGTGAGCTGTGGTATAGATCACAGACATAACTCGGATCTAGCGTTGTTGTGGCTCTAGTGTAGGCCGGCAGCTGCAGCTCTGACTTGACCCCTAGCCTGAGAACTCCCATATACCGCAGGTGTGGCCCTAAAAAGACACACACACACACACACACACACACACACACACACACACACACAAAGAAAAAACTAGACTCATTGTGCGGCTGCCCCCCTGGTCCCATCCTCATCCTAGGTGATCTCATGGGCTCTTCTAGCTTCAACATCACTTACCTTTTGAAGACTCCTCAATGGATATACTCACTATATTAGTCTGCTCAGGCTACCATAAAAGAAAACCACAGGCCGTGTGGCTTAAATGACAGAAATTCTCATAATTATGGAGACTAGAAGTCCAAGATCAAGTTTCTGGCCCATCGGGTTCCCACCCTAAAGATCTTATTTAACTTTAATTACTTTCTTAGAGTTCCCGTCTCTAAATATAGCCACACTGGGGGTCAGCATTCTCCCTATGAATTCAATACAGGAGTTTTGAGGGGGATACAATTCAGTCCATAGCACCCACTGTCATCTGCACTCTTGAGATCCAGGCCTGTATGTCCTAGTGCCAGCAGGACCCTTATGGCTGATTCTGGGTACCTCACTCACCCCACCAGAAATGACCTTCTTGCCTGAGATCTTTTGTCTGAGACCTGCTGGGCACACCCAAGGGTGGGGCTTGGCAGCCATCTTTCCGTGTGACTCCGCCCCCAGCTATTGCTGATTGGACCAGAGGTGGACACCTGACCCAAGCTTGGCCACTCATATTTTCTCTCTCAAAGTCTTGGAATCATTGATACTGATCAGTCTGGGCTAGTCTTTGAAGTTGTTCTTTGAGCTCAGGAGTGGTGAGGCAGCCCTCCTTGGTTGGTCAAGTGCATGAAGAAGCTGAAAGAGAAGGAAGAGGGGAGAGAAGATGAAGAGAGAACATTCTGGGCTCCCATCAGCTTTATAGTCCTTTGGAGGTCGGGCTCTGATTTTGCCCTGAGTTTCAGACGACACTAGTCTATCCTTATAATATTGCACTTAAAAAAAATCCTATGCTGCCCATTAGGTTCTGTTATTAGCAATCCATAAACTGTGGCTGTTAGGACATGGACCTTGCTCTTGCCGACACTGGGAGGAGAAGGAGGATGAGGGGAGGGGGAAAGAAGGAGAGTAATCATGGAGACCCAGGGAAATGTGTGCCAGTGTTTCACAAGGGGTGTGAGGAGGATGGAGGCCAAGGTCTGTGTGTTGTGTGTGTGCATGAGATATGGACACACTGCCAAGGAGAGGATGAATGAGAGAGAGGATAAAGCTGATCGATGACAGCTACATGCAGGGAAAGGGTCCAGAGGAGCCTCCACGAGAGAAGGCAACAGGGAGACGCACAGAAGAAGCAGGGGGCACACAGGGAACAAAGTGTGAGGGTTTCCCCATTGCCTGCTGCCAGGTGGGGGGCCTCAGAGACACAGACTTGCCCCCCTGCCTTACTGGCCTTCGTGGTCACATTGCACCACTGGGCACAGACCCAATTCTGGTCTGGGGAGCTCTCTTCTCTCTGGCTGCCTGCTTCCTGCCTACTTGGAGCTGGAACTGGGGACAAACCAGTGATCAGGTCCTGACACTGACCTGCCTTCTGCTTTCAGCCCTGCTCCCAGCACCCACACCCACACCCACACTGACACATCAGCCACGCTCTCTCTTGCACACACATACACACACACTCACACACATAAAGGCCCACTGACACACACAGGCACAGACACACTGACATATGTATAAAAGCACAGAGACACATGTACACAGACCTATACATTAATGTGCACAATTTTGCTGATTCACACAGATGGATAAGACCATCCACAGACACCAGGATACACAATGACCCAGAAGCACACAAACACGCACATGGAAACACACCAGACACACTTATAAGTCCCACACAGAGTCACAGATGAACAGACATTCACAGATATTTGCAGACAGATGTGCAGACACTCATGGACACTCAAAGGCAGAGCTGGCAGTGCAGAGATGTGAATGTAAGCGCGTGTGCAGTTACACCCAGGCACATACAGATGTGGGCGCTCAGCCCTGTAGCTCTAGGCAGAGGCACCCCTGGGCCTGAGCTGAGTGGGGCTGTGGTAGGAGAGAGGGCTTCCGAGGGCTGGGGTGCTGTTGTCTAGTCAACCCTCTCATTTTACACCTGGGGAAAGGTGTCCAGGGGGAGGAGGTGAGTGTCCCTGTGCCCCTGTCTCTAAGCCTGGGGTCTGGTAGCAGGCTCCTGGAGTCGAGACAGAAGATGTTCACATCAGGCCCCAGGGCAGGGGTAGGCTGTGATCTGACTCCGGGGTGGGGAGGGAGTGGGATGGGGCAGGGCGCCTCTCCTGTGTCCCTAGTGGAAGGGGAAGGGAACGGGGCTCCTGCACCAGGCTGGAGGTCAGGCTGGGCTTTCACTGGGCTGCAGGGGACCTCCTTGGGGCTGTGGTACTCCCAAGCTCCAGCCCAGAACCAGGAGCCCTTAGCTCAGCCCTAGTGATGTGGCCATGACCATCCATGTGTAAGCCTGCGCATCTGAGCCTGTGTGTTTGTGGATACATGCATGTCTGTGCATGCAGGCATGCCCACACATGTATGGGCCATAGTGCAAGTGCACATGTATGGTCACGTGTGTGCGCAGGCACACATGTACATGGCATATTCGTGTAGTGGACAGGATATGCGTACATCCACATGTAGGTGTGTACATGCAGACATGGCTGTATGTACATGTCTGTGTATGTGTGTGGGTGTGAGGCTGTGCATGCCATGAGAGAGTTGGATTCTGAGCTGTCACTGCTGCCACTACCACTCTGCATGCCTCTGCCCGGGGCGGCTCCAGATGTTGTTGCAACATTCCTCATCCATTGCAGAAAAATCAAACAAACAAATGAAAAATTAACGCCATTGTTAGCCAGGGCCGCCCTCGAGTTGGCGAAGAAAGCTGCCTCTTGCTGGCCCAGCTGGACCAGATGGCAGAGGCTTCAGGGCTCACCTTGGGCCTTGGCACGGGAGTAGATGGGACCATCAGGAGGCTGGCAGGAGCCAGGCTGCTGTGGGTTGGCTTCTGATGTGACTGCAGAGGCTGTCAGGGCCTCAGAAGAGGGTCTGTCTCTCCTACCCACCCTCCCCCATCTCAAGAATCACCCAAAGTGTGTGACTGAGGGCAGGAGGGCAGCGGAAAGCATCAGAAAATGCACGTGCATTGGGCACCTGGCATAGAGGAGATACTCATTGATGCTGTTGCCAGAACCTCACCTACGAGTCCTCACAAGAGCCTTTGACAGATCAGGACACTGAGGCGCCAAGGAATTAGTTAAGTTGCTCAAGGCCACGCAGCTGGTGAGTAGAGGCGCTGGGGTCCAAACCCGTCTCTAAGGCCCTCTTAAATGCAGGGTCTTCCCACTACACTGTGACGACTTCCGGAGTGTGATAGACACAGTGACGCATTAGAAGTAGCTGCTGAATTTCCACCCCTTTCCCTCTTGACAGGTGTGAAGGTTAATTTCCTTCCCTGAGAACCTGGCTGGGCCTAGAGACTTGCTTGACCTGTGGAACATGGCGGACATAAGGGGCTGAGACCTCAAGGCTAGGCCAGGAGAAGTCTTACCGCTTCCCCCAACCCGGGTGAACTTTCCGGGAGCGCCAAGCCACCAGGTGAAAAGTCGGATAACCCGAGACTGGCCTGTTCAAGTCAGAGGTCCCTGCGGAGCCCAGCCTTCCCGAGCCCGGCCGAGGAACCGCGCGCGTGTGTGAGGGACGCCATCTTGGAGCCTCCCGACCTCCCCGTTCTCCAGCTGAAAAGCACTCTTTCTGCGCCCGCTCCAGGGACCAGGGCAGTGACCCAGCCGAGCCCAGCCTGGACTTCCCACCCTCCAAACTGTGAGCCATGATGGAATGATTGTTGTTTTAAGCCACTCTTTTTTTTTTTTTTCTTCTTTTTAGTCTGTGTATAGCACTTCAGAACACTGCCTCCCACATAGCACCCTTCGTGGCCTTGTTGGCTTTTGTTATCTTTCTTTCTTTCGGCTGCACCCGGTGGCATATGGAGGTTCCCAGGCTAGGGGTTGAATTGGAGCTGCAGCTGCCAGTCTGCACCACAGCTACGCAGGATCTGAGCCACATCTGTGATCTACACCACAGCTCACAGCAGCACTAGATCCTTAACTCTCTGAGCGAGGCTAGGGATTGAACCCGCATCCTTATGGATACTAATTGGATTCGTTACTACTGAGCCACAATGGGAACTCCCTAAGCCACTCATTTTGGAGGGGAGTTTATTATGTAGTAAAAAGGAAAAGGAAAAAGGAAAGTGGGATAGATACACACACACACACACACACACACACACACGCCAGCACACAAACAACATGCTTACACATACATGTAGATCCCTTTCTGATTCTGGTTTTCCCATCACCCCCATAGCAACACCAGACTCCCGTGTGTAATTAAGTTCCTATTTTCTGGGGTGAGAAGGGCTCAGAGGCTGAGAAATGACAATGGCTTTTCATTACCCAGCCGGTTTCATTGTTTGTGGGATTTTCTCATTTGAATTCTTCGCAAGAATCAGAATGAGCAATTTCATATGGAAATACATAAAAAAGTGTGAGACCAAATAATTGCTTGTGGTGGTGTGCTAGTAAACAGTTCTGCTGAGTGGGTCCAATCCACCCTCGGTCATGCTTCTCACATCTGCTGCAGCCTCCAACCTACAGCCTGGGTGCTGGGATGGAAGGGGCTGGGGGCAGATGGTCAGGCTGGGAGGGGACAGAGTGTGCTGGAAGGGGCTCGAAGGCCTCTGGGGGGCCCTGGGGAGCGCCTCACATCCAGGAGCTGAGAAGAGCTGTCCCAGCCCTGAGGCTTTTAGAAGCCACCTCTGGATGTCAACCGGAAGCTGCTGAGAGTGTATGAGTGTGAGGCTGTGTCTGTGTGTGGGTGGTAGCCTATGTGAGCAGCACTGTGTGCTAGTGTCTGTGTGTGAGTCTGTGACTATGGCTGCGGGTGTGACCATTCACATAACAGTGTATGGCACCGTGCACATGTGATACCCGGGGGTGACTTTACATGTGTACACATGTGCGTGTCTGTGAGTACGTGGTGTGTGGGGAGGGTGGGGTGTATTGCTCTATAACCCTGTGTGTGGTGGATGTGGGTGTCAGCGTGGCACATGTGCTCCATGCATGTGTGTGTGTGTGTGTGCATGTCACTAGGCACCTGTGTGGGACTGCTGGTGTGTGTTTTGGTGAGAAGCCATGTACTTTGGTTCATAGCAGTCATTTGAAACACATATATATATCTGTTGTTGTTGTTTTTGTTTTTAGGGCTGCACTTGTGGCATATGGAAGTTCCCAGGCTAGGGGTTGAATCAGAGTTACAGCTGCTGGCCTATACCACAGCCAAGACGAGTGTGTGACCCACACCAAGCTCACGGCAATGCTGGATTCTTAACCCACTGAATGAGGCCAGGGATTGAACTCGCATCCTCATGGATACTAGTCAGATTTGTTTCCACTGTGCCACAATGGGAACTCCTGAAACATAGTTTTTTGAACATCAGTGTGGCAGATACAGTGAGGAACCAGACAGGCAAAGACTCTACACTCATGGAGAAGATGGAGAGGAGACACGTAATTATTCTAACAATAATATTATCATACAATTTTAATGCTATGAAGGCAGAGAACTAGGGCTGTGTGAGACCAACACAGGGTCTTGATTTAGCCTGGGGTTCAAGGTCAAGGTGGGGGGGTTCCTTTGAGGAAATGCCATTTTGGCTGAGGCCTAAAGAATGAGTAGAAACTGGACAGGCTAAGGTGTGATGGGATGGATGTGGAGAGGAAGAGGGTTACAGGCAGAGGGAACAGTAGATACCAAGACTCTGATGTCAAACAGAGCAAGTTCCTTAGAGAAACTGCCAGAAGGCCAAGGAAGGGGTGGGGGGCATAAATGGAGGCTTGGACAAGTGGCTAGTAGCAGATCTCTGGGGCTTTCTGGGCCATTGTAAAGGCTTTGGACTTTATCCTACAAGCAATGGAAGGCCAGGGAAAGTTCAGATGTGATCATGCCTGCCGTGTTAAGAACCGATCAGGCTGCAAGGACATTGGACAGAAGGCTGTTGTCATGGTCCAGGCAAAGGATGGCACTGGCTTCACCTGGGAGGTGAGACTGGCAAAGATGTAGAGAAGCGGAGAGATTCTAGCACCGGTCTGAAGTTAGGATCGACAAGCCTTGGCTGTGGATGGTGTATGGTATGTAAGAGCAGGAGAGAGAGCTGCCTGGGATGATGCGCAGGATTTTGGCTCCGGCTTCAGGTTTGTTGGAAGTGCTAGCCACTGAGATGGTGAGGCTTGGGGGAGGACGAACTGAAAATTCTAATTTGGACATGTTGCGTCTGAGATGCCTGTGAGACACAGGGGTGGAAATATAGATGAAAGCCTGGAGTTAAGGAAGATTTACTCTGGAGACAGGGATGTATGGAGAGTGGGAAATCAGAACTTGGAGGGAAACCAGCTCGAGAGGGAAGATCTGGGGAGAGAAGGTGGCTTTCCTTGGCTTGGTTGCAAAGTCTCCTTTTAGGGACAGTTGGGCAGAGTCCTTATGCTTCCAGACTCTGCTTCTGGGTCTATACCCCGAAAAGATTTCAAAGTTAGGACTTGAACAGATATTTGTACACCAATCTTCACAGAAGCATTGCTCACAATAGCCAACAGGTAGACTATCTATTCCCCGATGGATGAACAGATAAACAAAGGGTAATATACCCGAATCATGGAATCTTATTCAGCCTCAGAAAGGAAATGCTGACACATGGTATAACATGAATGAACTTTGAAGACATCGTGCATTGTGAAATAAGACAGATATGAAAGAACGAAAACTGCATGATTTCATTGCATGAAGTACCTGGAGTAGTGAAGTTCACTGAGGCAGAAATGAGAGATTTCAGGGGAAATGGAGGAAATGGAGGATTATTATGTAATAGGTGTGGGGTTTTAGTTTGGGATGATGAAAAAGCTCTGGGGATGGATGGTGATGATGGCTGCACAACAAAGTGAATGTCTTTAATGCTTTTTAACTGTACACTTAAGAATGGTTAAAATGGGGAGTTCCCATTGTGGCACAGTGGAAACGAATCCGGCTAGGAACCATGGGGTTGTGGGTTCGATCCCTAGCCTCACTCAGTGGATTAAGGATCTAGTGTTGCTGTGAGCTGTGGTGTAGGCCAGCAGCTGTAGCTCCTGTTGGACTCTTAGCCTAGGAACATTCATATACTGTGGGTGCGGCCCTAAAGAGTAAAAAAAAAAAAAAAAAAAAGTTAAAAATGGTAAATGGTAGGTTATGTATATGTTACCACAATAAAGAAAATATCCTAGACTCTAGAGCCAGCCAGACTGTAGGTTTGAACCTCAGTGCTCTCACTTACAAGCTGTGTGGCTTTGGGTTAGTTACTGAGCCTCTCTGTGACCCAGTTATCTCATTTGTTAAATGGATATCAGAATAATCCCTGTCTTGAGGGCTGTTGAGGGGATTAAATGAGTTGGTATGTGTGATGTGTTAACACAATACACAATGTGTGTGGCTATGTATGTGTATTACCTTTAGCAGAAGCAGACCAGGACCTTGGGATGAGGAAGCTGGGCCAGTGCCTTGGGGCAGGTGGGGTGGACGAGATTTGCCTTCACTTTTGTGTCTTGCCCCTATCATGCACTGTTACTGGACAGCCAGCACTGGAGAAGCAGAGGCCGTGATTGGATGGAGCAGAGTGAAGCCAAGGGAGAAGTTAAATGGGGAAGGGGAACCTCGTGGAAGACAGGACTGCTTGCTTGGTCCAGCTTCCCTCTGCTGCTGCTGATCTCAGAGCCTCCTGCCAAACTAGGATATTGGGTGAGCCTCTGTAAAGGAAGTTTCTCAGGGTCTTCCTGAGGAACAGAACCAATAGGGTATGCGTGTATGTGTGTGTGTGTGTATACATATACACATATATAGAAATATTTAATATAAGGAATTGGCTCATATGATTATGGAGACTGGTAAGTCTAAATCTGCGGTGGTTTTTGGCAGGCTGGGGACCCAGGAGAGTTGATGGTGCAGGTCCAATCCAAAGGCTGTCTGCTGGAGAATTCCTTCTTGCTCTAGGAGGCCAGGCTTTGTTGCTGTTGTTGTTCTTTTTCTATTTAAGTCTTCAACTGATTAGATGAGGCCCACCCACATTATGGAGGGCAATCTGCTTTACTTAAGGCCATGGATCTAAATGTTAATCTCATCCAAAAACACTTTCACAGAAACATCCAGGATAATGTTGGACCAACTATCTGGGCATCCTGTGGCCCAGCCAAGTAGACACATTAAATGAACTGTCATAGGAACTAATCATTAAATGAACATAAGAGGAACTAATTTCCTGATGGCCTTGACTGGGGATATGCAGGGACCCTCAGCAGTTCTCCCTGAATTGTTGGCTGCCCCCTCAATCTGTTTCCTGCAGAGGGTTGCAGAGATCTCTCCAAGCATAGCTCTGATCCCTCCCCTTTGCTCCAGGATAAACATCGCATTCTCATTATTCCTTACCAGGCCCTGCTTACCTCCTTGCCAGCTTACCTGTTCACCTCTTGCATTTTAGCCTTGTTCTCAGCTCTCCAGGTATATTGGTCTCCAGGCCTTTCCCTGCTCCTTCTCTCCACGTGTGTTTTGAAGATGCTGGTTCTGACTTCTTAGGAGTATCCCCCACCTCTTCCCCAGAGCTCTTGATTCCTCTCCCTTACTATCTGCCCTCATCTGTCTCTTCTGCATCAGAGCTAGGCCCTGGGCTGGACGCTAAGGACAGGTGGGCAGGTTAGAGCTGGGCTGGGACAAGGCAAAGGGACAGAGGGAGGCAAGAATGAACAGGTACTGAGGGACCAGAGCAGAGCGCTGTGCAGGAGGGAACCGTTTCACACCACCCCCCCTCCGCCCTGACAGGACCACTTCCCCCAAAGGAGGGCTAACTTGGCCAGATTCAGGATGTTGGGTCCTGTTTACCTGCAGGCAGGGAGGCTGTTCTCTCACTCACTCAGCCTTGTGCTGGGACTAAATCTGAGCCAAGCAGGATCGCTGTTAATGGGTGACTTTGGGGCCCTTTGGATCCACCCCCAATTTCCTACTAGCATTTACTCTCCAAAATGACACGAGCCAAAAATTGACATAAAAGGAAGGTGCTTATTATTCAAGTGTGCTTTTTTTTTTTTACTTTTACAGCCGTACCTGCAGCATATGGAAGTTCCTGGGCCAGGCGTTGAATTGGAGCTACAACTGCTGGCCTATGCCATGGCCATGGCAACACTGGATCCGAGTCACATCTACGGCCTATGCTGAAGCTTGCGGCAACACTGGATCCTTAACCCACTGAGCAAGGCCGGGGATCAAACCTGCATCCTCACAGAGACAAGGTCAGGTCCTTAACCCATGGAGCCACAGTGGGAACTCCCAAACGTGCCTTTAAGACCAGTCCCTTAGCTGTCTTGCTGGAGCCAAGACTAGAGCCAGATGGTAAGCCTCATTCTCTTTTCAAATAATTCTAGAGTCTTCACTGCTTTGGGGTTGGCCACTGTTTTAGTTATCTCTTGGATTTAGGGCTGAGCACAGGAGTTATGCCCTAGAGACAACAGACATCGACCTAGCTAATAATAAGTGGCATTTTTTCCTGTTATTCCTTGGGTATGTAGCCTAAGGAGAAGGGATAATTAGCCGAATAAAATGCAGACACGCCTAGGATCTCCAGGCAAATGCCACTTATTAAATCAAAACTTCATTTAGAATTTTAGTACCCGTGACTAACCCTGCCTGTGGGAGGGGAACAGAGAGGGAGGTCTTCACGGGGGAAATAACACTGTAACATGGGGTTTTGATGGGTGATGAAGAGTTCTTGAGGAAGAGAATTCATGAGGAAACCAACAGGCTTTGGTGTGAGAAGGAAAGGAGTTAAAATTGAGACTCAGTTGGCACCTGTATGCGCAGAAGCAAGACACTTCCCCTCCTAGTGTCTGTTTCCTTACCTATAAATTAGCGGTAATAAAATAACTGGTGCTCCAAGGTTGTTAAGATTGATGATAGTGCCTGTGAGCTGCTTGGCAGAGTGTAGGCGATCAATAAATAAGCAAAAATTCTTCTTTGGGGGCACCCATGTTTGGATGTCTGAGGCCCAGAAGGGTCTGCCATCTTTGAAGCCTAGAGAGAAGTTCTATGGGCTCGGTCATGTCCAAGGGGCTCCAGTTCTTTCTTGTCTCTCCTGTCCCAGTCCCGTCTGGTTCACTGCACTTGCTGACTTGACCAGCCAATAATGATTAGTTATAAATGGGAGAATCTGGGTCCCAGCCAGGCCCATTCTGGAGGCCGGGCTGATGGAACAGGCAGGAGGGAGCTGGAGGAGGAGATTGCTGGGTTTGCTGGGCATTGTCCACCCTCCCTGGCTTCCTGTGACTCCATGGCATGGCTGGGGGTTGTGGGAAGCTGGCCATGCTTTGGGCTTTTGTCCATTCTGGGTCTTAGTGGGACAAAGCAGGAAGAGCTGGAAGCACCATTCCTCCGGCTTCGTGCTATTTAATATAACTTTGTGTGTTTCATCACTGAACTTACTCTGGATCCACAGCAGGACTTCAATGTTCTTTGTTTCCTTCCTATGGGACAAAGCAGGATGTTTGTAGGAAAGGGGGCTGGAGGTCTGAGTTAGGATCCCACCTCTCCTGGGGGTAGGTGCATCCCTTTCCTTCATCTGTGAAATGGAATGCCAGGCTGTGGGGCCCGGTGAGTGCAGATGGGCTAATGTCTGTGGGTGAGCTTTGGCCATTGTACGGGGGCAGGGCTTTAAGGTGAAGGTGGGAGGCTTGGTCTCACTGAAATCCTGGGTAGGTTTTAATCCTTTGGTGTGATGAGCCCTTTCTGTTGAGGGTAGGATCTGGAATTTTTGGTGTCTCCCCTTCAATCCTTTGGGCACTGAAACCCTATGACTACACACATCCAGGGAGATACTTCTTAGAGCAGAGGCCTCTAAGGCAGAAGTTCTTGGAGTTCCCATCATGGCTCAGCAGAAATGAACCTGACTAGTATCCATGAGGATGCAGGTTTGATTCCTGGCCCCACTCAGCGGGTTAAGGATCTGGTGTTGCTGTGAGCTGGGGTGTCGGTCGCGGATGTGTCTTGGATCCAGCATGGCATGGCTGTGGCATAGGCTGGCAGCTGCAACCCCTAGCCTGGGAACTTCCCTAGCCTGGGTGTGGCCCTAAAATAAATAAGTAAATAAAAATAAATAAATAAGGCAGAAGTTCTCAAGGGGCCATCTCCGGTCCAGCAGCAGCACCAGGGAATGTGCTAGAAATGCAAGATTTTAGGTTCCATTCCGGACCTCATGAATCAGGATTCAGGGAGGGGGGTCCAGCCCTCCTTGTGATCCTGATGCTCAAGCGTGGGAATCACTGCTCAAAGGCACTACCCCTTCCGCAGGGTGCCCCCTCCCGCCCTCCCCTATCCCAGCTGGGGGCCCCTTGGAGGGGAGGAGGCTGCAAGACTGCCACTGAGTCTCCCTGCTGGAGAGGGAAACCAGGAGGGGGCGTTGCTTCCCTCTGCCTCTAACTCAAGCCATCCCAGAACCTCACCAGTGGGGCTGATGCCAGGGTATTTGAATAGCTCATTAGCTCTGCTCTGGGCTTCAATCCCTCTTAATTAGTTTTGCAAACGGTATTCATAAAAAAGAAAAAAAAAACCCAAACTCATCACAAATCAAATGCAGATCCCTGAGAAGTTGGTGGATGTGGGTATATAGACGTGTGTCTGTGTACGTGTGTGGGCCTGTGAGTGTGTGGGTGGGCATGCTTGTTCACAAATGCGTATGTGTGGGAAGCCCCCGGAGTGAGTGTGGTGTTGTTCACCACATTCCCAGGGGTCCCCACTAAACAGATTATTCCACTATTATTCCTAATGGGCCCAAATTGTAGGAAAACAACTCGTCCTGCTTGGGTTCCCATGGCAAGGATGGCCTATGAAAGCCCTGCCCGGACCAGCTGAGCAGCCAGGGGGACAGACAGCAGTGTCCCCTCTGCAGGAACCATCCTTTGGATCCAGTCTGACGATGTGGTGAGGCTGCTGGGTGTCCCCTTGATATGCCCCCTGTCCCCAGATGCCTGGAGCCTCATCCCTCCTTGTCTGCACTGGATCCCTCTGCTCCTGAAGGCTGCTTTGGGCTATAGATCCTCAGGCCTCCCACCCAGGGAGAGTCAGCTGGCCACAGGGCTGCCTGTGGGGCAGGGAGAGAAGACCAGCTTTGGGTCACGGGACTGGGTCTGCCCTGAGATGCTTCGGCCTAGAGTCCTGGGGCACTTCCCACCCCCTCTCACCTCCTCCTCATCCCCCTACTGCTTTCCCTGCTGTGAGAGTTCCTGTTTGGAGCCAAGTAAATTTATGGCATAATCCCGCATGGAAATGCATGGAAATGCTGCCAATTACCATTAAGCCAAGAGAGAGGCTGCACCCCTGGCGCCCTCCATGGTCTGCTGTCTGCCTGCTTCCAGCCTTCCAGAAACCACAGGGAGCCAGAAGCCAGCCGGTTGGCCCAGATTGGCAGAGTGGGGCCATTTGTAGAAAACTCTTTATTAGTCTCACCTGGCCTTGAAGGTTTGCGGCAGGAACAGAATGTCGCCTTTGCATTAAACCTGAGCAAACGGGGGAAATGTCATTCCCCGAGTCTCAGCAAAGCCGACAGCTGATGGGATTGATCTAACAGAGATCAGTTCATCAAACTTGGGTATAGCTGAGCGACTGGAAAGACGGGGAAATCTGATACAATCGCATCTGCTTAAAATGCAAAGGCCCGTGGAGATTTTGGAAACACTGTAAGGACAGTCTCAGGGAAGCCAGGAGGAATGTTTAGAGGCCTTGAGATGGAGTGGAGCAGAGTCAGTTAGCCGGGAAACTCCTGCTCTGTGAGATGTGGGTGGCAGAAACACAGGAAGGGGGTGCAGGGGACCTTCTCTGCTCTAGGTCTTGTTGGACTGAGGCCCACAAAGGAGCGTGATGCCTACTGTCAGCAGACCCAAGGGGGATGGTGAGACACGGCCCTGCCCTTGGAAACCTCACAGTCTGATGGGGGAGGCAGACAGAGACAGCGTCTATATCAGGTACTGACAGGAGAACAAGGTGGGAGAATATTGTGGTGAAGCGCTCAGGCCCTAGAGTCCGTTGCACCTGGGTTCAAACTCCAGTCTCACCACCAATTTACCAGCTGTGTGTCCTTGGGTGAGTCGCTTAACCTCTCTGAGCCTTACGTTCCTCGCCTGTGGAATGGACGAAACAGTTCCTACTTCTTAGGGAGTTATGAGGATTGGTGTGATACTTTATATAAAATGCTTAGCATCAGGCTTGGCACATAGTAATTTCCCATCAGTGGTGCTGGCGTCCAGCTGGAAGGATCTGGGAAGACTTCTGGGAGGAGGGGAGGATGCCAACTGGCCTTGAAGGATGAGTAGAACTCTAACTGGTGAGAAGGGCAAGGGAGTCACATTTATGAAGAGAGATGTAGGAGCAGCTGTCTGCTCATCGCTGTCCCCCTGTCCCCAGGTCCCCTAGAGGCAGAGGGGAGGCCCAGGGCTAGGAGCAATGGGGGCTTGTCTCAGCAGAGCAGATGCCCTCCCCTCCCCCACCAGCCCCTCCGCCCCTCCCCCACCTTCCCCTCACTCCATCTCGTTTCCCGCCCCTGTGAGTATTTATCAGCCCTCCTGAGATGCGCTTAGCAGGGACAAATTTCCTGCCATCAGTCAGGAGTGGTGGCATTTGTAGGGCAGTGTGAAGCCGAGGCTGAGGAGCAGAGAGAGGGAACACGTGGTGCTCAGGGACTGAGTGCTCTGTCCTGATGTCCCCTGGTTGCTCTTAGTCCCTCTGGTCTGCCTGCTCCTCCCTCTCGCTGGGGCTCTGCCACCCTTAGGATGAAGGAGAAATGGGACTCTCGTCTTGGGGGAAGGAGAGGATCCAGGGCTGGCTGGCTGGCTGGGAGGTGGCGGTACCGTGGGGGGCCATGGGTCCCCAGGGCACTGAATTTTGTATGGCTGGGCTTTCCTGAAATAGGTCATCGATATACTGGACTCATTCAACTTTGGGGCTCTGGGTGATTCAGAACGGAAACGTGGAGCCACGTGGGTGATGCCAGCTTCAACAGGAAACTAAGGCAGTGGCTCAGGGGCCCAGATATGGGGAGGGGAGGCTGTGACTCAGGCAGAATGAAGGTCCAGGCTCTTCCCAGGCTCAGGGACCCCGGCTGCTGGGGTCCTCTCAGCCCAGGCTGCAGCTTTCTTGATTTAGAGGTCTGGGCTGTCCTCAGGCTTGAGGCTGGCCATAGTTGACAGCCTCCTCCAGGAAGCTTTTCGGCATGCAGCTAGGCCAGCAAGCCATTCCTTTGGGCCAGAAGTCATATCTGGTTCTGCAGTGCCTTCCCGAGGCCCTGTTTCCTTATCTAGACACAGAGCTACAATTGACTGGGCACTGTTATATGCGGGGCGCTGGGCCAAGCGCTTGATGTATCTAACTCATTTAATTCTTTAGCAACCTAGAGAGACAAACATGATTAAAATTACCCCAGTTTTTTTTTGGGGGGGGTGGAAATGGGTTCTAAGAGCCAGGATCATTGCTCACAATCTTTTTCAAATGTCAGCTCCTCAGAGAATTCTTCCCTGACCACCTGTTTTCTTCTTCCTCCCCAGCCCCTTGACTTTTCCATCTTATCACTTTATTTTCTCTTTATCGCCTGCCTCCCCTACGAAAGTGGGAGCTCTGTGAGAGCAGAATCCTTATCTGTCTTGTTCTTCTGTGTATCTCCAAGCCTAGAACAGCACTTAGAACTGTGCTTTGAATGATGAATGTTTGTCAAATGACTGGCTGACTGACTGACTGACTGGATGAGTGAATAAATGCCCCGGGGCTGATAATAGCAGAGTAAAGATTCCAACCAGAAATCAGGTAACAACAACAACAACAACAACAACAATAACAACAAAAACACTACCAGCTGGCAGCCCATGCACCAAGGCCCCCTGTCACTGTCAAAGGAGAAGCAATGCCTGGAGGAAGGAGTCTTTACAGCTAGTGGACCCCTTGGGTCTGGGGGCCCAGAGACCCATCTTGGCCTGATGGCAGCTCTGGAATGAACAGCGTGAAGTCAAAGATGCTAAAATTGAGGCCCTCAGCCCCTGTTGTGGTTAGTGGGTAGAGATGAAAACCAGTTTCAAGTCGCTGCGGCAGAGGCCTGTAGCTGGGGGGAGGGGTGGCGCCTCTCCTTGTATCCTCAGGCTGAGCTGCTCCCCTCTTTCAGGCCAGAGGAGCTGGACGTGGATGCGTCAGCCATGGAAACCAAGCACAGCTGGGACAGCCCAGGGGCTCTGCAGGGCTGGGTGCTGCTCCAGAGCTCAGACATTTATTAGGCTTTGGGGTGGGGGAGGGATTCTATTTGTCTGGGAATGACAGGGATGGGGAGAAGGGCTTTCGGGAGATGAGTGGCAAGAGAGATAAGCCTGATGTGTGACTTTCTGACGCTTGGTTGGTTTGAAAATAAGTCCTGGGCCCAGATGCAGGATTGACAGGCGGATCAGAGAGGGCCATTTGCTTTCTGCCTTCTGCCTTTGAAAAGGGCCCCCTGAGACAGGAGACTGGGTCCTAGTGCCAGAGGAGGGGGTGGCTGTGCCTCAGGTCACCTTGGCCAGGCTGTTGGAGAAGGCTGGCTTCTCCACACATGGGCTGGTGTGTTTTTGGACTCAGCCCCGGCTACCGGGCTTTGCCTTTGCTCCTGCTCTGGGAAGAAGTCTGAGTACTTGCAGCTCCCAGACAAAGGGCCTTGAACGTGCTGACATGGTGCATCTCCAGATCCACTCTCTGTTCTCTTTGCTCTGCCCCGTGCTGATCAGTGGGGACACTTCAATAGGCCCCTTTGCCCATTAGCTGGTTGGGTCAATGGGGGGTATTGGCAGGGAGGAGGAGGGGTCAGGGCTTCCTCCCACCTCCCCTCTTTTCCCCTCCCTCCCTGCCAAGCGGTTGGAGGTTGGTTCTGATGCTCTATGAGACCTCAGCTCCTGCAGCCCTCTGCCTGCAGCCACTGCTTCCAGATCTCCGTCTCTTGCAGGCCTGCGTTAGTAACAACTCCCTACTCTTGCAAACACGGGGTTCCTAACCACTCCTTGTTGATTTTCCTCCATCCTGCCCACACCTCTGGACATGGTCTCTTCATTCATTTCTGTTTAATTGGAATGTAACATCTCTTTCCTGTTGGGATCCTGGCTGATAGATCAGCCTTGAGCACCAAGAGCCTGGTGGTCCTATGGGTCTCTTGCTTCAACAGTGTTAGGAAACAACAGACCCAGGACGCCCCCTCTTCCAGCCCCTGACCGCCCTCCAGCCTACTCTCTAGCTGCAACCCCTGCGACCACCTTCTTGGCCATGCCCTGCTTCTGGGACCAGCCAACACCACTTTTTTTTTTTTGGTTTGCTTCTTATTGACAACTAACCACATGCTTGCAGCTCTGTCAGAATTATTCCACAGCCTGGGCAGCCTGCATCCGCTGGCCTCCCATCCTACCTCTCTCTGAGCTTCTATTTCAACCCAGGCAAGGTGGTTCTGGAAGGTATAGACTCCTTGTTCTGGGAGCTGATGGAGGAGAAGCTTGAGGGCATCGGGTGTCTCTTGAAGATGTATAACCAGCGCAGTGGCCATGGTCTCTTCCAGGGAGTGCAGAGGCCATCCCAGGATAAGTGGGGTAAAACCCTGGATGCCATGAGAGCTGCCATGGTTGTAGAGAAGACCCGGAACCAGGCCCTTTTGGATCTTCATACTCTGATTCCACTCGTGCAGATCCCTACCTCTGCGGTGTCCTGGAGAATCACTTCACAGATGAGGAGGCGAAACTCATGAAGAGGATGGACAATCCCCTGATAGATTCCGCAGGCTGGGCTAGGCGACGATCTCCGTGAAGGCTCACCCTCAACTCAAGAAGGGTCAGGAGCTTCCAGCCCAGCTGCCTTTGAGGGGCCCCTCTGGCATCTCCCTGGTGTCAGGGCTTCTACTAGAGCCTCTTCCTGCCGCCCCTAGGCAGCTTTTTAACCACCCTGGAACCCTCGCCCAAGCCATGGACCAAATGGAAACAATAAGGCTTTTTACAGCTCCCGCTCCCCCATCCTGGCCAAATGTGCTCCCGTGGATATTTCCCAAAGTGGCCATCAGCACAGGGATAATGAAAAGGGGTTTGTTGTCTGGGTTTCTGGAGGCTGCTTTTCTGCCTATGCAGGTAGGGCCAACCTTGGGGCAGCGGGAGAGCCTCCCCTCCTGGAGGTCAGAGAGCATGAGGGGCAGACCCTACCTTTCCTTCTCTCTTCTCAGGCCTCAGGTTCCTCATCTGAAAAATGGGGGTAATGATAACACGGTGACCAAATGCCAGGCACTACATTAAGAGCTGCGTGTACACAACATTACTAGTTTCCTGGAAGCCCCATGGAACTTCTTCTCTTAGCATCCCTGTTTGACAGAGGACCAAACCAAGCCCCAGAGGAGTGACATACTTTGCTCAAGTTCATGTTCTGATCATGGTAGCCTGGAATTCAAACCCAGGTCTCCCTGAGCTCTTAATCCCTGTGCCCTCTCTACCTACCTCCTTGGGACACTTGAAACCAAGTCAGGCCCAGTAGCCAGCTTGAGGCCTCGAAATTGGCAAAGGGTAATTTTCAGGAGACCAACCGCTCAGCCTGGGGACAGGCCCAGTGGTAGGGTTGGCTGGCTTTCTCCCCTTCCTTCTGCTTCCCTTCCCACTCTAAAGAGCACTGGGCAGACATAACTTTGGGAGAACATCACAGGCCCCCACGTCCCCCCTATTTCCCGCCTGGGTAGAGGTAACGCTTTTCCTGCTTTGCACGGTTGGAGATCTCTTGCCTTCATGTCTCCAACTAGTCAGCTACCTGTATCCACGCTGGTATCCTGCAACTCTGCAGCCTTTCCTATGGTGTCTCTGGGCTTGGCCAGGTGACTGGCTTTGGACAATGGGACAGTAGCCAACTTGGTACAAGCAGTAGTTTGAAAAAGTGTATTCATGGACCCTTGCCACTCCCATGAGGGCAGTCCAGACCAGGCCTCCTTGGAGACGAGGGGACATGTGTGGAGCTGAGCCATCTCAGGTGAGACCTTCTTAAGCCAACCCGTATCCAATGGATTTGCTAAAGATATGTTAGCCAGGTGAGATCAGCCAAGCCCAGACTCATGAGAAATGATGAATGGTTATTTTTTGTCCTTTTTTTTTTTTTTGGTCTTTTTATGGCCACACCTGCAGCATATGGAAGTTCCCAGGCTAGGGTTCGAATCGGAACTACAGCTGCCGGCCACAGCCACAGCCACAGCAATGCCAGATCCTAGCTACATCTGTGACCTACACCACAGCTCACGGCAACACCAGATCCTTAACTCACTGAGCGAGGCCGGGGACAGAACCTGCATCCTCATGGATACTAGTCGGGTTCTTCACCTGCTGAGCCACAAGAGGAACTCCATGAATGGTTATTTTTAAAAGCCATTAACTTCTGGGATCCTGGTGATTTGTCTTTCTCCACCAGCGTCAGGGCACACTTGGGCTTTCAGGCCTGGGGAGGTGAGGACACGGGTAGGAGGGCTTCTACTTCCACTTATGCCCCATACATGGATAATGTTCTTCCGGCTCCCTGGGGCCCTCACCCTGGGCTTCTCAGCATCGTTTCCCTGAAGATTTCCTCTAGTTCCCCAAGTCCCTGTGCTGACCATGAATGAGGTCCTCTTTCTGGCTGCCCTGGAAAAAGCTGACCATGGCGCAGAAGACATGGAGCTCAACGTGCTATAGCCTGGGATTTCCCACTGCTGCCTCCACCCTACAACCCCACTGGAAAAGGGAGAAAGGTTTTCATAACCAAGGTCCCTGAGGCCCCCCGTGTCCTTGGGTGTGCAACCAAGGTTGCCCCAGGTTATTTTCCTTCCGCTCCCCGACCAGGTGTTCTCAGCACCGTGTGTGGCAGGTTGGAACCGAACGCTACCCTGTTCCATTGCTGGCAGCACTGGCTCATTGTCCGTGGGATGGTGGGGTGGGTGGTGATGCTTAGAGATAAATTATAGGCAGATCCCAGCCCTCAGAAACCACTGGATGAGAGGCTTCTGGACGGCAGGGGCCATATCTGATCCATCTCCGAATCCCAGGCCCAGCCCAGGGAGGGCACATGCATTTTACTGCCACTAATAACAGAGAGACCTAGTGGATTTAGCACACAACCCCCAGCCACTTTCTCCCTTTGCCCTTCTCTGCCCTTCAGCCTCATCCAGGCCATTGCTATTTCTGTGCTCCGGACTCCAGGAACAAAGCACAGTCCTCCTCCCTGGTTCCCACTTCCTCCTTCTGTCCCTGGCTCCCTTCTTCATGAATCCTGTTGGGTCTGCCAGACTCCCGGCTCATCTCCCTGCAGCAAGTCACCACTCAGGCCCCAAAGGGCCAGACACAGGTAGCTCTGCCCCAGGCGTTTGTCCTCCTTAGGACTTTGATGGCAGCCCCACTGTCATTGCAATTATTTCTGGCCCCGCCTCTGAGAGACAGAGGGGTCACTTTCATTTTTAAAATTTAATTCAATTTAATATGTGAATAGGTAATAAATTATCATACTTCAAGGGTATCTACAGTGAAAATCCCCCTCCCACCCGGTCCCCAGCCTCCAGGCTCCCTCCGCGGAGGCAGTGCCACCAAGTCTCTTGTGTGTACTTCGAGGGACATTCTTGGCATATGACGTCCACATATGGATATTTACATGTATTTTATAAGTTATACCTTCCCTTTCTTTTGTTCACAAATGGTACCATGTAATAATAGAATAATAGTAATGGTACCCTGTAATCCATAGAGTTCAATGCTTTGCTTTGTCACTTTACAGTATATCTTAGAGATCACCCCTTAGCCAGACAGTCTCCTCATTCTTTTTTTTTTTTTTTGTGGGTGTGGGAGAGAGCTATATATTTCACATGCCATAAAAATTCAGTGATTTTTAATATATTCACAAAGTTGTTCCATCAGCACTGGAACATTTCCGTCATCCCCCAAAGAAACCCCACACTCATGACGCAGTCACTAGCTTTCCTCTACCTCCTAGGCCCTGGCAACCACTAATCTACTTTCTGCCCCTGTGGATTTGTCTATTCTGGACGTTTGTTATAAACGGAACTCTATGTGGTCTCTTGTGTCTGGATTCTTGCACTTGGCGTAATGTTTTCAGGGTCTGAGCATGTTGTCAGTCTTGCATCTGAGGCATATGGAGGTTCTCAGGCTAGAGGTTGAATCGGAGCTACGGCTGCTGGCCGAAGCCACAGCCACAGCAGCACAGGATCTAAGCCGTGTCTGCGACCTACATCACAGCTCACAGCAACGCTGGATCCTTAACCTACTGAGCGAGGCCAGGGATCGAACCCGAATCTTCATGGATCCCAGTCGGTTTCGTTAACCACTGAGCCACGAAGGGAATTCCCAGTCCTTCATTCTTGTTATTACTGTATAATCCTAGAGATATACCATATTTTGTTTATCTGTTCATCTGTGGATGTCTGGGTTGTTTCTCCATTTTCACTATGATGAATGGTGCTGCTATGAACATTTGTGTACAAGTTGTTCTCGGAACATAGGTCTTCAGTTCTCCTGGGTATGTACTTAGGAGTGGGATTGCTGTGTCATTTCATTCTTTTTAAGGTCCACTTAGCATCTCATTGTATGCATATACCATGATCTACTTCAGCAATCACTTGCTGATGGACCCTTAGTCCCCCTGCCCCCTTTTATGTATTTATTTTTACTGTTTGAAACAGTGGTGTGGGAATAATTTTGTACATTCACCAATTCACGCAAGTCCATATATATCTTTTTGTCACATTCCCGGAAGTGTAATTGCTGTGCCAAAGGGCACATGCATTTGTAATTTTGATGGATGTCGCCAAATTGTCTGCCCCCTACAGAGATTGTGCTAGAAGCAATGTGTGTTTGAGATGCCAGTTTTCTCTCAATCTCGCTGACACTATGTTAGCAAGATTTTCGTTCTTTGCCAACCTGATTGGTAAAAGATATATCAGGTAATTTTATTTTGCACTTTTCTTATCACCAGTGAGGTTGAGTGTCTTTTCAAATGTTTGAGAGCTATGTCTGTTTCCTTTGCCATGAACTATCTTCGTATCCTTTGCCCATTTTTTTCTATCATGTTATGGGAAATTAACATAACATACGAGTGGAAAATTAACCCTTTATCTGTTTTGTTTTGTTTTTTTTTTTTTTTTTTTTTTTTTTTTTTTTAGAGCTGCACCTGAGGCATATGGAAGTTCCCAGTCTAGGGGTCAAATGGGAGCCACAGCTGCCACCCTATACCACAACCACAGCATCATGGTATGGGATCCGAGCCACATCTGCAACCTATACCACAGCTCATGGCAAAGCTGTATCCCCAACCCAATGTTCGAGGTCAGGGATTGAACTCGAATCCTTATGGATACTAGTTGGATTCGTTTCTACAACAGGAACTCCCTAACTCTTTATCTGTGATGAGCATAGATATTTCTCCTAGTTTGTTGGTTGTCTTGATTTTGCTAAGGGTAATTTCTGCCATGAGGAGGTAATCTATTTTTTTCTTTTTTTCTTTTTAGGGCTGCACCTGCAGCATATGGAAGTTCCCAGAATAGGGGTTGAATCGGAGCTGTAGCTGCTGGCCTACACCACAGCCACAGCAACCCCAGGTCTGAGCTGCATCTCTGAACTGCACTGCCCATCATGGCAATGCCAGATCCTTAACCCACTGAGAGAGTCGAGGGATTGAACCCATATCCTCATAGATACTAGTTGGGTTTGTTACTGCTGAGCCACAATGGGAACTCTGGTATTCTATTTTTATATAGCCAAATGTATCAGTGATTTTCTCTTTGGCTCCTGAGTGTCTTGTCAAAGGCTTTTCCCACATTAAGGTTAGTTTCGAAAATTCCCTCATTGTTTCTTCTAGGCTACTTACTGTTTCATTCAAAAATATTTCTGTCTTTGATTCATCTGGACCAAAGATGGGATAGTGTGAGGTATGGATCTAATAATATTTTCTCAATGGCTTCCGGTTGTTCCAATAACATTATTGAATAATTCATCTTTCATTTCCTCAATGACTTAAATGACCTTTCTCATAGACTAAACGATAACATGTTTTTGTGCTTTCTATTCTGTTCCACTGACGTGGTTGTCTACTCATAAGGCCCTACCATAGTATTCAAATTACTGCAGTTCTAGGCTGTATTTAGATACCTGATAGGGCTAGCTTCCCCTCATCACTCCTCTTTTCAGAATTTTCCTGGCTATTTTGTATGCTCATTTTTCCATATGAACCTCAAAGTCATCTTGTTTCATTAGAAATTCCCAGTGGTACTTTCATCGAAACATGTAAATGCTATAGATTAACGAAGGGACAACAATTATGGATTTATGATGTCAGGTCTTCCTATCCAAGAACGTGGTATGCCTTTTCCATTGTTCCAGTCATCTTTAGGGTCCCTCAGTAGCATTTTAGGGTTTTCTTTATAAACTTTTTTTTCTTGGCATCTCCTAGGCATTTTTTCTTTTTGTTGTAAGTATCATATGTTTGTCCATTAGATGCCCCAACTGGCTGTCATTTTTAAGTTTGAAGACCCTTGATATTTGCATATTGATTTTGTAGCTAGCCATATTTTGAATTTCTTTATTGTTGGTAATAGTTTTTCAGTTGATTCTCTTTGTCGTGTAAGGTATACATGCATATCTTTTGCAGATACTCTTACCTGCCCTTTTCAATTTTCATATGGTTAAGTGATTTTTCTTATTTAATTGCATTAGGTTGTTATACACAGAACAATCAATGTCAGGTCATAGTGAAGATACTGAATATCCTGGTCTCTCTCATTTTTGACTTTAATGAGAGTGCTTCTAGAATTTCCTCATTTGGGGTTAAGTTGGATATAGTTTATCATGTTAAGAAGAAGCTGTTTTTCTTGTTCCATTAAGGATTTTAAAAATTAACAACAGCTGCTTATTTATGCAGATATTGTAAGCTTAGATTCTCTAATGTGGTAAATTATATTAATAGATGTCCTGACACGAATGACCTAGCATTTCTTGAATCTCACTTGATCACAATATATTGTTCTTTATCTGTGTTGCCAGATTCTGTGTGCTACTTTTTAAATTTTGACTTGTTGGGAGTTCTTGTCATGGTGCAGCAGAAAAGAATCCAACTAGGTACCATGAGGTTGTGGGTTCGATCCCTGACCTCATTCAGCGGATTAAGGATCTGGCATTGCCGTGAGCCGAGATGTAGGTTGCAGACACAGCTTGGCTCTTGCGTTGCTGCGACTGTGGTGTAGGCCAGCAGCTGTAGCTCCGATTTGACCCCTAGCCTAGGAACCTGGGAAAATCTATATGCCTCAGGTGAGGCCCTAAAAAAAAAAAAAAAATTGTTATGGGACAACAAATGTGAGGTTGATCTATCATTTTTTGTATTTTTCCAGTTGGATGTAGGAATTAGTATTAGTGCTCTGCTCAGGTCAAAAAAAAAAAAAAATCTAGAAACTTTCCTTCTTTTTCTATGTCCCGGGGCAGTTTATTTATTTATTTATCTTTTCTGGGGGGGGTACACCTGTGGCATATGGAAGTTCCCAGGCTAGGAGTCAAATCAGAGCTGCAGCTGCTGGCTTACACCACAGCCACAGCAACCAGATCAGAACCACGTCTGTGACCTGCGCCATAGCTCAGGGCAACGCTGGATCTGTGTGAGGCCAGGGATTGAACCCACATCCTCATGGATACTAGTCGGGTTTGTTACCACTGAACCAGGACAGGAACTCCCTGGACACTTCAAATAGCTCCAGAGAGACCCATCCCTCACAGGTTTGGTAGAATCCACGGGCCCAGCCTCAACCTGTTCCTGGTGCCTGGGAAGAGGGTCTCGATGACTCCGATGACTCTGTCACCTCTGTGGTTGGTGTGGTAGGACAGTTTCCGTGGTGCTGACCATGGGCCTCAGAGATGCAGACTCTCAGGTACTTGGGGGTGGGATTCTCCCTCCCAGGCTCCTGGATTTTCTTACTGGGCAAGGCTGGAGGAATTCCACATGCCCAGGTCACAGCAGAGCTGGTGGGCAGACACGACCCAGCACGAAAAGGGCTGGATTTGGAGGAGGGTGTTTCTTTAGGCTGGGCTTGGTGATACAGTGGCTGTGAGGTCAGGCTGGGCTCAGGTCACCCCTTCCCTCTCCTCCCTCTCCCTCAGAGCCCACCAGAGGAAGTTCAATGTCAAGGGGTGTATGTCTGCCTGTCCCCGACCCATCCTCCATTGCGGTTCTCCGCTGTGCGGTCTATGGGTGTCCAGGTGGCCGTGGTACTCCTGCTGAGCCCTGGTCACCCTCTGCTGTAGCACCCTGTGTCCAGCGATCAACAGCAGACAGGCAGGCTCCAGCCGTTTCTGTGTGTCTGCCAAGGACGTGTCTTCCTGACACTTCATAAACATTACTTTATAAGCTGCGGAGACTTCTCCCTCCTCTGCCCCCTCCTCCCGCCTGCTCCCACCCCTTTGGGCCTGCTGGCACAGTTTAATTTCCAGCTCTGGTATTTCTCCCCAGCCCGTGACAACCTCAGGTGGAAGCAATTTCACCGTCTTGTAACTCACCAGGTCATTATAATTAGTATCCGGGCACCCGGGGCGAGGGCGGAAGAAAGGAAAGAAAGAGTTGATCCAGCCAGGCGAAGAGCAGCCTCTGTGGGCTGCGAGCTGGGGGGCGGGGGGGGGGGGGCTTCCTCTGGCTTCAGCTGGTAACTGATTCCATCACATCCCCTCCCCTCTGTGTGTGCAGGATGGGAGGCGGGCGAGGAGGCAGGCACGGCTGTGATGGCCCTGGGTCTGCATAGCGGGAGCCTCTGACCTGAGTGAGGGCTCCGTCAAACCTCCCCCCACCCCTGAGCCCACATATGAGGCTGGGGGGTGTGGGTGAAGGCCCTGGAGAGAGAGGAGGTCAGGACCCGCCCCACCCAAGGACCCGGTATCCCAGCACATCGTCCCTCTCTGCCTCTGGGTTCCTGCAGCCTCAGAACCAGAGCCCATCAAGAGTTGGCGATGGTGGCTGTGGGCAGAGCTGGGTACAGCCCCAGGCACAGCCAGGAGTGGGTATGACTCTGAGAGAAGCAGCCAGGTAGGTGGAGGAACAGGACATGTCAGCGTGCAAAATTTGGTATCAGGTGGGTCAAATTGCAAGCAACGGAAACAGGCTTAAGCAGGGGAGGGGATTTATGGTCAGGGTGTTGGGCCATCTCAAAGTTAAGAGGGAACAAGAGGAGAACCAGCAGCTTGGGGAAGTCAGGACCAAGGCAGGCCCCCAGGATCCTGGAAGTTGGAAGAGGTGTGTCTTCCCTTCAGGAAGCAGTTTGTGTGCCCAGTGGCTCATGCAGCTAAGGGGACTCAGTCCCACAGCTCCCAGTCTCTGTTTCCCAGTTAAAAATGCCCAATTCCTCATAGAGGCTCATTCATTCATTCCTTTGTTGGTTGATTCATTTGCTCTGTAAATATTTAGGCAGAATTCAGGCAGGCACTGAAGAGACAACAGTGATCAAATGACACAGAAGTGCCCCTCTTTGCATCTTACAGTGTGGGGGACAGAATCTGAGGGATCAGCTGGGGTTGAGTGTCCACTTTAAGCCCATCAGCGCTGTGGCCAGGAGCCCCACCCCCTAATGGGTTCTACTACAACGGCCAAATATTCTTTTAAGACACACAGCAGCTCTATTTTTGGTTTTGGTTTTGGTTTTTGAGTGTTGTTCTCACTTTTTAAAATTTAAAAAAATTTTTTATTAGGGCTGGACTCACAGCATATGGAAGTTCCCAGGCTAGGCTACACCACAGCCACAGCAATGCCAGATCCGAGCCACATCTGTGACCTATGCTGCAGCTCGCAGCACTGCCGGATCCGTAACCCGCTGAGCGAAGCCAGGAATTGAACCCATATCCTCATGGATGCTAGTCGGGTTCATTAATTGCTGAGCCACAAATGGAACTCCCCCACTTCTTTTTTTAAAATTGAAGTGTAGTTCATTTACAAATTTGGACACACATCAGCTCTTGATTGACATCATAGAAAGCAGGCAGTGGGGAGTTACCATCGTGGCGCAGTGGTTAACGAATCCAACTAGGAACCATGAGGTTGCGGGTTCGATCCCTGCCCTTGCTCAGTGGGTTAAGGATTCGGCGTTGCCGTGAGCTGTGGTGTAGGTTGCAGATGCGGCTTGGATCCTGCGTTGCTGTGGCTCTGGCGTAGGCCGGTGGCTACAGCTCCAATTCGACCCCTAGCCTGTGAACCTCCATATGCTGCGGGAGCAGCCCAAAGAAATAGCAAAAAGACAAAACAAAACAAAAAACAAGAAAGCAGGCAGTGGGCTTTAAGGCAGCAAGGCTTGTGGAGCATATTCTTACATTTAAGCAGCAAGCCTTTGCCCTGAGTAGGCTGGGAGTTCTCAAGGAGGATGTTAGCCATGGTGCCTCTTGCAGGCTCTTTGCGTCCTCTGCTTCCAAGCGGCAAGGTGCAGGGGCTGGAAAAGGGTCACCTGCAACTCCAGCTTTCTCTGTGCATTGGCCCTGACTCAGCCTGGTGGCTGTGGGTGAGGGGTGGACTGCCCCCCTACCCTGAACCTTCTCTTTTCTGTTCCTGCTCTGGCTGGAAGCTTCCATGGACAGAGACCAGGCTTGCTCCTTCTGGGATCCACCATGGGAGGAGCCAGCCTAGGGCTCAGGGCAGTCTTGGTGAAGGCTGTGATATGTCTGCTCCCCACACCCCATCTCTGAGCACCCCACACCCCCTGGGAACCGAGTCTGTCCTATTCACTGCTGCTGCCTCCATTCTACACTCAGCTAAGGGAAAAAAAGCTCAAGTTCCTTCGCTTACACTTTTCTTTCTTTCTTGGCCGCACCTGCAGCACATGGAGATTCCCAGGCTAGGGGTCAAATCAGAGCTGTAGCCACTGGCCTATGCCACAGCCATAGCAATGCCAGATCCAAGCTGTCTTCGACGTACACCACAGCTCATGGCAATGCCAGATCCTTAACCCACTGAGCGAGGCCAGGGATCGAACCTACGTCCTCATGGATGCTAGTCAGATTCGTTTCCACTGAGCCACAACAGGAACTCCCCTTGACTTACTCTCTTTTTCCAACACCCCTATTCCCTCCGCCCAGATGTTCTGACCTGAGCCCCAGGAGACCTGGCTTAGCTGTGCCGGTTCTTAGCAGACAGTGTCCCGGCTGCCTGTGCAGACTCCCTGGGAAATTCCCAAATCAATCAATCAGGGCTTCCCACTTTAGACAAAATTCGTAAGGTCCCGGGTGACCACCCCTCCTGGGCTGGAGCCTTGGAAGGGGACTGCTTATAATAATACCATTATTCTCCTTAGCCGGGGGCATGCTGAGCCCTCAGTGAAGCGGGCCTGCCATTAGAACCCCGCAGAAACAAAGTAATAGCCTGCGCAGAAAGCCATTTGTAATGTTGCTATAATTCCCATGATTCATTAAACAGGAATGGAAAATGATAACATTTCCCCTGGAAAAAAAAAAAAAAAGGTCCTCCTGGAGTCGCATGCTGAGTTCACTGGGCTCAACTATTTTATTGACTAAGCATCTTGTTGTGCTGATGTGAAGAGCACGCAGGCCCAGCGCCACTTAGTTTTATATCAGCTGAACTGGAAGCAGGGGAGGGGAGGGGTCCTGCCGGGCCCGGGACTCAACCTTGGAAATAGAGCTGCTGCCGCCCCCACTTGGGTGCCCAGTCTGGCATCTCCTGCGGGCCTGGGGCCCTCTGGGGCTGAGGGTCCATTTGACTGAGGCCCATCCTGCAGGCTCCTTTGAGGCGGGGGGACAGAATGGAAAGTCCTGTAATGCTTGTGCCTGAGCCAGCCCCGAGCTGGCACTGGTCAGCCCCGTGAGATGCCCAATGCCCACCTTAGGGTCCACCCCCATCCTTGTCACTCACAGGGTCTGTGAACCCCAGAAACCTGCCCATCTCCCCCCTTTCCTTTGTGTGGTCTCAGACCACCCATCACTCAGTCCCCCAATTGGGAACCTGGATGTTGTCCTTGATGCTTTCCTTCCTTCCACTACTTGCAAAGTGGCTACCAGGACCCTCACCTCCACCCCCGCTGCCTGAGTTCAGGCCTCACCATCTCCTGCCCACCAAGCCACGGTGTGGCCGGCTGCCCAGCAGAGTCCCTGTGTCCAGCATCTCCCTGTGTGATGAAGCCTCTATGGAATGGCCAGCGTGATTGTTCTAAATGGCAACTTTTTACTCTTTTAGAACCTCAGCAAGCGCCCCTTTGCTTATGGGATAATCCAGAATGTCAGGCAGGTCTCAGCCGACCTTTCTAGCTCCACCTCCAGCCAGCTCCACCCTCGCCTCACTGTGCAATCCAGGTTTTAGCAACTCTCGGGATCACTCAGGGGACCAGGCCATACTGCGCGGGTTGGTGCCTTTTCTATGCTGTTCCTTCAGCCTGAGAAGCGCTTGCTGTTCTTCCTTCCTCGGAAATCCTGACTTCCTCTTGCAGCAAGTGCTCCTGTGGCCTTCCCCATCACAGGGAACGGTGGCCCGCCCTGCAGGCTGTGCAACCCCAAACCAAGCAGCTGTCCTTCTCTATCACATAACCCCGTCCCCATATCTGACCTCTCACCAAACTCTGTTGCCTCTAATTTCAAAATATATCAAGAAGCTGGCTGTTCCCACCATGCTCGTCCCCCAGGGGCTCATCCCTGGGCTCCCTGCCTCTGTCCCTCCTCTCCTCGTTCCCATTCTGTCATCCACATATTGAGCACGCAGCTCCTTTGACCAAAACCCCTTCACTGGCTTCTCATTTCACACAGAGAGAAAAACGCTGCCCTCACCATGGCCTTAAAGATCTTACACACTCTGCCCCTCATGGCTTCCCCTCCTACCACTCCCCTCATGCTTACTCTGCTTTAGCTGCACTGGCTTCCTTGCTTTTTCTTGTCCACACCAAGCATGCCCCTGCCCCAGGGCCCTTGCACTTCTCTCTTTCCTGCACCACCCCAGGTCTCTGCAATGCCACCTGCTCAGGGACACCTTTCATGATCTTTACAGCTGCAAACTTCCTCTTCCTCTGCGAGGTCCTACCTCCTTCTTTCTATTTTATTTTCCTCCATAGGATGTGTCACCAATGACCCCATGGCATATGGAGTTCCTGGGCCAAAGATCAGATCTGAACTGCAGTTGCAAACCATGCTGCAGCTGCAGCAATGCTGGTTCTTTTAACCCACTGTGCCCCACTGTACTGGGCCAGGAATTGAACCTGCATCCTAGTGCTGCACATAGCTGCCTGTCCCATTGTGCCACAGCAAGAACCCCAAAATTTAAATACAATTTAAAAAAATTAATGATTTAAAATTACTAAAACTAATCATTAATTTTACTGCCTATCAGAATATGCATTTTCTGCTTAGTTCTATAAATTATGAGGTTTTAGATGTGAAAAATCTGGTCAATTAAATTCATATGCTATCTTAGTCTATTCAGTCCATTATAACAGAATGATAGGCTGGGTGCCTTATAAACAACAGAAATTTATTTCTCACAGTTCTGGAAGCTGGAAGCCCAGGAACAGGTTGCCAGCACTGTTGGTGAGAGTTTTTTCCCAGGTTCCCGCATTTTCATTGTACCCCCACAGGGTGCAAGGGCTGTATATTTTATTTTCTTATTTTAGTTTTAATTTGTTTCCCTCTACCAGACTACAAGCTCCTTGAGGGCAGGGACATTTTTTTTTTTCCAGCCGCCCCACAGCATATGCAGTTCCCAGGCCAGGGATCAAATCCAAGCCACAGTTGTGACCTATACCACAGCTGTGGCAACACTGGATCCTTAACGCGCTGTGCCGGGCCAGGGATTGAACCTGCTTTCTAGCACTGCAGAGATGCTGCCCATCGTGTTGTGCCACAGTGGGAACTCTGGACAGGGATGTTTCGCTGGGTCTTTTTGGTCTCTCTCTCTCTCTTTTTTTTTTTTTTTTTTTGCTTTTTAGGGCTGCACCTGCCACACATGGAAGTTCCCAGGCTAGGGGACAAATCAGAGCTGCAGTTGCCGGCCTACACCACAGCCACAGCAATGCCAGATCCGAGCCGAGTCTGCCACCTATACCACAGCTCACAGCAAAGCTCAATCCTTAACCCACTGAGCAAGGCCAGGAATCGAACCCACAACCTCATGGTTCCTAGTTGGATTCTTTTCTGCTGTGCCACAGTGGGAACCCCTGGGTCTTTTTGATATTTTTGTTTATTTCTATATGCCTAAAATGGTCTTTGGATGCAGTAGACATGCAAAAAACATCTGTTGAATGAATGAGTCATACTACCTTCCTATTCACTCAGCTTTCCGTGATCCCCTCCCAGCCCGTCCATACCGAAGAGATCTTTCACTCCGTTGTCTTCCCATAGCACCTGATTCGGGCCTCTGTTAGAGCAAAGGGCTGCTTGCTGTGTTTATGTTGGGCTTGATTTCCCACCAATGGGGGATGCTGTGAGGAGTGGGCTTTGTTTTATTTGTGTCTGAGTTCAAGTTCCCAGCGTAGGAAATTTATTTTTCTTGCGTTGTCCCTCCTTGCCTGTCTTCCCAGCCCAGCAGAGCCAGGCTTGTCCCCACAAAGAACCCGAGGCCTGGAGCAGAGGAGGTTTGCTCGGTGTCGGTGTCAGTGTCAGGAGGCAACTCTGGGTCTCTCAGGTGATGGGGAGCAGGACCCATGGGGACAGGGCCTGACCCCTCTCTGCTGCGTGTGGGACAGAGCACCACGGGCCTCCAGCAGAGCCTGAAGAAGGCTGGGAGCATCTGAGCTGGTCATGTTCAGCAATCAGACCAGTGTGGACACAGCCACCAGGACCATGATGTTGCCAACAATTTCCTGACTCAGAAACTGCTTTGAGGAGTTCCTGTCGTGGCGCAGTGAAAACCAATCTGACTAGGAACTGTGAGGTTGTGGGTTCGATCCCTAGCCTTGCTCAGTGAGTTAAGGATTTGGCGTTGCTGTGAGCTGTGATGTAGGTTGCAGAAAAGGCTCAGATCCTGTGTTGCTGTGGCTATGATGTCGGTTGGCAGCTGTAGCTCCGATTTGACCCCTAGCCTGGAAACCTCCATGTGCTGCAAGTGTAGCCCTAAAAAAAAGAAGAAGAAGAAGAAGAAACTGCTTTGAATCTCTCATGACCCACTCTGCTGAGTGATCTTCTGAGAAATGGAAATGAGCAGAAGTTCTCTAGGGCTGGATGGGTCTGGCTCAGAGTCACTTTTTCACACCTACTGTAATGGGAGCTGAGACCTGCCTGCCTATTGTGGGGAGCAGGACTCAGAAGTGGAGACTCCAGGCCTGTGGGCCACAGGGAGCAGAAACTGTAGACAGATCCTTCCTCAGCTGTCACCACCTTCCTAACACTTCTTGTGCTGAACTCTGACTTAGTGCAACCCAGAAAAACCCGGAATCCAGCATCCTGATCCCTGTCCCAGCCATGAGCCCTGGGTATGGGTGCAGGGGCCACGTTCTCCCCAGCAAAGCCAAGTGCACCCTGACTAGGTCCTTGGACAATGTCTGATGGATTTTCAAGAGTAAAAGCTGGTTTTCATCCAGTGCTGGGGTGAGCCCTACTTTGTGATCTTGTAGGGAATGTTGCTTAGCAGCATCTTGAATACTTCCTCTGATGGGGAGGTCACTACCTAATCAAGTTTCGATTCTAGTTTGGGTGTTCTAGGAGACCCTGAGATATGGATTCAAGTACAAATATTTTATTGGGGAGGCGGCAACCTGAGAAACACTGGTGGGGAGAGGGAAAGTGAGACAGGGGAGGGAAGGAAGCCAGTGCAGAATGTGATATGAACAATTTGCGATTATGGACAACTGGGTTGTAATTCTGCTGCAGAGAACTTAGACCATGTCTCAGAGTTATCCCAGTGGAGAATGAAGAAGCTGGGGTGTTTATTCACCAAATCCCATCAGTCATTGGCTGCCACCAACCTCCAGCACTTCCAGCCTGCCCTGTGTATGGTCTGAGCATGCGCCCTCAACCAGGAAGAGAGTCACATTGGGCGTAAGCGGGGGGAATGTGGGCGGCACTCTATTGCAGAATAGGTACCTTCTGACTTCTGCATTTTCCCAGTTGGAAGGACTCAGTCTACTCTGTGCTGTCACAGCCTTTGGAAATTTTCATAGCATTTGTGTTCTTATAAAAAAAACTGAGCACTTTCTATGTGAGGGGCCTTCTACATAACTGTATCTCATTATATATGTATATTTACATAATATAATATAATATATATTATACATTATGTATATATATATATATCTCCTTACCCATGGCATACAAAAGTTCCCAGGCCAGGGTTTGAACCTTAGCCACAGTGTAACCTGAACCACAACAGTGATGATGCTGGATCCTTAACAACTAGGCCACCAGGGGACTCCTCATTTAATGTATATTTTAAATATTTAATGGTTGGTAACAATATAACATATACACAGGAAAGTGTGTCAAGTATAAATGTACAATAACATAATATATAAGAATATTATAATATAATATATGGTATATAATATATAATATTATATCATTACATTATTACTAATAATGTAATATAAGAAATAATTATAAGGCAACCTGCCATGTAAATACCACCTAGGTTAAGAAATAGGGTTTATGTCATTGACGAGGAAACATGGGCCCAGAGGGATTAAATGATTATTCCCTGTTCACATGGTCCATAGGTGGACGATTGGAACTTGAACTTGAACTTGAGATGGTCTGACCCAGGTGCACATTTCTATCATAGCACAGCTGCCTCATTGGTGATCAGAGTTGTCAGGTTTAGCAAATAAAAGTATAGGATGCCCAATTTATTGTGTATTTCAGATAAACAATGAATAACTTGAGTATAAATGTGTCCCAAATATTGCATGGGACATACTTATACTAAAACGTTATACATTTATATGTATACAGGGCCTCCTATGTTTTGCCTGGCAACAGAGTGACCCAAATGACCTTGTGTGATGGTCATTTGAGTCTGCGTCTCTCCTCTCCTGGGGAGATGCTCTTATATCCAGGGCAGACTTTGCCTTGTTGCTTATATACACCCCACTCCAGGTGCTCAGTAAATGCTGCTTGAATGGAGTGGACACAAATCTTTATCCTCAGGCAAGACACTGGGCAGTTTCTACTGAACTTGGCCCTGCCGCCTGCCTGAACACACCTTGGATGCTTGGAGGAAGCATAAGAAGAGCAGTTGGGTTACCCTTTCTTCCACCCTGATCCCCGCTCCAGCTCTGGGTGTCTGTTCCAGATACTCCAGCCCACCATGCGAAGACCAGCTGGGTTGGCGGGACGCACAGTCTCTGAGCTGAATATGGCTCTTCCACTTCGGGAGCACGGAGGGTCTGTGAGGAAAAGTGTACCGTTCCCATTTTAAAGATGAGGAAACTGAGGTTTGGTGAGCTAAGCAACTTACCAGAGGCCACATGGCTGGTTTGGGGTCATTTATATACTAAAGGGATTTTCACAGCTTGATGGAAGTGGGGTTTTAGATCAAGTCTTTCTGACTTCAGTTCTGTCCAGTTCCCTCTCCTGCCCCAGGACTGTAGATCCCAGCTTATTGGGTCTTGGGCAGGTGGAGGGTGGCAGCGGGCAGAGGGAGGCCCCTCTCATAGACATAGGTGGTGAGGGTCTGGGGACTGTAGGCTGACAGCTGGGTCATAGACACTCTAGGGGCCATCCTGTCCCTCCCTCTGCTTCAGGGAACACCCCATATGCCAGGATAGGCAAGGGGCTGGTTGGCATTCTTGCTGGCAGACCCCAGCCTCAGGTTGTCATTGCCTCACTCCTGTTTCACATCATTAACCAAAAAAAGCAAGTCATCAATCAGCCCCTGCTTAATGTAGAACTGGGTCAATTGCAACCAAGTCCTTGTCTCCAGCTCTGTTGAAGGTGAAGACTCTTAGGAACTTATGTCTGCTCCCTGGGACAGGTGCAGGGATCTAGCCACCCACTAGCCCCAGCCCCAAAGTCAACCTCAGTCCCATCTCCAGTGTCAACACAGGCCAGCTCCTTCTCCAACCCACCTTCAGCTCCTCCTTAGCTCCGTCCTAGTCCTGTCCTAGCCTCAGCTCCCTTCCCAGCCCCATCCTTTTCTAGCCTCTAAGGTCTGAAGGCATGAGTATTTCTGCCTAAAATATCCTAAGTGCCCTGGGATCAAATTTTGCTTTCTCTGGGATTCCACCTCTCAGCCAGCCATCAAGATAGTACCTACAGACAGGGGACTCCTGGGTCATTCTTGGAAAGGCCAGTCTGGGAACACTGAGACTGTCCAGTCAGCTCTACCAGGGCCTCTCAGATTCATGAACTTCTATGGGGGCCAAGGGCCTGGAGGTGGTCCGAGCATCCTCCTTTTGTGAGGTCTAGCCCTCTTCTGCATTAGTCTGCCCTTGCTTAGCACTCTGAGGACCAGGGTAGCACATGTGCCTTTGTGTGTGTGTACATGTGTGGGAACCTAAATGCGTGCAGGTACACGTATATCTGCACAGGTGTTTCATGTGTGCCCGCTGAGCCCTGGCCACAGGAAGGACATGTACAGCCTAGAATGTGCCCAGGGGAGGGAAGACTCAGGACTCACCTTGCACCCTTGATGAAGGGGCAGAGGGAAGATGGTCAGCACCATGGACAGCAGGCCAAGTGGCCTTCAGCTCCAGGTACAAAGGATAGTACTCTACCCTGCTCAGGGGCAGTGTTTAGGAGTGGGGGGTGTGTCTTGGACAGAGACCACTGCAGCCTCCCCTCCTGGGCTTTCTCCTGGTAATCAGAGGCCGTGAAATGAGGTATTTCACTTCCCTGAGCCAGAAATGGGCAAACCACTGGGAGGGTGATTTGCTTTTCAGATACAGCTGCTCTGGCTGCAGGCTTTATACCTGAGTTGGCCACTTCTCTTGTCCTCTCTGCAAAGCTGGCTGGCTTGACTCAAGGAGGTCCCAGTAGGGTTGGGGTCACAGCCCCCTGATCAACCTTAATCCCCAGGAAAAGACAGGACAGGAGTGCAACCCCCACCCCTGAGCTCCCATGAATCGGAGGACTCAGTGGCCTCTCAGAGCTGGCTGTGTCCTGCAGCCCTTGTCCTGTGGCATTGGCACCTCACCTTGACTCATTCAGGCATCAAGCATTTATTAAGCATTTCCTTTGATTTGGTGTTTTCCTAGGTGTGGGAACATAATATAAAAATCCGTGCGCTCCTGGAATCATCCTTCTCAAGATAGAGGACATGGACCACAAATGTTAATAAGTAAATAGAGAGTATTTTAGATGTGACAAGTTCCATGAGAAAAATGAAGCCGGGACAAAGGATAGGGAGGGTTAAGAGTTGTGATTTTAATTAGCATGGTCCAGGGAGGAGGTACATGTGCCAAGACCTGAAGGAGGGGAAGGAGTGATTTGTGCAGGGAGGAGAGGGCCAGGTAGGTGCTGGCAGTCTCCCTTGTTCAAGGGCACATGGTAACTCTGATCATAACCCTAACCCATGTGCCCTCTCTCAGGGGCTTGGGTCTGGGGAAGGAGTTGTAAATCAAAGGCCTGCAGATGCTATTTACTGAGCCCTGTTACCAGCCAGGTTTGATTCTAGGTGCTTTCACCTTGCCATTTTAACAATCCCACAATAACCATGGGAGTTAGTACTAAGATCATTCCCATTAAGTAGATGAGGAAACTGAGGCTCAGGGAAGTCACGTGACTGTCCAGGATGACATGGACCATGACAGAGAGCTGACTGGAACCCAGACTGGTCAGACTCCAAATCCCATGCTCTCAAAACTTCAAAGTCTTGGGAGTTCCCATCGTGGCTCAGTGGTTAACGAATCCGACTAGGAACTATGAGGTTGCGGGTTCGGTCCCAGGCCTTGCTCAGTGGGTTAAGGATCTGGCGTTGCCGTGAGCTGTGGTGTAGGTTGCAGATGCAGCTCGGATCCCATGTTGCTGTGGCTCTGGTGTAGGCCGGCGGCTACAGCTCTGGTTAGACCCCTAGCCTGGGAACCTCCATATGCCACAGGAGCGGCCCTAGAAAAGGCAAAACAAACAAACAAACAAACAAAACTCCCCAAAACACCTTCAAAGTCTCAGAGTTCCTATTGTGTCTCAGCAGTAATGAACCTGACTGGTATCCATGAGGATGAGGGTTCGATACCTAGCTCTGCTCAGTGGGTTAACGATCAGGCGTTGCTGTGAGCTGTGGTGTAGGCCACAGACAAGGCTTGGATCTGGTGTTGCTGCGGCTATGGTGTAGGCCGGCTGGTGCAGCTCTGATTCAATTCCTAGCCTGGGAAACTCCATATACCTCCAGGTGCAGCCATAAAAAACAAAACTAAACTAAACAAAACCTTTGAAATCTCTCGAAAATGGGGAAAAAGCAGCTTGTTTTAGCAACTAGTTATTAAGCCTAACCCTACTTTAGGGAGATTTGAATTCTCTCTCCCCAGGTTTCTTCTGGAAGATAAGCTGTAGGTTAGAGCTTTCTGGGAGGTTCCTTCTTGAATTTTCCCTGTCTCTACATTTGGGGTTCTTTGTTTTCCACAAATCTAGGCAAATGTGGGCTTCTTGGAGTTTCCATGGGTCTGCATCATGTTCTGCCTCCCATCCTGGCCTCCTCCAAGAAGTCTTCCCTGATTGAGCCCTTGACATCTGGTGGCTGCCTCTCTCATGCTCAGTCCTGACACTGAATAGCTCCTTCACCCATTTCCCTAGTTGCCTCCTGTTATGGGCTGGATCGTGTCCCTCTCACACCCGCCCCCAATTCACATGTTGAAGTCCCAGCTCACCCCTGCCCCATACCATGGAATGTGACTGCATTTGGAGTTAGGCCTTTAAGAGGTGGTTAAGGTAAAATGAGGTCATTTGGGTTGGCCCTAATCCAATATGACCAGTGTCCTTATAAAGGAGGACAGGGACACACACAGAAGGCAGACGACATGAAGACATAGGGAGAAGATACTCATCTATAAGCCCAGGAGAGAGGTCTCAGAAAAAACCAGCTTTGCTGGAAACTTGGTTTTGGACATATGGCCTCCAGAACTGTGACCCAATAAATTTCTGTCATTGGAGTTCCCCTTGTGGCTCAGTGGGTTAAGAACCCAATTAATATCCATGAGGATTAGTGTTCTATCCCTGGCCTCACTCAGTGGGTTAAGGATCCAGCGTTGCATTGAGCTGTGGTTTCAGATGTGGCTTGGATCTGGGGTTGCTGTGACTGTGGTGTAGGCCAGCATCCGTAGCTCCAATTTGACCCCTAGCCTGGGAACTTCCGTATGGCCTGGGTGTGGCCCTAAAAAGAAAAAAAATTTTCTTTGTTTAAGTCACCCAGTCTGGGATATGTCTTTAGCGTAGCCTTATCAGACAACTATACCTGCTTTCACCTTTTCCTAATCCCCGATGGATAGGAGAGTGGGAGCGTGCCAAGACCCCGCCTCCTGCTGTTACGTGGCCTGGGGCCCAGGGAATAGAGGTCAAGTTTGCTAGTAAACCCCAGCCGCAGGCCTCGCTGACACTCCCATCCACCAACAGCCGTCAAAGCAACATTCCCCCCAGCTGACACTGCAACACGCAGCTCTTCCGCCACGCTGCAGCTTCTGACACACAGGCATGCTGCCACCCTGTCATTCTGATCTGTCGGCTGTCTGCCTGGCTTACGTTCTGCCCCAGCCAAAGTCCATGAAACTGACACTGAGGAGCATGGACTGGCCGCAATCGTGCTCCTCCCTGGCTACGTTCTGCCACATTGACAGCTCGCACTGTGGACATTTGAGGCGCTCAGTTACACTGACCCATCCATGTGCGGACCTTCCTACCTGTCAAAATGTTGGGGTTGGTCAGCCGTCTCCATCCACCAGCTAATGAGAGCTCTGTGCCTTCATCTCTTTCTCTGTGTGTCACTAGCACGGTCCTCCCACCTGGCCTCTGCTGCTTGACTTCATTCTGCTCATCCTTACCTGTAACCTCAGCATTGACCTTGCCCCATGCTGCCTCCTCTCCATCGAGCCCTGACCCCCACTTGCTCCCCGCTGATGCCCATTGCTAACTGCTTCCATTGAACTCAGATAAGCTAGACATATTTCAGGCCTCTCAGACCACCTTCTGTGGAAGCCCTGGGCTCCAGCCTCTGCTGAGTGTGCTGAGCGCTGTGTGAGCCGCCCCCAGATAACAACAGAGGCCTTTCCATAGGTTGGCCATGACCCCTTGAACTGTTTGTTCTCACAACACTTCTGACACCAGATATGTGTGGTTTTTCAATGACACCAACCAATGCTCTGATTCTCCAAATGCCAGCTGGGTCTCTAACCATTCAATTCAATTCTGCCACTAAATGACTAGAGTTAGCATCAGACCCAACAAGTTCAAGAGCTCAGTCCCAGAAGACTGTCACCCCTTTCACCCCACCACTTCTGATACCACTTGCCAGCTTTGGTCTTCCTGTACTTCTGACCAACTGGCTATAAATTAGGGGTTCCTATGACCCCTCAGGTTTGATAATTAGCTAGAACAGCTCACAGAACTCAGAAAATCACTATTTACATTTACCAATTTGCTATAAAAGGGACAACTCAGGAATGGCCAAATGGAAGCGATGCATAGGGCAAGGTGTGGGGAAGGTGCTAGAAGCTTCCATGTCCTCTTTGGGCTCATTATCTTCTCAGCACCTCGAGTCACCAACTCAGCAGCTCTCCAAACCCCGTTGTCTAGGGTTTTTAATGGCATTTTCATTATATAAATGCGATTGATTAAATCGTTGCCTATTGGTGATTAACTCAATCTCTAGCCCCTCTCCCCTCCCTGGAGGTTCTGGGGTAGGAGTGTGAGTTGGGGGGCTGAAAATTCCAACCCTCCAATCCTGCCTCGGTTTATCAGCCACCAGCCCCCATCCTGCAGCTCTCTCCAGCTGCCAATCACCTCATTAGCATACAAAAGACACTCTGAATACTCTGGAGATGCCAATGGTTTTAGGAGCTGTGTGCCAGGAACCAAGACAAAGAGCAAATATTTATTTTTATGATATCATACCCCTGCACATGTGTAATTTCAACAAATCCCTGTTTCCCTGAAGTAATGAATGAGTCTGTCTATTGCCTCCAAAACATCCCCGAGTGGTCCCTTTAACGTGCTGAAGTCTGGTATCTCCCTTAGCTTTTTCTTATTCCTTCTACCCATCCCTACAACTCTGGAGTCCTGAGTTCTGAACTCAGCTGCTCTGTGAACTAATCCTGTGACCTTAGGCAAACCCCACTCTGTCTCTGAGACTCAGTTTTCTCATCTAAAAATAGAGATGGTACTAAGAGTCCCCATCCCACAGCACCGTTGTGAGAAGCCAATGGGACATGCATGTAAAGCATGGAGCAAGACCCCTGGGCATAGAATAGATGCTCGGTAATAGGGCAGTGGTTCAGGCTCTGGAGCCAGATGCTGGAGCTCAACTCCCCAGCTTAACTTAATATCTAGGGACCACCACGTACTAGCTGCTTGACCCTGGAAAATTTGCTTAACATCTCTGAGGGTTATATGTAAAATAGATATATTAGTGGTATGTATTCCCCTCCTAGGATCACTGTGAGCATTAAAGGGTTTAACTTGAAAAAAGCTTAGTTCAGTGTCTGGTATGGAGTAAATTCTATGTAAGTTTTAGCTCTAACTGGTCATATGATTATTAGTTATATTGGCATCACCTTTATTATTTGTTATAGTTACATGAGTGTGAGCAACTATGACTCCCTCAGGCTTCTGCCAGGTGACACCCCATCTGCGGAATCCTATTCACCAGTGGCTCAGAGATGCTCTGCTCCCCTTTGTCAATGACAGCACCACTGTCCTGCCACAGTGTCCCACCACATCGCCCCTGTCCCCTCCACTTGTGTGCTTCACCCATTTTCACTTGAACCCCCCCTCCCCCAACATGCTTCCTGTCTCAGGCACAAGCGGCTGCCTCAGGGAAGCTCCTCTGGGCCCTTGATAAGTCAGTGTCTGTTACCTGCGCTCAAGACCATGTGGCTCTTGTCCACTGCACTGACTATAATCATTATTTTACCTCTATCTCTGTGATTGTCTGATTCAAGCCTGTCTCATTTCTTGACTGTCAGCTCCTAAGAGCATGGCGATGTCTGTCCTTTGCTCATCTTTTTACTTTCAATGCTGATACTTTGTAGGTGCCCAATACATATTGCTGAAAAAAAGAGTGAGTAAATGAACAAATGAATAAATGAATGAATGAATGAATGAAGGCCCAGGTCCACCCTCTTCCTCCTTGTCTTCGGTGGCCCCTGGACAGGGCTCCTTCTCCTTGGGGGCTGCAGCAGAGCCGGGCCCTCCGTCCATTCCCTGAAGTCATTCTCTGAGCTCCAAAGTTGGGGGGAAGGGCAGAGGAGCAAATAGGACTCACAGCTGAACACACAGGCTGGAAGCAGCCCTTCCAGGAAGATCCCAGCGTTGGGGTTTGGTGTTTTCGCTCTGCATGGGCAGAGACTTCTCATCCTCAGGTGGCACCTCATCATGCCTCTTGTTGCTGAGTCCTCTTTCTATTATCCTCACCCACTTTCTCTGGCTTAATCTTCTGCTTTCAGACCCTCCAGTATGGCTATGTCTTCCTAGCAGTGTCTCCCTGGGCCCTGGCCTCACGGGCATGGGAGGAGGCCTCTGGAGGCCCTGGTTCCACCAATTGGTCTTTAATTGAAACATTTTTTTGTTTCTGTTTTCTAATGGCCACACCTGTGGCATATGGAAGTTCTGGGCCAGGGATTGAATCTGAGATGTATTTGCCATAGCAGAGCAATGCTGGATCCTTTAATCTACTGTGCCGGGCTGGGGATAGAACCCATGACTCCACAGAGACCTGAGCTGCTGCCATCGAATTTTTAACCTATTACACCACAGCAGGAACTCCTTGAATTGAAATTTTGAGCATGGCTGGATGGTCCAGCCATCACCACTAGCTATGGTTGTGGGAAGACTTGATTCCAGAGACTGTGCAACCTTGACTATTGATGCCAGCTGAGGCCCTGATTTCAGTGTCCCTCTGGGTTCTTTGAGCTTGGGGCCTAGTCTCTCTATCCACCTACGTCATGGGGTCAAATTCCCACACAAGGGCCTGGCATGGTCAGAGTTGTGTTAGTGGAACAAGTGAGTTTGCATTCCAGCTCTGCCACCAGCTTTCTGGCCTTGGGCAAGTTGTGTCATCTCTCCAAACCTCTGCTGTTTCACTCAAACCCGTACTTAGCTTGTTTCCAGGAACAACCCAGCAAGAGAGAGGATGAGGAACATTTGGAAAAACTGACTTTTTTTTAGGGCCATACCCATGACATTTGGAGGTTTCTGGCCTAGGGTCAATCAGAGCTACAGCTGCTGGCCTACACCACAGCCACAGCAATGCTGGATCTGAGCCACCTCTGCGACCTACACCACAGCTCATGGCAATGCCGGATCTTTAACCCACTGAGGGAGCCCAGGGATCAAACTCGTGTTCTTAGGGATACTAATTGGGTTCACTATTGCTGAGCTACAATAGGAACTCCCTGGAAACAGTAATAATTGAAGCTATTTGTCTTCAATCTGACACTTGCTACAGGCTCTCTGACAACTTACTAGCCTCTGGGTCACCATCTACCTTCTCCTCATCTCTTGGCCCTGACCCACCTGTGTCCCGGATCCTGCCTCCTCCGTCAGTGCAGTTCCAGTCTGCTGTTTTATGCACAAATATGTTTATGTTCTTCTACCTACAAAACAATTTCCTCCAAACCATAAAGTCCCTTGAACATACCACCTCCCTCTTCACACATATGGCTTACTTTTCCTTCCTGGACAAATTTCTAGAAGGAATAGTCTAAGCAATGGTTAATGCAAATCATGGCTCTACTTACATTGGTACGCCTTGGCCAAGTTCCTTCATTTCTCTGTGCCTCAGTTTCCTCATCTGTAAAGTGGGGCTAACAATATTTTCAAGGACATGAGGATGGTTGGTGAGATAGACTCCATGTTGAACACACAGCACTGTCTGGCATGTAGTAAGAGGTGATTAAATAATTAGAGGCTATTATCATTGTTGTTTTGATATTCTCTGATGTTATTATTATTATTATTATTATTATTATTATTGTCTTTTAGGGCCACATCTGCTGCATATAGAAGTTTCCAGGTTAGGGGTCAAATCAGAGCTGCAGCTGCTGGCTCATGCCACAGACACAGCAATGTGGGATCTAAGCCGAGTCTGTGACCTACACTACAGCTCACGGCAACATTGGATCCTTAACCCACTGAGCGAAGCCAGGGATCGGACCTACATCCTCATGAATACTAGTCTGGTTTGTTACCAATGAGCCACAATGGGAACTCTCTCTCTCATGTTATCCTTAATCAGCTACAGCTTGACTCCCTCTCCCACCTGAACAGAAAACTCTCTGGGTTGAATCACTAGTGATTTTGCCGTGGCCATTCCCATCTCCCTTCCCAGACGCCCTCCCAACTTCTTTGCAGCCGTTGACACTGCAGTGGGAATTTGGACGAGGTAGAAGGCTCCAGAAGTCCTGTGGGGAATGTCACCTGTGGCCAGTGGGACGCTCATGGGACAGCCCCACAATGAACGAAAGGGCTGATGTGGGACTTATGTTCTTGGTGCTCAATGTTTGCTGAATGAATAGAAGGTCCTGCCAGGAGGGGCTCTGCTCAGGCACAGGACTTCCGCAAGTTCCAGCTGGTTTAGAAATCATGCTGGGCTGAGGATGGTCACGTCAAAGTTTTCTAAAGGAATTTGGACTGGCAGTCCCTTGAGGGCAGGCACCAAGTTTGAGGTGCCTAGCACAGAGTGGTATCCACAGTTTTCTGTTAAATGCACAGGAACGGGGGTAAATGTTCCTGAGGAACCAGCACACAGCCCCCAGTCTGTGTGGTTACGATGTTGTGACGAGGATCAGGGGGTTAATGCTTCCATGGGGTGAGCTCTCAGCTCTGTCTCTGCAGTTCGGGGGAGGAATCTTTTTCCTTTTTAGCTCAGGCAGCCTGGCTCCTGCATTGCACAGAGGACCTGGTTTGATCTCTTATTTATTACAGAGAATATTCTCTGTTATGATTAGTGCAGGGGATGGGGAGTTTTAGGAGCCTGAGTTTTCATTGACTTTACCAGCCAGCCTATTAGGGACCCTGGCACCTCCAAGGGCCCCTCTGGCATTGCATTCATACTTTCACTCATTCATTCTTTTGTTCATCAGGTATATCACACACCCATCATGGGCCAGGGCCTGAGCCAGGTGGAGGAAAGGCCAGAAGAAGAAACATGAAAACTGTCTGTGACAGGCTAAATATTGGCCCCCAGAGATGCCAGGTCCTAATCCCCTGAACCGGTGTCATCTTGTATGGCAAAATGAATTTCGCAGATATGATTAAGTGAAGGGTCTTAAACTGGGGAGGTTAGCCTGGATGATCCAGCTGAAACCTAAGTGTAATCACAAGTGTCCTTATAAGACGGAGGCAGAGGGAGGTGTGGCCAAGAAGAGAAGGTGATGTGAGCAGAGACTGAAGTGATGCTTTTGCTCCTTGAAGATGGAAGAGGGGGCCACGAGCCAAGGAATCCACTTGGCCAATGGAAGCTGGAGATGGCAAGGAAATAGATTTTCCTCTCAGAGGCTCCAGAAGGAACCAACCCTGCCAACACTTTGACTTTAGCTCAGGGAAACTCGTTGTGGACTTTTGACCTCCAGAACAGTAAGAGAATAAATTTATGTTGTTTGAACCATTAAATTTATGGTAACTTGTTACAGTGGTGATAGCAAAGTAATAGACTATCCTAATGTATTCGGTACCTAGGGGTGGAGATGGACACCTTTGCAAAGGGGTAAGTGCTACCATAGGGTGCAATGGAAGGGAGAGAAGGGAGAGGGGTATAACAGGGGCTATGACCCATGGGGTGGGGAAGGTAGCTGGAGGGGCGGTGGCGGTGGTCTTCGCTGAGGAATAGCTTCTTGCTGAGCTCAATCTTGAAGAACGGGTCAGAATTAAAATCAGCATGAAAAACAGCACACGCAGAGGCAAATCTGGAGTGTGAAATAACAAGACTCGTTTGCAGAGCCGTGGAAGGTGGGAAGTGGATGGATGTTCAGAGCAATTGCAGATGGGGCTGGTGGGGTGGGAGGTTCAGCTCCTGGAGGGTCTCCATGTCAGGGGGTTGGGATGTGACCCTGTGGGCAATGGGAAGCTATTTGATGAGTTGCATGCACATCTCCAATTCCTCACCCCTCTCTGTACCCATGACCTTGCTAGGTGACTTTGCATATTCATCCACTCATCAGCAGAAGAGTGTATTTTCCAACTTCTTGACACTGGTTCAGCCATGCCCCTTGCTATGGGCTAGAGAATGATACAAATCTACCATGTGTCAATTTTGAGCCTTGCACACGGCATATGGAGGTTCCCAGGCTAGGGGTCGAATCAGAGCTGTAGCTGCTGGTCTACACCATAGCCACAGCAACTCGGGATTTGAGCTACATCTGCGACCTACACCACTGCTCATGGCAACGCAGGATCCTTAACCCACTGAGCAAGACCAGGGATGGAACCTGTGTCCTCATGGATACATGTCAGATTTGTTTCCTCTGAACCACGATGGGAACTCTAGTTATTCTTTTTAAAATTGAGGCATAGTTAATTTACAATGTTTTGCTAGTTTTCAGTGTACAGCAAAGTGATTTAGTGATACTATATATATATTCTTTTTCAGGTTCTTTTCCATTATAGGTTATTATAAGCTCCTGAGTCTAGTTCCCTGTGATATACAGTAGTATGTATATATTAATCCCACGCTCCTAATTTATCTCCCCCTTTCCCTTTTGGTGACCATAAGTTTGTTTTCTATGTCTGCAGGGTTCCATTTCTATTCTCAAATGACATTATTCTAAGCCACTCAATTTTTGGGGTGATTTGTTATTCAGCAATTGCTAGTTTACATACCAATGAAGGGTTCAAAGGAAGAGCATGAACTGGCCAGATTAGAAAAACCTCTTGCATTTTAAAAAAGCCTCTTTGGGGACGTTCCCATTGTGGCGCAGCAGAAATGAATCTGACTAGTATCCACAAGGATGTGGATTCAATTCCTGCCCTCGATCGGTGGGTTGGGGATCCAGTGTTGCCGTGAGCTGTGGTGTAGGTCACAGACTTGGCTCAGATCCTATGTTGCTGTGGCTGTGGTGTAGGCCAGCAGCTATAGCTCCAATTCGACTCCTAGCCTGGGAAGCTCCATATGCCTCAGGCGCAGCCCTAAAAAAGCGGGGAAAAAAATAAAATAAAATAAAGCCTCTTTGGTGTTGGGACACTGGAGGTTGGTTTGGAGGCGGTGAGCCTGAGGGCTGTGATCCAGGTGAGAGGTAGCAAGAGCCTTCCCGGAGATAGGAGCAGTAGTAGAAGGAGGAGGTGGATACAAGCATTATTGAGGAGGGAGACTGGACCACGAAACTAAGTTGCAAATCAGACACAGGGGTGGAGGGAGACAGGAGCGCTGAATGAGTCAAAAATTCTGGGCTCGCACGTCGGGTTGGACTAAGATCTGCGCATGGATAAAGTGATATGTAATGACAAGCTCTGATGTGTTGGCTTGCAGGGCTGCGGCCAGGACAAAGCTTAGGTAGAAGTCTGGCTGGAGTCTGGGGATCAGAGAATAAGTGATTGTGAATTAGCGGTGAGCTGGTGAGAGTGGGTCAGGGTGTTTAAAGTAAGTAGAAAAGGGCTAAGTTTTGAAGCCTGGAAACCACCAGCTGGGGGAAGAGCCCCAGAGATGATGGAGGAGTAGTGAGAGAAGAGAGAGGAGAACCAGAGAACTGCCGGGGGGGGCTGGACACCCCAGGGCGGGATCACTCGGGGGAGGAGGGAATGCACTATCAGCCCGGTTGGGGCCAGAATCCTGTGGACCCTGAGGACCAAGGAGACGGTAGAGTGAGCCTAGGATGAGTTATGCGTCCCCTTGGTGAGAGCAGTTTTGGAGGCAGATGGGAGTGGCTCAGGAGGTGAGGCAGTGGAGAGAGTGATTAAGAAAAACCCTGACATGGAGCAGAGGGGACTGGGGCATTGCTTTCTCTTTCTTTTTGGCGGATCCTGTGACATGGGGAAGTTCACGGGCAAGGGATCAAACCTGAGCCATAACAGCAACCCTAGCTGCTGCAGTGACAATGCTGGATCCTTAACCCCCTGCACTGCAAGGAAACCCTGGCATTGCTTTTTCTTGGGATGGAGGGACCAGAGCATGACTTGTCTAGGGTTCTGGGCAAGTGAGAGACAGGGTCTGATTTATCTTTTAAAAACTATCCCTCAGGCAACAGTAGACGGTAGGGTGATGAGTATCGGCGAGCAAGCAAGGAGCCTTAGTGTTCAGGGCAGAAGGAGACATTGGTGGCACCGAGCAGGGTGGTAGTTGTGTAGGTAGTAAGAAGTGCCACATTTGAGGTTTTTTTTGGGGGGGTGACATTAGGACCAGAGGATTTGGCTGTGGATCGGATCCTGTGTGTGTGTGTGTGTGTGTGTGTGTGTGTGTGTGGGCACAATGATGGGAATGCAGCATGATTTCTAGGTTTTTGTCTGAGTAGGTGGGAAGGCTGGAGAAGCAGGAACAGGTTTTGTGGAGGGGAAGGTGTGGAATCATTTTATCTTAGAGCTGCTGAGCTTCAAGTGCTTGGTAGGAATGCAAATGTCAATATCAAGGAAGCAGTGCAAACCATGCATCTGGTGTTCAGGGGAGAGGTTTGGGCTGGAAATACACCCTCAGGAGTCATCCGTGAACTCAGAGCATCTACATCCGTGTGACTGGGTGAGCCTGCCTCGGGGGAGAGTGCAGCCCGAGAGACTTGTTCAGCGTTGTCATCTCTGTTTGACTCTTAAATGCCATGAAAGCAGGGCCCTTGTCTACTTTGTGCATGGCTGGGGGCGAGTGTCTAGGACAGTGCCTGGCATACAGCAGTCGCTCCATACATGCTTATGTGATGGATGAGATGAATGAATCTTGTAGGCGTTGCTTAGGTCAAGGAAGGGAGCAGTTAGAGCATGGCAAGGGCCATCTGGTGGGCGGGAATTTTCCTGGTTACTGTCCAGGAAGGAATGTTCTCCAGCCCTTTCTGAGTTTCCCAGGGCCATGCCTTTGCACCTGCTGGTTCCTCTGCCTGGAATCCCCTCTGCCCCCTGTCCTTCCCCCAACCCCCGGTCCCTCCAAGGCCCTTGACTCACCTGTGCAAATCCTGCTTCCCCTTCCCTCTGAGCAGTTATGACTCCCCTGAGCAGCTCTGCCATCCAGTGCCTTTTTACTGTCTTGTCCACAGGGAGCCAAAGGCCCCGGAGTTTCACTGGGTTGATGGGAGGTGAGGTGAGTCTGGCATGTGTCATTTTAGAGGGGGCAGGGGTATCCCTGTCCGGCCCTGGCGATCACATAGACAACTTGCCTTCTGCATGCACACAAACTGGATGTCCTTGATCCTGGCCAGGATGGAGGTCCAGTTAGAAAAAAGTACCATCACATTGCAAAATGAAGACATTTTGCTCATTTGGGGTTTTCTCATCCCTCCTCGGTTCCCCAGGATTTCTTGGGCTTTCTCGTCCTCCTAGATGGGAATATTCCTGGGGTTTGGAGATGCATCTTAAGCCCTTTCCTGGTCTGTTTCAGCCCTCTTAGCATTTGGCTGCCGTGGCGATTCAGTGGTTCCCGTGGGTCTGTGGGGCTGTCAGCCCTGGTCCTCTGCCTCTGCACAAACCCCCTTTAAATCAGGGCTTTCCTGGAAGCCGCCTCCCTAGACACCTTCAGGCCGCCTTGCCTTCTTTCTGGGGACACTCCAGGTCCTGGTTAACCCTCATGTTCCCATCTGTCCCTCTGAAGCCCTCTCCCCCTTTGCAGACCCAGACGGGAGCTTGCATCTCTTTACGGAAAGGAAAACACTTTCAAACCTGCCTTTTCCTAGAGGAGGGGCATTTGCCAGACTAAGTTCTGCTTTTTTCCTCTTTGACCCACAGGGGCTGGTACAGTCAAACCCCTTTGTACCTCTCACTTCTCTGGCAAGGATTTATTGGTTAAAGTCTGTCCAGAAAAATAGTTACTTAAAAAGATTGAAATAGATTTGACACATAACACTGTGTTAAGTTTAAGGTGAACGGCATGCTGCGTTGATACACTCCTGTATTTCGTCAGTCCTTTGATCTGAGCCTCGTTTCTACACTTGTACAATGGAAATAATAACACTTACCTGCTGGGGTTGTTTCAAGGATTCAACCAGCCCATATATTGGGATGTTCCGAGCACCGTTCTCCATTCCTGCAGCCACTGAATAGGGATCGTCCCTTCCTGTCCTCCGATTCCGTTTCCCCTCTTGCTCTGTCTTCTAGTTATGAAACTGTCAGAAGGGGTGGCTTAAGCCCCCACCCCCTCCCCATGTAATACTGGGTGAAGGGTGGGAGGTGGCTGACCTTCTCTTTCCATGGACAGCGTGTCTGTCTCATCTCTAGGGGGACCAACCATCCTGGTTTGCTCAGATCTGAGGGGTTTCTGAGGCATGGGACTTTCCGTGCTAACCCCCGAGGCAGGTGCTACCTGTCGATTTTTAGGGGGGGCAGCACCCGAGGCATACGGAGGTTCTCAGGCTAGGGGTCGAATTGGAGCTGTAGCCACTGGCCTACACCACAGCCACAGCAATGTGGGATCTGAGTTGCATCTTCGACCTACACCGCAACTCATGGCAATGCCGGATCCTTGACCCACTGAGCGAGGCCAGGGACCGAACTTGCGTCGTCATGGATGCTAGTAAGATTCATTTCTGCTGAGCCACAATGGGCACTCCTACCTGTCTATTCTGACTCCATTTTGGATGAGATATCCAGGGCCGACACCTTTCTAAACCTCATGGTTCCAGCTTTGGCTGGGGGCCATCTTTCTTGGCTCTGCCAGCTGGGTTCCTCTCTCCCTCCCTATTCTGTCAGGGGCCTTCCCTCTCCATCCCCTTGGGAGTGGTTTTGAACTGCGGGCAAGTAGCCCCTGAAACTTTCAGAGGCACCAGTGTTGGTTCCTTCATGCCAGTGGTCACTGAGGCTCCCGATCACTTTCACTTTCGGGGTCGCTGCCTAAAACCGCAGTGCCATATGCACGTCAATTACCATACATCTCCCCAGGAAGGCATCTTCAATCTGGCTCTGCTGTGATGGTATCAAGATTCTTCCAGTGCTTACCTGTCAGCTCCTGGCTGACCCCGAGAAGCAGGTCTCTGAAAAGCAGCTGTCTTTGTTGCACCAGCCGGAGCCGGGCCTCCTGGGCCAGGCAGGGGTTCAGACTGCTTCCCCAGACACTTCATATCAGCTCCAGGAAGCCAGGCCTCTAGCCCAGCAGCCTGGACTGTGGCAGCTGGTGATATGTCCCCCTGGGAAAGGGCCCAGGTGAACAGGCCCCTGGGCTCCCCTGGGCCTGGATGACCCATGGACTCTCAGGCCTTTGACGCAGAGAGGTCTGGTTTTCATTTCCAAGTCCACCATTCACTTGCAGTGCATCCGAAGAGCCATTAACCACCCTCTCTGATCTTGCTCCCTTCTTTACTTATAGAGGGGTCGTGGTCACACCTTGCACACAAGACCCCTGAAGGAAAGGCACTTGGCACAGGGCACGTGTGGTGTCCAGCAAGAATCTAGTGAGAGCTGGCCCTTTCTTTCCTTCTTTCCCTGATGTGTGGGATCCTGGTCTGTCTGTTCCTTGTCTCATTGGTGTTATCAGACCTGCCACCATCAGAGATAGATGGAATAATAATATACAAAAACTCTCATGATTTGCCTTTTTCTGTGTGCCTGGGACAAGTTAACCAAATTCGACACAGCCTTTTAAACATAGATCATGCATATCCATCTTCTCCGGGCCTGTTTCACACCCCCTCTCCCTGCCTCCCTCCTTTGCCTGATTGTTGGGGTGGCAGACTGGCCTCCAGGCTGGGCTTGGCCTCAGGATGCTGTCAAGTGTCTCTCTTTGCTGTTGGTGGGCGGATGACTTGGGAGAAGCCCCTAGTTTTTTCTCAGCTTCCATATGGTCATTGGTTAATTGGGGATATTAATGTGTACCTAACCAGGTTTTGGGATGGGGGGTGGCACCAACAAGATAACGGGCACAAACACTCATTGCAAAAGCCAAAGTGCTGGAGTCCCCATTGTGGCTCAGTGGGCTATGAAGCTGACTAGTATCCGTGAAGATGTGGATTCGATCCCTGGCCCCACTCAGTGGGTTAAGGATCTGGTGTTGCAGTGAGCTGTGGTGTAGGTTGCAGATGCAGCTCGGATCCCGTGTTGCTGTGGCTGTGGCATAGGCTGGCAGCTGTAGCTCAAGTTTGACCCATAGCCCAGGAACGCCCGTATGTTGCAGGTGCGGCCTAAAAAAAGAAGAAAAAAAAAGTTAAAAAAACAAAGTGCTGAGTGCACAGAGGTGTGAATGTGGTTATTATGTGACTGGAAGGGAACAGCCAGTTCACTGTCCTTTCTTTCCTTATAGCTGTTTTGGGGGCCTGAAATGGGACACAGGAGGGGCAGGTTTTGATGGTAGGTGGTGGGTAAGGGCAGGGTGGACCAGTGAGGGCTCTGGGAGTAGAGGCAGAGGGAGTGAGTGCTGTAGACAAAAGGCCCACTGTCCAGTCATCTGGGGCCCAGTGTGTCTCTCCTGGCCTCGCCCGCCCTGCCAGGCTGCATTGATTTACTTGAAAGTTTTTAATGGTTTATAATTGGAAAAGGCCTGGGTGAGATTTGCATATTGATTTGACATTTAAGTATATGATTAAATAAAAGCTGACTGAGGTCATCACTTGACTAAATTGGCTTAATGAGTGTTGATTACCCCGTGCATGTTAATTTCATTTACCCTGATTACTCCATCTATCTTTCTCAGGGATCTATTAGCACCTTTGACTCAATTGTACTTGATAGGACCAGAAACAGGACAGGGGTCAGTGGGGGGTGGTCCCTGGTCTGTCTGCCTGTCCATCTGGATGGATGCTGAGTCCAGAGGTTCCAAGCCCCCTGTAGAATTCTCTCTCTTTCTCCCTCTCCCTCTCCCTCTGCCCCCTGCCCCCCTCCTAATCACAGAATCGGATCACTAACTCATTCTAAACAGGAGTGTCACCACTCAGCTGCCAGAGAAATCAGGGTCTGTGGGAGGAAGAGGAGTGGGGGCAAGTTTCGAGACCAACGAGAAGCATCATCTCTCCTCCACTTTACAACCCCCTCCCAACACACTCAGAAACACACCTTCATTGTCCAAGTCCTCTGGGTATTTGCCTCCTCTTTCCTAGGTATCCCAGCACCTCTGAAGATGGGGATCCTGACAGCCTGGTTCCCTGTCTTCTATTTGCCCCTCCAGACCTGCTCTCTGCCCTTCTCCACCCTGCTGACCTGCAGGGACCCATAAAGAGGCTTCTTTACCCTCTGGCTTCCTGTTGGATTCAGCCAATGGGGACCCTCTGTAGGAGATTGGAGGCAGGGAGGAGAGAGGGGTTGGGGCATTTCTTTCCCTGGCTCCTCCCTGATTTTTGTTCTCATCAGCCAGCCTGCTTCAAGGCTCTCTCCCTGACATCCGGCTCCTTGCCCCTGCAGCCCTTGGGTGGTAAGAGTCGGTGCCAGGCTCTCCCCAGACAAGGGAACCGTGCTGCTCCCGTGGTTCCCCTACACCCTGCCCACACCTGTGTAAAGAGACCCTTCTTTCATAAACTCTCCTTAAATTACCCAATTTGAGTGTGCCATCTGTTTCCTGCTGAGACCCTAACTGATACAGCAGGCAACATATTTTCCCACTTGAAAATCAGGACACGGGGGCTGACAAGTCCGAGCGTGATGGTAGGATGCAGGACCCAGCACATGCATCCAGAGGGACTGCTCCGCCCAGCACCCGGGGTCCTAGAACTGGCACAGGGTTTGCCCACCTGGGAGCTCCACCTCACAGTCCTCCTGCCTCATCCCAGCAGCCCCTCTTCCTCACTGGCTAAACCAACCACACTGACCTTCCCGGAGCTCCTGGTCCCCCATCCACTGCCTCATTCTCAGGAGACACACTCCCCTCCGGCTTCCCTAGAGGCCAATATTGGGAATACTCCTCAATGCTATATGCTTGGGGGGAACCATACCTTCTGAATCCTTCTGTCCAAGATCGATATCCTCACTTTTGCTCCATATCCTTTTCCATCCACTTTACAAAAAAGATGATACTGGAGTTCCTGTTGTGGCTCAGCCATAAGGAACCCCACCAGCATCCATGAGGATGTGGGTCCAATCCCTGGCCTCGCTCAGTGGGTTAAGGATCCAGCATTGCCATGAACTGTGGTGTAGGTGGCAGATGCTGCTTGGATCCTGCGTTGCTGTGGCTGTGGTGTAGGCCAGCGGCTGCAGCTCCGATTTGACCCCTAGCCTGGGAACTTCCTTATGCTGCAGGTGCAGCCCTAAAAGAAAAAGAAAAAAGAAAAAAAAAAGAGAGAGATGATATTAAAGAGAGGGCAGGTCCTATGTGACTTCTAGGTCACAGCAAAAGAGCAGAAAAAATGGAACTCGATTTTGTCTCTCTGATTCAAGTCTGTTGCTCATTTTCCCTCCTCCCATGTGGTTTGGAGACCCCGGGTGTCCACTTCTCTGCAATATAAGGCCTTAGGGCACCTCCCCAGCCTCTGGTTGTCCGAACAGAGGAGAGGAACTCACATTTGCCTGCCTCCCTTGGGGATTGGAGTTGGTGGCTTTATAGGTACCTAGGGCTCCAGAGGGCTGCCATAACAAACGAGCACAAACTGGGTGGCTGAAAGAAACAAACATTTATTCTCCCATAGTTCTGGAGGCTAGAAATCCACAATCAAAGTGTCATCAGGGTCATGCTCCCTCAGAAGTTTCTAGAATCCTCCCTTGCCCCTGCCCTGGCTTCTGGTCACTCCTGGCAGTCCTTGGCGTTCCTTGGCTTGTAGCTGCATCACCCAGTCTCTGCCTCTACTGCCAGACGGCCTTCTCCCTGTGTGTCTGTGTCTCTTCTCCTCTTAAAAGGACACTAGTCCTATTGGGTTAAAGACACACTCCCACCTCATCTTAATGTCTGCAAAGACAGAATTTTCAAATAAGGTCACATTCACAGGTGCTGGGTGGGGGGTCAGGGGTTAGGATTTCAACATGTCTTTTTTTGGGGGGATACAATTCAACCCACTGTAGCTGGTGTTGGAGAAGGGAGAACAGACAGGAAAAGGCTTGGAACTGAAAACAGGGAGGAAACACTGGACCCATCTGGGACTGGGGCCAGGCGAGATCTGGCTTCTCATTTTGAGGCCTTGAACTTGGGGAAGAGGGGCTAAGACTTCTGGCTCAGAGCTTGGGGCGGACGGTGTGACAGGGCTTCTGGCTCAACCCCACCGAGTTGGGCTGTGGGTGGAGTGACTCAGAGATGGGGCTGACAAGCTTGAGGGTGTCCTAGAAACGCAATGCTGCGCTTCTGGCGTATTTCCCTCACCTTATGGGGCCGAGAAATAACATTTTTGGAAACTTGGAAAGCTTGGGGTAAAAAAAATTAACCAAAACCTTTTATTTTTCTTTATGCAGAAAAATAGAAATTTCGGGAAAATTCAAAACATATGCAATTCTTATTTTTGTAGCACCCTTTTCCTAGCTAAAGTCACTCTCTTAATTTAGGAGTGCAAATGCAACCTTATGTAATTTGGTTTGTTCAATAAAATTATCATATTTGACATATTCAATATAGCTTGCTCAGACAATAATGACAAATTTGCTAATTGAGTCAAGTTTTCAGTGTTTTAGACTCTGTGACAAATGAACCCTGTGCAGCTGAGCTCTAAGCATGAGCTGTTGTGAGGTGAGCAGAAAAACTCCGTCTGATAGGAAGAAGGGCAACAACGCAGCACGTACATATCATATATAATACAAATGTGATATAGAACATGACATCGATAATAAAATTAAACAACTTAGTGTGTGCTCTACGTTCTCATTTCACTTAATCCCATAAGCCAGGGCTCTCCCCATTTTATAGATGAGGAAACTGAGGTTCAAAGAGGTTCTACAACCTCTAAGTAGTTGCGGTTTCAGGTGTGTTAGCCGTGCAGCCTCAGCTTGCCTGTCAATAAAGACCCCAATCTGTCATGACCCCATTAAAGCCATCTATTCCTTGGATTGGTGTGTCTATAGTGTGGGTCAAATACAGATGGCTTCTGCCAGAGGAAGCAATCTGAAAACACGAGGGCACCTTGAGGTTCCACGAGAGCTTGGGCAGGGATAAGGCCAGGGCCCTGCAGGCCAGTTGGAGGAGGCAAGACAAGAGAAACCAGGCTCAGGTGACAGGCAGGCTGCTTCGGGCAGGTATCCATGGGGAAGGGAGTGACCCAGGAGGTGCTGGCACCCCTGGGCCAGGGCTGCTTGTGTTGGGCTATACAAGGCCAAAGATGATGCTGGAACATGGCCCAGACATGAGGTGGACAGGACTTAGTCTATTTTTTTTTAATTGAACTATACTTGATTTACAGGGTTGTGTTAATTGCTGCTGCACAGCAAAGTGATTCAGTTATACATATGCATATTCTTTTTCATATTCTTTTCCATTATGGTTTATCACAGGATTTTGAATATAGTTCCCTGTGCTTTACAGTAGGACCTGGTTGTTTATCCATTTGCTAACCCCAATCTCCCACTCCATCCCTCCCTCAACCCCCTCCCTTTTGGCAAGCACAATTCTGTTCTCTACGCCTGTGAGTCTGTTTCTGTGTTGTAGATAGGTTCATTTATGTCCTATTTTAGATTCCATATATAAGCGATATCATATGGCATTTAATTTCTCTTTCTGACTTACTTCAAGCGTGAAAATCTCTAGTTGCTTTCATTTTTTTTGCGAACGGCATTGGTTTATTCTTTTTTATGGCTGAGCAATATTCCATTGTGTATATGTACTGCATCTTTATCCATTCCTCTGTTGGTTGTTCCCATGTCTTGATTATTGTGAATAGTGCTGCATGAATGCAGGGGTGCGTTTATCTTTTTGAATTAGAGTTTTGTCCAGATATGTGCCCAGGAGTGGGATTCTGGATCATATGGTAATTCTGCTTTTAGGTCTCTGAGGAACCCAGGAGTTATTCTTAAAAAGTCCACACCAAGCTCAGGAGATGCTCAGGCTCTCCCTAGAGATAGGGTCCCCAAGGAAGCCAGACACAACAATGAGATGGGAAGCTGAGGCAAAACACACCAAAGTCCTGAGCACACATTTTGTCCCTGCACCCATTGTCTAAATCAGTGTCATTTCTGACCCGTTACTGTCAGCAGTTTCTGCTCCTGTACTTTTTTTTTTTTTTTTTCTTTTTTAGGGCTGCACCTGCAGCATATGGAATCTCCCAGGCTAAGGGTTGAATCTGAGCTGCAGCTGTCGGCCTACACCACAGTCACAGCAACGTGGGATCTGAGCACTGCAGCTCAAGGCAATGCTGGATCCTCAACCCAGTGAGCAGGGTCAGGGATGGAACCCATGTCCTCAAGGATGCTAGTCAAGGTCATTATCCCTGAACCACAGCAGGAACTCCTGTACCTTTATTATGCATTTTGTAGCATCTCCAGTGGTTCTGAGAAGGGTGGGTCCCCATGAGCCTGGCCCCCTCTTCACCTAGGTTTCCTGCCCTCTCACCTGGCGTGCCTGGCACAACCGACTTATTTCTGGGCTGCCTGCACCTGCCCCAGCCCCATGACTTCCCTTCCCGACCCCCTTTCCCCCGCCCAGTTTTTGGGCCCTAGGAGGCTCTACCTCCAGGAGGAGGGAGCTGGTTTCCTGGGCGACAGGGGTAGGGAATGGGGAGGGGGAGGAGGCTGGTGTTCCTACTGGTGAGGGCTTAGAGGAAGCATATGCCATCAGGCTGCCCCGTGAATTATTCAGCGGCTGTGAGAACTGACTCATTCCCTGCTCTGCGGTCTTTTCTCGAAATCTTCCTGCTCATTCCTCTTCTGCAAGCCCACCTCCGCCTCTGTCTTAGGGGCTTACAGCCTCGTCTTAGGCCTCTGTCCTTAGGATGCTTGTCTCTGGGCATCTTTGAATCTCTCCCTCTCCCTTATTTCTTTTTTCTTCTTTCTTTCTTTCTTTCTTTCTTTCTTTTTTTTTGTCTTTTGTCTTTTCATGGCCGCACTCTCGGCATATGGATGTTCCCAGGCTAGGGGTCGAATCGGAGCTACAGCCGCCGGTCTACGCCACAGCCACAGCCACGCCAGATCCAAGCTGTATCTGTGACCCACACCAGTGCTCACAGCAACACCGGATCCTTAACTCACTGAGTGAGGCCAGGGATCGAACCCACAACCTCATGGTTTCTAGTCAGATTTGTTTCCGCTGCACCACGATGGGAACTGCCCCTTATTTCTTACTATATATTCTTTCCCTCTCTTTGAGCCACTGTCTGGCTGTTTCCTCTCTACCAATCACTGTGCTAAGTGTGGAAGCTCAGGTAGGTGAAATAATGCGGTTGCGAAGAGACAGAGTCAGAATTTCAACTTGGATTTGACCCCAGGGCTTGTGTTCTTGGATCTTGACATGGACCTTGGAGCCATGGAGAGGATTGTCTTCAGAGTCTGCCCCGAGGCTGCCGTGGGAGCTGGAGAGAGGGTGTGGGATGGAGGGGGGTAAAGTTCAGAGATCGTCAGAGGTCATCACGTTGCTGCAGACTGTCCTGTCTGAGTTCAGAGCGGCCTGCCCTCTGTGCAGGCACCGGGGCCCAGGGCCCCCAGAGCCAACTGCAGGGCTGACCAGAGCAGAGGTTCTTAGAGAGCTTCTGGTTTGGCCACCTCATGCTTTTTTTTTTTTTTTTTTTTTTGCTTTTTAGGTCTGCAGCCGCGGCATGTGGAGGTTCCCAGGCTAGGGGTGTAATTGGAGCTACAGCTGCTGACCTACGCCACAGGCACAGAAACGCCAGATCATTAACTCACTGAGCGAGGCCAGGGATCAAACCTGCAACCTCATGATTCCTAGTCTGATTCGTTTCTGCTGTACCACAGCGAGAACTCCGGCCACCGCATCTTTAGAGGAGCTGATGGGCCTCCATGCTTCCCTGAGAGCCTGCAGGACTCTCTTCCGTGCACCCTGGCAGTTCTGAGGAGAACCTTGCTCGGGGGGGGGGGGGGTCCCCAGGAGTGGAGTAGGAGCTCCCCAAGGAAAGAACAGATAAGCTTATTGGAAAGGTCAAAGGAGCCGTGACCCGAGGTGGCCAAGGTTGCAGGCCCAGGGGCAGCGACCCCGGTGTGGATCTGAGGGCCTAGCTTCCCACGAGAAGTCCAGAGCTGTGGTCCACTCAGGCAGCTGGGCTTCCAAGATGGAGGCAGACACGTTGAGCTCAGAGTTCAGGAAGAGACAGCTCTTGCCCTGACTCACTCAGTTCAGCCCAAACATACATTGCAAATTTCCATCTAGTTGGTAGGACCTCCTGAAACCAGGGAAGCCTCCCCTGAGGTTATGTGCTGGACTTTCTGGTGGGACCAGGCTCGGGGATTTATCCCTGCTCAGCCACGCTCCAATTTCCTTATATGGTTGGTACTTATAATTCTTCTCCCACTAGGCTCCCTTGCTGTTTGTGACCCATTCAGGATGGACAATGGTGATGTCTTTCCAGGGGTCAAGTCATGAGACCACATCTTCTTAGAAATGAAAAAAAAGAGCCCCTGTGTGAGAATAAGGCTTGGGCCGGTTAGTAGCTTCCATCCCGGACCACTTTTCCTGGTACCCCTGAAATGTTGCTCTTTGCCCGGGTTCACCTGCCAGGTGAGGCAAGGGGTGGGAAGTTAGGTGATCTGAGCAGAAGGCTAGCTTGCTCAGCTATGTTGCTTGCTCTCTCCGATGGCCGCGGGGCCTCCCTATCTACCTGTGTGCTACGCCTGGGCACATGTTCTGAATGAGTGAGGTCCCTAGGAAGTTGGTTTCCTCTGCCTTCCATCCCCATTGCCCTTACTCAGACCATTTTCCAGCCCCCACCCCCCACCCCCGCCCCGGGAGTCTTCCTTGCATCTCTCCTCTTTGCTCTAGCTCCTCAGCGGTCCTCCTGGAGATTCAGCTCCCTTATCCTGGATCTGGGCTCTAACTGCTGCCTCTTCCTTCCTGGACTTGGAGCAGGGCCTCCCTCTCTGGGCTCTGGACTCGGGGAAGGGGGCTGTTCTTGGATTCAGGGTCACTTCTTTGCCTCTGATCTCTTCCAGTGGATCTTGGGGACCTCTGTGGTCTCCAAGATCCACTCCCCACCCTGCCCTCCAACCACAAAGCCACCATCCCTGATGACTGCTTCATGTCCCCCCAGCCCGCGACCCCCATCCCATAGCACTTATCCCAAGCTTTCCCCTTTCTTGTCTCTAAAGTGCACATTGCCCCATGGGAAGCTTTTCAGGAGCCCTGGCCACGGGCTGCAATTTGGATGGCTACCGCTAGGTGGACTGCGGGGTCTGGGCTAGCGTCACCTCGCCCAGAAATCCTCTCCATGGTTGGGGATCACGGCGGATCTTTAATGTTTTCCCAAACCTACTCATGGCAATAACAAAACACAAGAAACAAAAACTGAAACAGTGTGTATATGCAATCAAATTTATTAAATAACACAGCGTAACAACTCACGCAGCTCTCCTGATCACATACAAAGTGATAGCTAGTTTAGAGTAAGATGTAGAACTAGCTAAACGTTTAGGTGAATTGGGCATCCTTGTTGGCCCTTAACTGTTAATAATTGAGCTGAATTCTCCTTTGGTTCTTAACTTCTCTCGCGCGCAGGGGCCATTTCGTTCTGACCTCTCCGAGGCTTGTCTGAGCTCCGGAGGTCTTGGTCAGCCAGACGTGAGGTTAAAACCCCCCTGCACCTTTGCTGTCTGTGGCTTTAACTGAGCTGGTGAAAGAGCCTTATCTGTGATTGCTTTCTGCAAATCCCTGGAAAGGCCTTCCATCTCCTTTGTCTGTGCTCACAGCCCTTCCATGTTCTCCGTGTCACAGAGGGAAACAGAGGTGGATCTTGCTGCATGTGTGCTGTACTTTCCCGGCTGCCTTTTTTCCAATTAAGGAAAGCGTTTCCTCACCCTGATCCCTTCCCCTGGCCAAACTTCTCAGCCTTTGCAGATGTGTCTTGTCTCAAATCCCAGCCTGCTTCTCATTCTTGAGGTTAACCATTAACCTCGTGTCTTTGAAGTGCTTTGGCTCGTATAAACTCCTCTTTGTGCAACGCTGCTCTCTGTCACCACGGCTTAGAGGTAGGGCAATTCCAAATGATCGCTGACTTAGCTTTTTTAGAAATGATGAAAAGTGTGTAATGAATGGCATTGAAAAATGAAAACGCATGGTTTCCTCATAGGGGGTGTGACATAGGGACCCCCTGATCTGAGAGAGGATGCCCTGTAGTCCGGGGGGTACTCTTGGGACTGTCAAGGATGCCGGTCATAGCCCCCACATTTGTGCCCCAGACCCCACTCCTATCTGCCCCAGGGAAAACCCACACACTCTGCTGCACTCGCCACCGCAGTCCCACATCCTGGCAACACTTCTGTCCCAGGTCAGGAGGGAAGAAGTGAAGGAGCTAGGAGCACGAAAGGAGAGAGGGAAGGACAGAGGTCCCAAAGCCCAGTTCGATTCAATTTATTTCAATATTCATGAAGTACCTAGTAGGTGTCAAACTTGGTGCAAAGGGCTGGAAATTCAGAGCACCATCGGTCATATGATTTGCAGGGCGTGGCGCAAAATGAAAACATGAGCTCCCTTGTTCAAAAATTATTAAAAATTTCAAGACAGTGGAGAGTTCCCATCGTGGCCCAGCGGTAACGAGCCTGACTAGTATCCAAGAGGACTCAGGTCTGATCCCTGGCCTCGTTTAAGGATCCGGCGTTGCTGTGAGCTGTGGTGTAGGTCACAGATGCGGCTCAGATCTGGCATTGCTGTGGCTGTGGTGTAGGCTGGCAGCTACAGCTCGGATTCGACCCCTAGCCTGGGAGCCTCCATATTCTGTGGGTAAGGCCCTAAATAGACAAAAAAGCAGGAATTAGAGAGCAGGGAGATGGTGGCAGGGAAGGAGGAGAAACTAAAGTAAGAATGAGTTATTGGAGTTCCCACTGTGGCTCAGCGGTAACAAACTCGACTAATATCCACGAGGACATGGGTTTGATCCCTGGCCTCGCTCAGTGGGTTAAGGATCTGACATTGCCACAAGCTATGGTGTAGGTTGCAGATGTGGCTTGGATCTGGTATTACTGTAGCTGTGGTGTAGGTCGGCAGCTGCAGCTCCGAGTCGACCCCTAGCCTGGGAACTTTCATATATGCCACAGGCACAGTCCTAAAAAAAAGGGATGAGATATCAGGGTTGCTTCTGGGACAGTGGCAGAACCACCCCAGCAGCCCCCTGAGAGTGTTCCGCTATCCCCTGCCTGGAAGTCTGGGGGCTGTGGGATTTCTCCACCAACTCCCAATCCCGTTGGCTGAAGGATGCCCCTGGGGACACTCGTTTTCTCCCAGGTCTGTGTTGAGCTTTTCCTACAATCAAGCCAGCCCCCAAGCTCCTGGAATGTTCCAGAACGTCCTGGGGCAAAAGTAGGAAGATGCTGGGAGAGCCCCTTTGAGCTTGTGGAGAACCATCCTCACAGGTGTGGCTGCAAGTGAAGGTGGCTGAGAGGAGGTGACACTGGGCAGAGGGATGTCTGCTGCAAAGGCTTTTGAGTGGGGGGAGGGACAGGTCATGCTGCTGGTTGGAGATTTCCCTCTGGCAGCTGGTGAGGACTGGTCAGGGACCACCTTGGGAAGATAGTGTGGGAGCCATCTTGTTTGAAACCCCAAGCCCCTCGAAGGTCATGACCCTTCCCCACCCCGCACCCCCCCCCACCAATAATTAGTTCCAAAAGCTCGTCCTCCCGGGACCTAGTTATCTTCTTTGCTGCCACAGAGATCAGGGGCCAGACCTGAGCTGATTAGATCTCCAAGGCCAGCAGCTGGGGGGTGGGGTTGGCTGAAGTCGCTGTCTAAGCAGCCTGGCACCTTCCCATCTGTCACCAGCATTAGGACTCAGATTCCAGAGTTCGGGAGAACGGGTCCCGGATGGCCAATGTGGACTTCCAATTTAGAACTTCCATCCATTTAGAAGGGACTCACCCCTAAATATCAGCATTTGTAGAGCTGACAAAGGCCAAATTAGATTTCAGATGCCACTGCTGTGTGGGGGTGACAGGCCTAGAGCAATGAACTAGTGGGAGGAAATTGCAAACACTGCATTTGCACAAGGATGCGATGGCTCCTTCTGTCTCTCCTGCAGCCCCCCTGGGTCTTATTTCTCTGCAACAGCCTCTGCCACTGGCTTGGTGAACTTTCTTTGCCACTGTCTCTTTCTCCTCCACCCCCACCGGTCCTTATCTGTCACTCTGCATCTTAGGCCTCTTCCCTTGGTCCCTTCCTCTCTTTTCCTCTGTTTCTTCCCATGTTTCCTTGTCCCTTCCTCCTAGATCTTGTTCTTTGAGGCTCTGCCTTGTTCTTGGTCCACTTTTGGTGGCTGTCTTATTCAGCTGAGGGAGGCCTCTATTCTGTGTGATCAGAGGGCTGTAGCAGAGATAATGTCATGTGATCACCAAATCCTATATTATTCCCTCCCTGGGCAAACTGGAAGACTCTTAAAAGGGATAATGTTAAGTTGCAGCTCAAAAGATGAACAGAAGTCAGCCCTGTGGTGAATGGGAGAAGCTGGGGGAGAGCAGCCCAGGCAGAGGGAATGGCTGAGAAATAGGCTCTAAGGGGCCACAGCTGGACCTGGGCCCTGACAGTGGCTGAATGACTAGATTATTGGTCCCAACTCCTTACTCCCCTCTTTTGTTTTAAACATCCACACACACTTGCCATGGCCTCATGGTGGCAGAAGCATGTTTCTCCACCGTTTTAATTTAGGGCTTGATCATGTGACTTGCATTGGCCAGTGGGATGCTAGTAGACGTGATACAAGGAGAAGCTTGAACTGTCCTTGTGTGGTTGGGCTTGTGCTCTGCCCTTGCTAAGAGAAGGACATGCCCCAGAATAGCCCAGAAGAATGAGAAACATGTATAGGAGACCTGAACTCAATTCATGGCCTGGCGCTAAGCTCACCTAAGCCCACGCTATCTTAGCAAAACCCCAGCTGACCCACTGACATAGTTGTTGTAGGCCACTAAGTTTGGCGCTGGTTTGTTACACAGTATTATTGTGATACTAACTGATACACTGAAGCAGAGTGAATGACATGGACAGTGGTCTGGGATAAAGCTAGAGAGGTGGGCAGGCCAGTTGAGGCAGGATCTTTCAAGGCATGATATGGAGTTTGAATGGGAAGCCTCGCAAGACTTAGCTTTATAGGTGTAGGGTATAGATCTGGGTTTTTGGTACCATTGTACAGATGGGAGAAAATAAGGCCCAGAGAGTTTAAGCAAGTTGATCAACATCACAGAGCCAGTAAAGTGACAGGCTGGTATCAGACCCCGGAACTGCCTGAGCCACTCCATGGTTGTCTGAATTCTCCCCCTTGGGGTCAAGTCCATTGACTTCACTTTCCCCATGTGACAGCCTCTAATCGTCGCCAAGCTGTCTGGTGCAGACTGCTTCTCCTTCCCTCCCCGCTTCCTTTTCTGCCTTCCCGGGACTGCTCATGTGACCGAGGGCCAGCCCTCTGCTTTCTCTGCCCTCACAGTCTCTTTAGACCACTAGCTCTGCCTCTTTTTCCCACTGGCCCAGACCCCTAGGCAGCCATTCTCTGCTTATCTCCATACCTCTGTGGTCTCCTGACCCCAAGACACCACTGGCCAGCGCAGTCCTCAGCCCTGACTGGGCTCCATGCCTGCTGTGTCCCCTCCCACTCTTGGCTGCCAAGAGGTGCTGAGGATAATGCCAGTGCTTGGTTCACAGGTCAGGGAAAGGAGCATGGGGCTTGGCATCTAACCATTTCAAGCTCAAACCCTTCTCCAGCTCTGCTGATTAGCAGGTGTGTCACCTTGAATAGGTTACTCCATTTCTCGGAGCCTCAGTTACTTTGTCTGTACATAAGAGATAACTAGGCCTCCCTCACTGAGCTCTTACGAGAATGAAATAAACATAGGGAGATATCGTCAACAAATGGGAGTTCTTGGAGTTCCCGTCGTGGCGCAGCAGAAACGAATCTGACTAGGAACCATGAGGTTGCGGGTTCGATCCCTGGCCTCACTCAGTGGGTTAAGATCTGGCGTTGCCATGAGCTGTGGTGTAGGTTGCAGATGTGGCTTGGATCTGGTGTGGCTGTGGCTCTGGCGTAGGCAGGTGGCTACAGCTCCGATTCGACCCCTAGCCTGGGAAACTCCATATTGCCTCGGGTGTGGCCCTAAAAGGACAAAAGACAAAAAAACAAAAACGAAAACAAATGGGAGTTCTCGTAGTTATCGTGGGTAATGAGAACAGTTTCCAGTGTCATCTGGGCCTCACTGCCCAGCTCTGTCTGTCTTCCTTACACATGTCCTCAGCTGCTCACAGTCTTCCTACCCTCCTCCCACCTCCATCCATCCTCCTTCTATCACATTCAGATTCTGCAGACAACCTTGACTTGATCTCTACTGTGTAGTCAAGCTCATCAGACATGGGCTCCCACTATTTCCCCTCAGAGTTCTCACCCCCACCCTCTCTCAGAGGGAAGAGGGTCCAGCTTTCGGCCAGGGTCCAGCTTTGACGGTCTCCATGAGAGCCTTGGATCAGAGCCCTCCCACCAGCCCCAGGACCCCTCCTCCATCAATTAGCTCCTTAAGTGTATTGCTTTGTCCACTCGTTCATTTATTCAACATCCCCACCACTTTCTCTGAGTCTGGATTAAGCCTTCAGTCGGCACATTTGCTCAAGCTTTTCTTGACTAAAAAGCCCCATTTCCCACCTCCTTTCACAGCAACACTCTTAAAAGGCTCGTTCGCATCTCCTGCCTCCTCACCATCCACACTGTCCTCACCTACTCCATTCTGGCTTCTGTCTCCATCAAAGCAACTCTTGCCAAAGCCACTCGTGACCCACTTACCAAATCCAATGACGCATCTCAGCCCTTATCTTACTAGATCTCTTGGCAGCATCTGACTGACACCTCCTTCGTTTTCTGCAAATTCTCTCTTCCCCTGCCATCTCCTTTTTCCAGATTCTCCCTTCCCCTCTCATCAGCTCCTTTTTCGGATTCTGGCAGGTGCTCTCAGGGCTTGGTCCTTGGCCCCCTTTGTCTCTCTCCTTGGAAGTGGCATCTGACTGCAGAACATTAACTACTATTTGGCCTCTGCGCTTTCTTCCAAATCTATGTCTTTGGCCCAGACCTTGCTCCTGTGTCCCAGGCCCAGCCAGCTCACTGTGCACTGGGCATCGTATGGGTGCCCATGCTCATTGTCCTGTCATCTCTGAACCTGACCTGCCATTGTGCTCGGTATGTACGTTAGCGGTGAATTCCATCATGTTCCTTGGGTCAGACGTCTCATCAGTTGCTCAGTCCTGTCAAGCTGATGTTCCAACCTGGTTGAGACCCTACCTCTCCCTCCTCTATCTCTGAGGAAGCTTCTCTGACCCCCTAGAGAAGCAGAGCCCCTGTCACATGCATTTATAGTCCTGTTCTTCTCCTGGACAGTACTTGGTCATGGTTGCAATTAAATAAATCATCATTTATTTAGTTGTTTACTATCTATTTTCCTACCAGACCATGAGGGCAAGGGCTGTTTCTGTCTCAATTGTCTTTGTGTCCCCAGTACCTGGCACAGTTCCCAGTGTTTGCTAGGGGTACAATAAATACGTGTGGGCAGGGACTCTAGATTGAGGCGGGGGGAGAACCAGTGCCCTGGGGGTTGGTAGCTGCATAGAAAAGCACAAAATAGAGCAAGATACAGACCCCAGGCCCCCTTTCCCCGAGTCTTCCTCCAGAGCCTCTGGAAACAGCGCTACTGAGCTTTTGTTCTATTGACAGGAGGCAAAGCAGCTACAAGCTCCTTAATCACCTCTCCACAAACATGGGGAAGCCTCATTAATCCCAGTGATCGGATGATCTATTGTTTCCAGCTCAGGTCTTAGGTGGACTGGCCTTCCTTTGCAGAAGCAGAAACTCCCATGGGCAGGAAAATCCCCCTTCCCTCTTGCAGTTGACCCACTACGCCTTGGGTATGGTACCCCTGGTGGGATTCTTGGCCCAGATGAGACCTGCCCTGAGCCCAGGACCAATTCTCCATGGATGGCCGCTGCTCACCTACTAGAAGGGCAAACCTGAGAAGACTGATATTATGTGATGCTGCTGGGGAAATGGGCATTCACACGTACTGTGCAGTGGTGTGCATGTGTGTGAGCATGCATGCAGGCATGTGTGCATGTGAACATGTGTGCAATTTGCTGGTATGCGTGATTAACTTGGTCACCTGGAGCCAGACTAAGTTAAAAGCCCAACGGTGGCTCCTGGCAGCCGTGTGAGCTTGGACAAGTCATGTACCATCTCCATACCTCAGTTTTCTCATTTGTAAAATAGGGGTAATAGTACCTCTTCTCAGGATTATCATGAGAATGGTAAGTTAATATATGTAAAGGCTTGGTTTAGGTCATCTCCTATTTGAGTCGAAACACTTTAGGAGTTCCCATTGTGGCTCAGTGGTTAGCAAACCCAACTAGCATCCATGAAGGATGACGCAGGCTCCATCCGCCTTGCTCAGTGGGTAAAGGATCCGGTGTTGCCATGAGCTGTGGTGTAGGTTGAAGATGCGGCTCGGATTCTGAGTTGTTGTGGCTGTGGTGTGGGCTGGCAGCTGTAGCTCTGATTCGACCCTTAGCCTGGGAACTTCCATAGGCCATGGGCGTGGCCCTCAAAAGACAAAAGGAAAAAAAAAAGAGAGAGAAACACTTTAGAAGCTCTATTCCTTCTCTCCACCTCAAACTGGGAGGTGTGTGGGGGGCAGGGCAGAGGGTTGCTTTAGAAACCATGGAGGTAGAGAGCAGGTCTTTTTTTTTTTTGGCTTTTGTCTTTTGAGGGCCACACCCACTGCATATGGAAGTTCCCAGGCTAGGGGTGGAATTGGAGCTGTTGCTGTCGGCTTATGCCAGAGCCACATCAACGCCAGATCTGAGCCACGTCTGCAAGCTATACCACAGCTCACTGCAGTGAGGTCAGGGGTCGAACCCACAACCTCGTGGTTCCTAGTCGGATTTGTTTCCGCTGCTCCAAGATGGGAACTCCCGAGAGCAGGTCTCTTAGTGGCTCCTCTTTGGCCAGTACTTTGGAGCCTCCCTAGAGGTGAGACTCAAATGTCACCAGCTCTACCCCACTGTGCAGCTACATCTTGTATCTTCATGTCTAGGACCAGAGGCCAGGAACTCTAGGTTCTCATGCTGGTTTTGCTTCTGACCTGTGTGAGTCTGCTTTCCTTCTAGGCCTCAGTTTTTCCATCTGTACAGCAAAGGAGTTGGCTTGAAGAGAATTGAATGATTTCATATGCCACTTCAGGTCAACTGGTGGTCGCTAGAGATGTGCATTAAGAAGGTTTCTGAAACTGTGCCTAGGTTATATAGGAAAGAGTACTTGTGATCGATTAGTGATGTCTGGAATGGACATGGGATGGAGGAGCAGGGCTCTGTTTGTCTTGTATTCACCATCCTGAAGCTAGATGCTTAATTTCTAAAGGGCCCACCTTCTTGAGCCACAGTGTTACAAATGTTCAAAATGAGACTCATTAATATTTAGAGTCAATCTAGGCATGTCTTACGAAGGCCTCGTTCAATATTTCTCAACATTTCTCAGGTCTGAGGGTGGAAAAGTGTCTTCTAAATCTCTGTTCCAATTATTCATAAACACAGCTTGTGGTCAACTAAAGAAAGAGAGAGTTTGGCTCTAGGGAATGGAACTCATACAGGGGCTGGGGAAGCGTGTGAGGGGGTGGCGACTAGCCTGGGAGGGGTTCGGGTGGCAAGCATCATGGAATTCCAGGGAGCAGGCAGGCCTGAGAGAGTTACCTCTGAATTTTAAGGCAGTGGAACCCAGGGAGCCAATCTTACAAAGGTGCCTGGGGCTGGTTCTGCTCAAAGCAAGACCAGTGATACGACTGGGACATAGACAGCCTCTCTGGGAACGTCTTCCTGTAGACTACAGCTCTAGGCCTTGGCTGTTTTGCCCTCCTCCTAACAGAATTCCCTCCTGGATGTATAAAATGGGCAGGAAGCAAAAGCCAAGAAGGATTGGCTGGGTTTGGGGCTGCAGATTTGAGATTGAAAGCTTTGAGGGTAGAGGGAGATTTTTTTTCTGGAGTCTCCACAGAAGCCTGAGGTCATTATAGGTTGCAAGGTTTGGAGGAGGTGAGAGAAGGGTGAGTAAAGGGCTACCCTTCCTGGCAGTGGTGGTTTTGTTGGAGGGCATCTGTCGTGCTCCCAAGGGTTTCCCAGCCTGCAGGCAATTTTCGAATCCATAAAGTTCATAAGTACAGAGCTCATCAACAATTAAGCTCATGTAACCATCTCTCTCTTTAGAAATTCATTGAAAGTTAGAAGAATGAATTCCATTGTTCTTTAAATTTATTGTCTGCTAACTCAATCATGGTTCTTTTAGTAACTTAATTGTTTCTGAATTGAGGAACTTCTAACTCAACATAAGTGTCAGAAAACGAAGTTGATAGCTTAAAAAACTTGAGTTTATACCCAGCAAGTACCTTTTCGTATCTTTATGCAATAAGCATTTCCTAATAAGTCCTAAACATACGAGTAAAGGCTGCAGTCTATAGAGTTATACAGCTGCTCTCACAAAGAGCTACAGTAGTCAGACAGACCTGGGTTCAAGGTTTCTTCCCCTGCCCTTTGCTGCCACTAACTGGTTGTATGACCTTGGACAAGTGACTTAACTGACTTGTACCTCAGTTTTCTCATCTGTAAAATGAGTATCTGCCGTGGAGGGCTGTTGCAAGATTTAGTGAATTATTATACAGAAACCACACAGCAGAGGGGAGTCTCCCACATAGAAGGTACTTAACAAATGGTAGCTATTATTATTTTATTACTAGAGTAAATGCAAATTCATAGTAACTTTTAGTTGCAGTAAAGCATGACTTCAGTAATAAATGCGGTAACATCTAGATACAACAGGGTAAATATAGTAACACATAGCTATTGTAATACAATTAGAGTTCTGCACACAATAACAGAATCAGCTATATGGATATAGTAACATATAGATGTTGTAATATAATTGCATTAATACAGCCACAGTTACATATATACATAATCATTTTTAGCTATACTAAGCTAGATTTTTTATTATTTTATTTAAGGAGCAGAGCTACAATATCAAAATACTGCACCATACAACAGCCTTATATGTATATATATATTACAATAGTGTACAGAGAAGTTAGATACAATAAAAATAGATATGTTTAAGTCACCAGATATTCCTTATAAAGGATAAAGAGCTATAGTAATAGTGGATTCTATTATATGGTTGCCATGTCTTATAGGAATTGCGATGTGTAATCCTGATAACGTGTAGACAGAGTACTACACAGCCGAAGACCTGAAGGAACACTGGTACAGATGGGCAGTATTACATCCAGCATTCTCTCTGCCATTGGGATTCGTACCCTTTTGGGGTCAGAGCTTTTCTGAGAATCACTTGTTCTTGGGGAAAAAAAAAAAAACCAAATTTCCCAAATGCATTTATAAGTGGCAAAATTCTGTGTCCATATAGCCCTAGCTCTAGTCTGATATTTAATGTTTAGGTGTCCTGGATTCAAATACTTGAGAATCAGAACAAGGAGAAATAATCTCTCAAGAGATCAGACCTCGGTCCACAGGCAGGCATAATCCGGGCTGGTATCTTAGTCCTCTTCATGCTTACTGGACTCTGATTTGATTTGGCATTTAGGTGACCCAGACTTCTGACCTCCTGGAGGAAACAAGACCTATATTTCTTCCTCTCTGATCATGGTTTTAAAATCTGGCTACTCTTGTTTGCTAGTCTTACCACTGCTGAGGAGATCAGCTTTGTCTGAGCAAAAGTTTCTCTCTCTCCCTCTCTCTTTCTCTCTCTCTTTTTTTTTTCATGGCTGCACCTGTTGCATATGGAGGTTCCCAGGCCAGGGGTTGAATAGGGGCTGTAGTTTCTGGCCTATGCCACAGTCACAGCAATGTGGGAGATCAGCTTTGTCTGAGCAAAAATTTCTCTGCCCATCTGTACCAGTGTTCCTTCAGGTCTGCGGCTGTGTAGTACTCTGTCTGCACGTTATCATACTTACACATTGCAATTCCTATAAGACATGGCAACCATGTAATAGGATCCACTATTACTCCTCACTTAACCCACTGAGTGAGGCCAGGGATCGAACTTGCGTTCTCATGGCTACTAGCCAGATTCATTACCACTGAGCCACAACAGGAACTCCCCCAAAAGTCTCTATTGACCAAAAGGGCAGTTGCAAATAGCCCATGCACAGGCTAGTAGATTCTTTTATATGGGGATGTTGGCAGCTCCTGTGGCTTGGCTAGTGCATACGGCAGCTTTGGAAGAGGAGTAACTACTTGGAGGCAGATGTTGTCCACTGGAGCCAAAGTGATAGATTTCTTCCTAGTTACATTTTCTTGGACCAGTTTGGCAACCCAAGTCCTGAATTCCTTATATCAGTTAGTTATTGCTGCATAACAAGCATCTCAAAGCTTTGTTTAAAGCAACGTACATTCCTTATTGCTCATGTGTTTACAGGTCAAGTGGATAGTTCTTCTGATCTGGGCCAGGCTTGGTTGGCTTTGGCTTTTATCCATCTTTGTTCACCTGGCTGGTCTAGATTGGCCTTGGTTGGAGAACCTGGTTCAAATGGGGGCTCTTTCAATGTGTCCCTCACATCCTTCTAGCAGGCTTGTTCACAGGGCAGGATTATGAAAGACTGGGGAGAGGGGAAGAGGGGAGGAGGAAGGGGTAGGAAGAGAGGGAGAGGGAGAGGGAGAGGGAGAAAAGCACTTTCCCTTCTGTTGCATTCTATTGGTCACAGAAAATCACAAGGCCACCCTTATTCAAGGAGTGAGAAAATAGAGTCCACTTCTTGATGGAGGGAGCTGCAAAGTCACATGGTAAGGGTACCCCTACAGGGAGGACTAGAAGGTGGGAAATATTTTTTTATAATGACTCAACCATATTTGCTTTTCAGGGGTGGGGATTGCTGGAGCCTTTGCAAACCCTCCTTTGGGTTCTTGAGCAGAGCCAAAGCTGCGTTTTGGGAGAGATTTCCAACCCTGTATGCCTGATGCCTGCTCCATGTGGGTAGTAAGGCACATTGTCTGGTCCCTAACCCTCGTAAGCTCCTCCTTCTTTGGCCTGTTTGCCCTAGGTTACCCCACTCTGACACAAAGGGGGGGTCTCCTTTGGCTTCTACTGACTTGCACCTTGCAGGTTTTTCCCCAGTGATCTGGGCCACATTTCCTTAATGAGAATTTGAAATCTGGACTCAGAGAACTGGAAATCTTGGACCAGTTAGTGGTGAGTGGAATTTCATGGTGTAGAGCCAGGACTGGAGAAGGGAACAGAGCAGACTCTCATCTCTCTGAGAGTGGAGAGAGCCATGTGAACTGGAAAGGAGGTGGAAGGAGAAGCAGCCTTGTCTTTCTGCTCTCCTGCAGAAAGCTTGGGTGAACTTTGTTTTCTGTCTTTAAACCTCTATTTCCTTTTAATACCTTCTTCATTTTCTATTTTTTTGCAACCCAACACTATTGGTTATAGGGCCCCCTTTGGGAGGGAAGGCAGGCCAGACAGCTTCTATGACAGAGTGCCCACCAGCAGTTCAAGGGTATCCTTTCCTAGATGCCAGAGCATGTGCTGTCCTGGGTCTCACTAAGAGCTCCATCTTGAAAAAACTAGCTCTCTTTATCTAGCTTCTGCCTCAAATCAGAGAAACCATTGCTATCTGAGAAAGAGAGAGGATAAGAGGGTCACTGATGGGAGTTCCTGTTGTGGCTCAGCAGGTTAAGAACCCGACCAATATTCGTGGGGATGCAGTTTGATCGCTGGTCATGCTCGGTGGGTTAAGGATCCAGCATTGCTGTGAGCTGTGGTATAGGTTGCAGACATGGCTCAGATCTGGTGTTGCTGTGGCTGTGGTGTAGGCCAGCAGCTGCAGCTCTGATTCGACCCCTAGCCTGGGAACTTCCATATGCTGCGGGTGTGGCCCTCCCCCCAAAAAGGGTCACTGACATTTATTTATGAACATAAAATAATCTTTACCTTTGGGAAAGAGACATATAACTCACTAGGCACAAAGATCATTTCTCAAACTAGGTTTGAATATACTTCCTTTTACTTTTATATAGGGCCGACATCTCAAAATAATTCCTACACATTTTAAACTCTTATTGAAAGCATTGTCAAAAAAATATTCTCTCTAGAAAGTCCTGTGTGATCAGTTTCTTTAAGAGTTCACTGATAGGACTTCCCTGATGGCACAGTGGGTTAAAGATCCAGCATTGTCACTGCTGTGGCTCAGGCTGCAGTCGTGGTATGGTTTGAGCTCTGGCCCAGGAATTTCTGTATGCCCTGGGCATGGCCAACAAAAGGGAATTCACTGATAGACAGAAGTTATGAAGAATGTTTTATGAGAGAGACACAATCTTTCCTCTTTGTGCCATTGCTGCCAGGAAGCTCACACCCAAGTTGGCCACTTGATCACTTGCACATAGTTCCGATAATTTCCCATGTTTTTCTGTCTGAAAATGTTCTCTGGCTGTGGGAATGGGCTTTGCAATCTTCAATCAATAGAGGATGAGAGTTTATGGATTGGAAACCAATTAAACCAATTAAATATATATTGTGCTGCCATAACACATTACCACAAACTTAATGGTTTAAAACAACGCAAATTCATTATTTTACCATTCTAGAGGTCAAAAATCTGAAATGGGTCTTAAGGGCTAAAATCAAGGTGTTGGTAGAACTGTATTTCTTCTTAAGACTCTGGGGGAGAATCTGTTTTGTTGCTTTTTCTATTGTCTAGAATCTGATTTCCTTGGCTCATGGCCCCTTCCTCCATCTTCAAAGTCAGGAATATTATATCTTCCAATCTATCTCTCCGACCCTCTCATAAAAATATTTGTGATTGTATTGAGTTCTCCAAGATAATCCAGAATTATCTATCCATGTCAAGACCCTTAACTTACATCTGCAAAGTTCCTTTTGCCATATAAGGTAACATATTCAGGTTCTGGAGATTAGGATGGATGTCATTGAGGGGGCACTATTCAGCCTACCACAATAGACACATCTCAGCTTCCTTGGCCAACTGATGGGAAAATTCTGAGGTCTGGTCTATAGCCTCACGAAGGATCCTTAGAGATATTGAGCCCAGTTGCTCAAAGCAGTAATCCACTCATAGCCACATCTTTATTAGTATTCTTTTCTTCTTGTGTTCCCACTTTCTCACTGGGCCCACTTCTCAAGTAAACTCCTTGCACCCAAACTTTGTGTCTGAGACTTGGTGTCCCAAACTGAAATAGGAACCATATCAGCCTCCTTCTTTGCATTCCTTTGCATTTCTTATTTTTTAACAGTTTTATTATTAAAAAAAAAAAAACATCCAGAATAATATAGAAAGGGAACATGAGCTTTGGGGCTAGAAAGATATGAGTTCAAGTGCTAACTCAATTTTTTGTGAATTGTGTGTTTTAAAACATTACTAGTCTCCAAAGTGTCTTCCAAATCATACAAAATGCAGTCTCCTCTCCATCCCTTGGTTAGACTCTTATTAGAGCAAGGTGTATTTCATGTTACTCTGATTTCTTTCTCTTTTTTTTTTGTCTTTGTTGTTGTTGTTGTTGTTGTTGCTATTTCTTGGGCCGCTCCCGTGGCATATGGAGGTTCCCAGGCTAGGGGTTGAATCGGAGCTGTAGCCACCGGCCTACGCCAGAGCCACAGCAACACAGGATCCGAGCCGCGTCTGCAACCTACACCACAGCTCACGGCAATGCCGGATCGTTAACCCACTGAGCAAGGGCAGGGACCGAACCCGCAACCTCATGGTTCCTAGTCGGATTCGTTAACCACTGCGCCACGACGGGAACTCCTGATTTCTTTAAAATTGATAATCCTTGTATATATGCTCTAGTGTGCAGGATATTTGCTTCACCAGAGCATTTATTTAATGATCGATGGGATACCAGAGATCTAACAGAGTGTGTGTTTTAATGAGAACCCCTAGTTTTGCATTATTAAACCCAATGTTTTCCACATATTTAAAATCATCAGAGCATCTGTGCACAGGCCTCTGACATAATTGTCTGGTAGGGGGTGGCGAATACATGCTGATTGGGCAGGGGCAGCGTGGGGCAAATGCATGCCTGCTAGCACCTGGCTCTGTAGGACCTGTCCATGGTCTTGACATGGGCTTAGACCCAAGAACCAGCTGTTGGGGGGTGGGGGGGAGGGAAGGTTCAAGATGATATTTTGGAAGTAGGAAGAAAAGATTCTAATTGCAATTTACATCAGGGTATCTATTTAAATATGAGAACCAAGTTCATCTTTACAAATAATTAATATATAGATTGACACTAGGGTCTTATGATAGGGTATGGGGCATGGAGGGGCCGAGGTATGCTGAGGGAAGAGTGGAGCTCCAGAAGGCAACAGGGTTAATGGTGGTGCCTTCCCTCATTTGTCACTTCTGGCTATATATTTCCAGTTTATATGAGGCTAGTTAAGGGATCTATGGATTATGCCATCAGCTTGATTTTAAGTGAATTTCTAATTAAGGTATAATTTATATACAGAGAAAGTGCACAGATTATATGGCTACAGGGCAATGGATTTCTAAGAAGTATACACATTCATATAACCAGCACACAGGTTATGAAACATAAAATTGCCAGCGCTCTAGAGGCCGCTTTTATGCCTCCTTCTAGTCAAATCCTGCCCCTTGGTAACACCAACCTGATTTTTAGCACCACATCTTCGTTTTGCATGTTTTTGAACTCAAATGAAAGTGTGTATTTGAATTACTTCTTTCATTCAGTGTTACATTTGTGAGGCTCCTTCTTGTCGCGTTGTTGGTGCAGTTCATTCATCCTCACTGCATATAACATTCCATTGCCTGCCTGTGTCCATTCTCCTGTTAATGGACATTTTGGGTGCTTTGTGCTTGGCTATAGTAAGCAGTGCTGCTAAGAACATTTTTGTACATGACTTTTTACAAGATAATTCAATTTTAACTAAAGCAACCCTTACAAAATGGTCACATGGCTTTAGGACTTCCTGCAAATATACCATGAATTAAAGATAATAGGAATGAGTACGAGCACAAGCAAGCAGTTAGAAAATGGGAAGGCTAATACTTCTACTCCAAATGGGTTAAAAATGATAATTTAATTAGACCCAACAAGAAATTTAGACAAAAAGGAGGAAAAGTTCAAGAAGACTATGCTGTGTGCATTTCTACATATGACCAATAATGATAAATCTTGAGAGATGTGTAGAAGTGTCTGCAGTCAGCAGGTGTGGATGTCACTGTTGTGTGCACCAGATACTTCTGATTCTCTTCCCAAGCACATGATGGAATTGACTTCCTGGCCTGGTTTGAGGTTAAATACCATCGTGTGACTTTTTTTGGCCATTGAAATGTGAGCAGGAGAGACAGATGTCACTTTCAGGCAGAAGGTTTAAGAGCTAGTGTGTCATTCATCGCAATATCTTTTCTTCTTGATATAAGGGCTGGGAATGTTCTGGACAAAAGCTACTTGGTCCGCCTGGGTCCTAGAATGAGGACACTGTGACTCAGAGCCATAGCTGACCTGTGGTGTACCTGTGACATGCAATAAACCTGTATTGCTTTTAGCGATAGATACTGGGGATGTTTGTTATGGTAGCATAACCCATTCTACCCTTGCTGATACAATAATAGCCTTAAAAAAAAAAACAACAAAGAAAGTCACAAACACAAACCTGTAAGGTTTTTTTCAGTGATGTCTAAAGTTATGTAATACTCCCTCTGGTTTTTATCTAAGTTCTGATACTTTGTGACAAATATTTAGATGCCTCTTTTGAGATTTTCTTAATAGTGAAAGTTAAAAAGCCACATACTATCAAGAAAATGCATGTACTTTTTTCCTCAGGCAAAATGGGTGAAATAATCCAACAGAAAACGATTCACGGACAAACAAAAATGCATCCCTTTGTCAGCAAATGTGGTTGGAAGATGCAAAGAGAGTGCTGCTGAAGACGTGATGTAACAAGTACTAGAGCAAATCATTCAGTGTGGGAGCTTTATTCTACAATTGGATGAAAGTACAGATGTTTCTGACATGTCTCAGCTTATGGTAAGTGCCAGATTTAGGTTTCAGTAATGAAATATACATAGAATTACTTTTTTATGAGGTGTTCCGGAGAAGAGATAGTTTCAAGAACCATCGATTTATTCAATAAAAACAATGCTTTATGAAAAAACAGCATAAATAGAGATAGAATGGATGCTTAAACTGCAATACATGAAGGATTCCAGGTCAAGGTTATAGAGATGACTTCAAACATGTAATTCACTCATGGAGTTCCCGTCATGGTGCTGCAGAAGCAAATCCGACTAGGAACCATGAGGTTGTGGGTTCAATCCCTGGCCTTGCTCAGTGGGTTAAGGATCTGGCATTGCCATGAGCTGTGGTGTAGGTTGAAGATGCAGCTCAGATCCTGCATTGCTGTGGCTGTGGTGTAGGCCGGCAGCTGTAGCTCCACTGGTCCCCTAGCCTGGGATAAAAAAAGAAATTCACTCAAAAATGAGCTGTTGAGGCAAAGAAGTTGAGGATAGAAGTTGAGGATAGATGCAAGATGCCATTGATATGGTTTATATTATAAAATTAAGACCTTTAATACATAATAGAATTCTTACAGTATTTTGCAATGAGGATATAGAGGTTTGATTATTTTGTAACGAGATATAGTGGTTTGATGGCTGTCTTGTGGCAAAATATTTTAATGATGTGGGAGACTGAAAGATGAGTTATGCAAATTCTTTTTTTACAAAGGAGAAATATTGCAAACTTGCTAGCTATTTTTTAAAATGACAACTGGCTGTCAATAGTATGCTATACAACCAATTTTTTAAAATGTTTAGTTTTGAAATAATTTTATATTTAAAGTGCTTCAAAGACAGTGCGAGAGTTCCTGTGTACTGTTTTCTCATTTTCCCATAATATAACTTCTTCCCC